>NC_047663.1:22246211-22546211 GCF_011762505.2 Arvicanthis niloticus | reverse complement strand
AATAATCTTGACCTTCCATACAATCAGAAACTAACAAAGAGCCAGATGACCATCAGAGTTACAATAAAGCTGATCTGATGAACCCCTGATTTATTGGAAAAACTTCAAGTAAGTTATCACCAGATAAGTAATGAATGCTTTCAAATGATTCAGAGCATTGGGTGAGGAATTCTTCCTTGATGAGCACAAATTAAATATGGAAAATGATAAACAAGGAGGAAAAGTCCTTCTGATTGGTCCAAACATGGCAAGCCTGTTGTATAAAAGGCCCTGACTAGAAGAACTTGCTACATTGTAGAAAACTCACCTGGGAACAGAATATCACCCTCCACTCCTGACACCATGACACACACCTGTCAGCCATGCTGCTGCAAGACCACCTGCTGCAAGACCACCAGCAGCTCTGAATCCAGCTACCCTGTGTTCATCTGCTGCCAGCCCTGCTATGCCCCAAGTTGCTGCAGCACACCCTGTTGCTGCAAGTCTATCTGCTGCCAAAGTACCAAAACTGTCAACAGCTGTTCCCAGCTGTGCTGTCCACCAACATGCTGTGACACTGCCTGCTGTGACAGCAACTGTTGCAAGCCAACCTGTGTGACCATCTGTTGCAGCACACCTTGCTGCCAGCCCAGCTGCTGCGTGCCCACCTGCTGCCAGCCTAGCTGCATCCAGCTCTGCTGCCAACCAGCTTGCTGTGAAAGCAGCTGCTGCAAGACCACCTCTTTTAAACCCTCTTGTGTGATCATTGGCTGCAGCACCCCCTGCTGCCAGCCCTGCTGTGTGTGCCCACCTGCTGCTGATGACCAGCTCTCAAAGAATCCTGGCAAAGCCACACTCCAGTGAGAGCCAGGATGCCCTGTCTGCTCAAAGACACCTCTTAACCTGTGCTGGCCAACTTCATGTTCTCACCAGGGAACATGACAAATGTACAGCCTCACTTAAGAGATGGAATGATTGGAGGAAGAATGGAGTCTCCTCATCTCCAAAGATTATGGATCTTGTCCTGTCATTATGGCTCCCAGCTGTGAAGGTCTGGCATCAGTTTCAGGTCTGAGCCTTGCTCTTTACATCTCTAACCAAACAACTTACAAAAACACTTCCCTCCAAGAATAACTTTATTTAACCCTTTATCTTCTCAACTATACTTTCTTCTGAGTCACCCCAGATTTTTATGTACCATTTTCTTCTTCCTGCTCACCTAAGCGCTGTGTACGTAGAAGCAAATAATCTTAATAAACTCTGTAATATCATTCATTCCATTTTATCTGTCATTTTATTTTAATAAATCACTTAATGAAGAATCCATGTAAGCAATAGATTCCTAAACGTTCAATGTGGTGCCCTCATATCATTGATACTATGCAGTGTTGAACCTCAGATCCATGGAAGGTTTCTATCTGACATAACTAAAGTTTAATACCCATTAATTGCTAACCCTCTGGTTCCTCCAACCTCAGCTCCCATAAACCAATGGTCTGTTCTCTCCTTTTATGTCTTTGGCTTTTATAAACGTCACTGGTGTGGGATCATAGAGCAGAAGCCTCCTGTCGTACTTTCATCATCCATTTACTTCTCAGTGGCATCTAGGTTTCCACACAGCTTACCTATTGTTAATGGGATTGGCATAAACTTGCAGGTGTCAGTAAACCTTTGATATTCTGATTTCAACATTATCATTTTCTAAGAAATGGCTACATATAAAATTATCATATTGAGTGAAACAAACCAAACTTAGAAAGACAAGTTATCAACCAAGTTTACTCACTTGTAAATCCAAAATTTTATACAAAATCTTCAAATCCTATGGGTTGTCTATGAGAAAGAGGGCAACATGGAGAACCAAATGTTATCAGAGCACATGAGTGCATGCTATCATTTAAAGAACCTAATAGAGTCCCTCACTACATCCAATAAACAAACACAAGTAAAAATAAAAATTGAAATTGAAAAGATTCTGATTTCAATTAACTTAAAAAAAATCCTGAGACACAGAAACTTGTTGCATAAAATATTTAAAAATCACCCCATATTATCACCACCTAGGCACCAGCTTTCAAATCTGGTCTGTCTCCACTCAAAACAACAGCCTCTGGTTTCCTACATTCTCTCTGCCTCCCTTCTCATACATTCTAAAAGGAAAGTCCTTTTTCCTGCCTCCCCCTTTCATCTTCCTGACCTGGAGGAAGTCCCACCTACTCACCCACTGATTGGTCTCTTGAAATCTTTATTCATTAGGGGAAGGTTCTGCCATAGCAACTGAATAATAAACCACGCTTATTTTATTTATTTTTTGAGGAGTCATTGTCATTGTATTCTTCATACATATGGTTCTACTTCATATTCCCACCTCTATGTAAGGAGTCAATGTTTAAGAGCACATGGTTCTCCTAAGGAGGACCTTGATTTAGTTCTGAATATATGCATATCAGCTTATATCCGCTGACAAATCAAGTATCAGGCCATCTAGTGTGATATTCTGACCTACATGGGTGTGAAGTACGCCTGGTGGCAAAACATGGGGATTATTCTATGTGAATATAGATCCCTTAATGAAATACAGGAAAATATATTCAAACAGCTGAGGAAAATGAATAAAATTGATCAACACCTAAAAATGCAAACAGATGCAATTAAAACAAACAGAACAAAATAGAAATTGAGGGCATCCTAAAGATGGAAAATCCAGGTAAGTGAATGGAAACTACAAATCCCAAGCATCACCAACAGAAATCAAGAGATGTATGAGAGAATCATAGGCATAGAAGATATTGATAAATTGGTCAAAGGAAATGCTATGTCCAAAATGTTCTTGACACAAACTTTCTCCAAATCTTGGACAGTATGAAAAGACAAAACGTAAGAATAATAGGAATAGAAGAATAAGATTCCCAGCTCAAAGCCTCAGAAAATATCTTCCATAAAACTCTAAAAAATTTCCTGCTCTATGTAAAGAAATGCCTATGAACATAAAGAACCTTACAAAACACCAAATAAATTGAACCAGAAAAGAAAACCTCCCCATCATATAATAATCAAAATATTAAAATGTTAAATGTATAGAACAAAGAAAGAATACTAAAAGCTACAAAGTAACAAGCCAAATATCACATGAAGGTAAATGCATTAAAATTACACCTGGCTTCTCAACAGAGACTTTAAAAGTCAGAGGGGCCTGAGAAGATGTCTTGTAAACTCTAAGATGCCACAGATGTTAGCCCAGGCTATTTTGACCAGCAAAAATTTTAATCACAATAGTCAGAGAAAAAAGATACTCCACAACAAAACCAAATTTAGACACATTTATTCATGAATCCAGTCCTACAGAAGATAGTAAAAGAAAAAAAAAAAAAAAAACTCCAACACATGGAGGTTAACTACACTCAAGAAAACACAGGAAATAAATGAATTCCCACCAGCTAAACAAAACAACAAAAGAGCGAGGAATACACACACACACACACACACACACACACATACACACACACACATAACTACCATCAACATCAAAATAACAGAAATTGGTAATCATTATTCATTAATATCTCTCAACATCAATGTTCTCAAGTCTACATTTAAAAAGATGGAGGCTAACCAAATGGATGAAAAAACATGTTCCATCATTCTGTTGCATACAAGAAACACACCAAAACATCACAGATAGATATTGCTTCAGAGTAAAGGGCTTGAAAATAATTTTCAAGAAAATAGACAGAAGACAAAAAATAATGCAGCCATTCTAATCTAACAGCATAGACTTTCAGATAAAAGTAATCAAAAGAGATAAAGACACTTCATATTTCACCAAAGAAAAAGTCCACCAAGATTACTTCTCAATTCTGTATATCTATGCTCCAAATGCAAGAGCAAGCACGATTGTGAAAGAAATATTACTAAAATTTAAATCATACATAGATTCCCGTACATTAATAGTGAGAGACCTCAACACCCAACTCTCAACTGGGAACAAGTCGACCTAACAGAAACTAAACAGAGAAATAATGGAAATAACAGACATTACAAATTAAATAGACCCAATAGATTTCTATAAAACATTTCACCCAAAACCAGAAGATTATACCTTCTTCTCAGCACCTTCTGGAACCTTCTCAAAAATGGTTCATGTACTTGAGCACTAAGCAATTCTTAACAGATACAAGAAAATAGAAATAGCTCCTGTACTTTTTAAGATCACCATGGATTAAAGCTGGACTTCCACAAAAACAGAAACAAGGAAAATCCTATATAGGATGAACAAATGAACGACATTGTACTAAACGGCAACTCAGTCTAGGAAAAACTAAAGAAAGAAATAAAAATACTCTGTACACTTTAAGTAAAATTAATGTACAACACAGGCAAACTTATGGAACACAATGAAAGGAGTGTTAAAAGGAAAGTTTGTAAAAGAAAAAGAATTACTGAGATCTCATACTACTGACTTAAAATCACATCTGAAAGCTTAGAGAAAAATGGAAGCAAACACACCCAAGAGACTAGATAGTAAAATATTGTCAAACTCGGGACTGAAATCTATATAACACAGACAACAGGAACAATAAAAATTATCAGCAAAATAGTTGGTTCTTTGAAAAATATAAACAATATTCACAAAAACTTAGACAAACTAACTAAAAGGCATTGAAAGAATATCCAAATTTACAAAAGCAAAAATGAAGAGGGAGACAGAATAAATTCAAAGAAATATTAGGTCTTACTTTAAAATTCTGTGCTCTACAACATTGGAAAATCTCAAAGAAATGGAGAATTTTCCTGATAGATTCCACTAATGAAGTAAAATCAAGATCAGATGAACAATCCAAGTAGATCTATAAGCCCTAAGAAAATAGAAGCTGTCATTAAAAGTCCCCCAACCAAGAAAAGCCCAGAGCCAGATGGCTTCAGTGCAGAATTCTTTCAAAGAAGAAATCAGACATTCAAAGAAGAGCTAATACCAACACTCCTCAAGTTATTCTACAAATAGACAGAAGAAACAGTGTCAAATTTACTTAATGTGGCCACAATCATACTGATGTCTAAACTATAGAAAGACTCAATAAACAAAGACAGTTGTAAGCCAATTTCCCTCATGAAGCTGTATGTTAAACTATTTAATAAAATGCTCACAAGTCAAATCCAGAAACACAGCAAAAAGTTCATTAACCATGATCAAGAAGGCTTCATCCAAGTGATGTAGGAATGGTCCAGCATCAGAAGATGGTCAATGTAATCCACCAAATAAAAAACATTTTTTAAAAAATCACATGATAATCTCATTAGATGCTGAAAAAGCATTTGAAAAACATCCAACAACTTTTCTTTTTTTTTTTTTTTTTGCTAAAAGTACTTTTTTCTTATTTTATTTTATTTACATTTAAGATGCCATCCACTTTCCCCATTACCCCTCCCTAGAAAACCCCTGTTCCATGCCCCCTCTTTCCTTTTTGCTTTTATACAATTTTTTTAAAATGTTAATCAAAGGATTTATAAGTTTGGTAATGCTCAATCAGAAGCGTAACCCAATACCCAACCTAGATATAAAAACTATCTTTGACTGGTGGAGACCTATGAACATCTGCCTCCATGCCCCCTCTCTCTTTCTCTCTCTCATCACCTAGCTTCTCCTCTCCTTCATCTTCTCTCCTTACTCCATCTCTTCCTCTCAATACTCCTTCCCACTTAGCTCCTCCTACATATGACTCTTCCTGTTAAAGTAAAACTTTTCTCTCAAAATACAGTTAGAGCATACTTATTCCTAATTGTATCAGTGAGGTACAAGATAGTCCTAATACCCAGTCCATCATTTTGTTGACTAACCAGAACCTCTGTCATCTCTTCTAACTAAAACACTTACTTTTGATCCTGGCTTTTGTTTTGTTTTGTTTTGTTTTGTTTGTTTGTTTGTTTTGTTTTTTGTTTTTTGTTTTTTGTTTTTTGTTTTTTTGGCTTTAGAATGAATGTCAGCTGAAAACTATCTACTCAGATCTTTTCTCTCAAAGTAAATAGCCAGGATTGGCTATGAGACTATGGGTCTTCAACCACGTCAGAAATCCGGAATGACTGAGTTAACTGAAGTTATGGGAAGCACTAAACGTAGCTTCTAAAACTTAGCCAATATATAGAGACCGCTGAACACCTGAGAAGCCCCTATACTACCAAACGTTCGAGCATCAAATCTTCAGCCTTCTGGCCCAGAGTCCTCTGACAGACCTTAGTGATGCAGGATTATTAAGGGCTGATTACTCTGTCTAGGCAGATATAATCAGTCGACTATTCTGCATGTGTGTCCTCTTCTGGAAAGTAATTCCAACAACTTTTCATAATAAAAGTCTTGAAGAGATCAGAGATAAAAGGCACATATATAAACAGCCTAAAAGAAATGTACACCAAGCAGATAGCCAGCATCAAACTAAGTGGAGAAAACTTTAAAGTAATTTCACTAAACAGGGACAGGATGGGGCTTTCTACTGTCTCCACATCTATTCAATATGCTACTTGATGTTTTACCTAGAGGAATGAGAAAACTAGAGGAGATCATGGGAATACAAATTGGAAAGGAAGAATTCAGAGTATCAATATTTGCAGAGAATATGATAGTATACATAAGGACCCAAAATTCCACCAGGGAACTCTTACAGCTGATAAAACACCTTAGGCAAAGTAGCTAGATATGCAATTCACTTAAAGAAATTCCGTAGCACACCTATATACAAATGGTAAATGGACTGAGAAAGAGATTCTGGAAACACCACCATTCACAATAGCCACAAATAATATAAATATTTTGGGATAACTCTAACTAAGACAGTGAAAGACCTGTATGACAAAAACTTCAAATCTTTGAAGAAAGAAATGGAAAATTATGTCAAAAGATAGAAAGATATCCAATGATCATAAACTTGTGAGATTAACATAGTAAAAATGGTCATGTTACCAAAAGCAATCTACAAATTCAAGGCAATTCACATCAAAATTGCAACACAATCCCTTATACACTTTAAAGGACAACAACATTCAACTTCATGTGGAAAAAGAAAAAGACCCAAGAAAGATAAAACAATCCTATATAATAAAGGAACTTCTGCAGGTATTACTATATCTGATATCAAGTTATATGACAGAGAAATAAGTAAAAATCAAATGGTGCTGGCATCATAATAGACATGTGGATCAAGGGAATTGAATTGAAACCCAAAAGTAAATCCACATGACCAATGGGCATGTTATTTTTGATAAAGAAGCCATAGTTTTACAATGGGGGGAAAAAGAGAAGAGAAAACGGCAGCATCTTCATCAGACAGAGCAGGGTGTCTGTATGTAAAAAATTGCAAATAGATTCATATCTGGCAATCATCACAAAACTCAAATCTAAGTGGATCAAAACACTCAATATAAAACCAGATACACTTAACCTGTTAAAAGATAAAGTGGGAATACCCTTGAATGCATTGATACAGGCAACAGTAGAACACAAACAACTCAGGCACTAAGATCAACAATTAATAAATAGGACTTCGTGAAACTGAAAATCTCCTGAAAAGCAAAGGACATCATTGAAAGGACAAAGTGGAGGCCTTCAGGATGGGAAAGGATCTTCACCCACATCTCACAGAGAACTGCTATACAAAATACATAAAAAATTCAAGAAACTAAGGCATCAACCA
Source organism: Arvicanthis niloticus (assembly GCF_011762505.2). Taxonomy (NCBI): domain Eukaryota; kingdom Metazoa; phylum Chordata; class Mammalia; order Rodentia; family Muridae; genus Arvicanthis; species Arvicanthis niloticus. The sequence goes on along the minus strand of NC_047663.1, from coordinate 22,538,550 downwards.
ATCAAACAATCCAATGTAAAAATAGGATGCAGATCTAAACAGAGAATTCTCAACAGAGGAATCTCTAATGGCCAAGAAGTACTTAAAAATTTTTTATCATCCTTAGTCATCAGGGAAATGCAAATCAAACTGACTGAGATTCTCTCTTACACTGGTCACACAGCTAAGATAAAAAACTCAAGCTACAGCTCATGCTGATGAGGATGGAAGCAAGAGGAACCCTCCTCCTTGCTGATGAAAGTGCAGACTTGCACAGCCACTTTGGAAATCAATTTGGCTTTCTCAGAAAATTAGGAATACATCTATTTTAAGACCCAGCTATACCATTCCCAGGCATATATCCAAAAGAAGCTTCACCACACCACAAGGATACTTAGTCAATTAAGTTCATAGCATCTTTAGTCCTAATAGCCAGAAACTGGAAATAATCTAGCTGCCTCTTACTTGAGAATGGAAAAAAATGGTATATTTACAAAATAAAGCATTGCTCAGCTATTAACAGCAATAACATCATAAATTTTGAGGGCAAATGGATGGAACTAGAAATGATCATTCCTAAATGAGGTAACCAAGAATCAGAGAGACAAATATGTGTGAACTCATATATGAGTGGATATTAGCCAAAAAGTAAAGGATAGCCATGTTAAAATCCACAGACCCAAATAAACTAAGTAACAGAGAGGATTGAAGGGGCTCGGGGTGGGGAGATGACCTGAATCTCATTGAGAAGTAGAAATAGAATAGTCATCCTAGGAGGATGGCTATAGGGACTAGATCAGGTAGGGGGTGGTGATGGCAACGCCAGGGTCAGGTGGAGAGAGGAAGAAAGGAGGGAGTATTAGGAGGGCCAATTGGAATCCTGGAAGGAGAAATCTCTGAGAGTTACCCTAGCTAAGGCTTCTAGCAATCACAATCAAGGATCTGGAGCCTGATCCAGCCATCTCCTGTAACCAGGCAAGACTTCCAATGGAGGGACTGGAACACAGACCCAATCACCAAGCCTTACACCTACAGTGTACCCTGCTTAAAAGATGTTCAGACATGGAGCAGAAATTGAAGAAATGTCCAACTAATGACTGGCCTAGTTTGAGATCATGCCATGAGGAGGAGCTTGCCCCTGACACTATTAATAATATTCTTCTATACTTGTAGAGAGAAACCTAGCATCTAATCATCAGAGAGTCTACCCCTACCACCTGATAGAAACAGATCCAGAGAAGCACAGCCAGACATTAGGCAGAGCTTGTGGAATTCTGTGGACTAGAAGAATGAAGGATTGTAGGAGTCATAGGGGTCAAGGATACACACACACACACGCACAAAAAACAAAAAACAAAACAAACAAAAAAAAAAAAACTACAGAATCAAGGAAACATGGGCCATAGTGGCTCATAGAAACTGAACCACCAACCAGAGGGCATGCATTGGTCTGACCGAGGCCCTCTGCACATATGTAACAGTTGTGTAGCTTGTTCTCCATGGGAGATTCCAAAGAGCAGAAACAGAGCTGTCTCTGACTCTGTTGCCTGCCTTTGGGACCCATTCCCTCTAATGAACTGCCTCATCTATTCTCAATAGGAGAAGATGCTCCTGGATTCACTGGAACCTGATATGACAAGGCTGTTTGATATCCATGGGAGGCCTCCTTTTTCTGAAGAGAAAGGGAGAAAAGTAGATGGTGAGGAGATGAAGAAAAGATTCTTTTAGACAGCGTTTTCTTCCAGTCACATCACCTGCCTAATCAGCCCCACAGATAGCCTGGGACCAGGAAAGACAGGTTCACATTTTATGCTGACCTGATATTCACCACCATCTCACTGGAATACATTCCTCTAGTGTAATACTTCCAATCGTGACATATTGACCTAAAATGTTTATGACCCAGAAAGAAATCATTGTCTTTGAAGGTAGAAGACATAGGATGCCCAACAGAAAGCCTGGATCAAACCTCTCTCTGAAAAGTTAAAAAAAATTCATTAGTTACAACAATTTGCCCCCCTTCTGCTTACCCTCAAAGAATCCTCATCCTCTGAGTAGGAAGCTGATTTGCCCACCACTTCTCTCTCCTGCTAACCTCTACCAAAAAATAAACCTTTCTTAACACAAGGACATGAAAGAAGAGGCTCTACAGAGCCCAGAGTCAGGCAGGAGGCCAATCATTCATTCTGTCACTATGGATACCACAGTAGCATGTTCATCTTGCAATGAACTCTTAATCTAAGTACAGGCAAATAGCAACATTGGAGAAGAAAAAGCACGACAATCCTCCCAGGCAGCAGACATATGACCACATGAACAGACGATAATCTGAGCAGGAATGTTGTCAACCAGTTAACAAACTGAGAGTTAATTTCAATATGTATGTGCTTGTATAATATAACACACATATATATACATATTTATGTATATACACATGTTTATTTGTGTATACATGTCTATGTATAATACAATAAATATGTTTATTTTTATATACACACATATACATACATAAAAACTCTATAAACTGTATATGAATATATTTGATGATACACACATACATATACATTTATAGTATGTATACATATAAATATATATTGTATTATACACACACATAAACACATATATACACATATATTTGTGTACCTATTCACATATATATGTATACATCAATAAATATATATGTATATATATTTTGTATGTATATATATGTGTGTATATATATATATATAAACATGAACTTAAAAGTAAAAATTTCAAAAAGGTAATCCAAAAACTAGTCATATTTATTTTGAGAGTTTTTTAAAACCAAAACTCACAAATGATTAGACAAACACATGAAAAATATTCAACACCATTACCTATGAGAAAATACAAATCAAAAGTTCTTTGAAATTCTACCATATTCTTGTCTAGAACATCTGTCATTAAGAAAACAAACAATACCAAGTGCTGGTGAGGATACAGGAAAAAAGAAAACCTTTACACACAGTTAATGGGAATGTAAATTAGTACAAGCTGTATGGAAATTAGCTTGTAGGACCTTTAAAAAGAAAAAGCCTAAAATTAGAACCACCATATGAGCCATCTAATCTACTATGCAGTACATAAAACAAAGAAGCAGCTGTGCGTCTGTCAGTGGATGAATGCATAAGTAAAATATGGAGTATATAAGGAAAAATAAAATGGTGTCACTAGACAGAAAATGGGTTGAATTTGGAGATTATTTTGTTAACTAAGTCAGACTCAAAAAAACAAATTTCATGTTTCCTCATCAAAGGAGGTGAGGGCAGAAAAAAGAACACTAGGACTATTTGGGACGAGAAGGTGCCTTCCAAAGGAAGCCACAGGGGCCATAAGAGAGGGTAGTGACATTCCATATGTCTTAAGAAACAAAAATGAAAGTTGTAAATTCAAACCCATGTAGTGCAATAAAAAAAAATATCCAAGAATAAATCTATTGAAACAGGAGCTAGGCTCCTGCAAAGGGATGCTCAAACATTCCATGAGAAGCCAAGTTCCAGGTACCCAGTTCTCTATACTCAGCACTAACATTTAAAGCAGACACACTTGTAGCATCGGGGTCATGAATAGACCCAAAGTGTAAACAACCTTTGAAAAAGCTTCAGCTGATGAGCTGTGTCAAATTCATCCAGTGGAAGAGGACACAGGAATCAGAACAAGCAAAGTTGGGGTAACGATGGTTAAGACTGTCACAATCATCCTATGAACAAAGACAAACTAAGTTTGATTTGCAAAGAGGTTAAAAGTGAGTCCAGGATTGGAAGACAGACCCTGGATGGCAGAAAGAAACAGCATTTGTGGATGGGTATAATAAAGTGATTTGTAGGAAATGGGTTAATTTCTATTTCTTTAATGCAAGTATGGTGGTGCATGCTCTTTATTCTTTCTCTCAAATGAGAAATTAGTAATTTACATTTTTTAGTATGAGTAGTAGAGCAAAGAGGGAGGCACATCTTGGTCCTCACAGATGAAATCGGTAATAACTTAGGTACACAATCCTTTCATTGGATAAAAGGAAAGAAATAGAAACTGAAGGAGGAAGGCCAGACAGAGCGAAGGAGACAGAGGTAAAGGGAGCTGAGCAAAGGGAAGGAGAAGATCATCAGTCTCAGTTCCCTGACTCTGCAGCCGGACATTGTGCACTGGATTCGCCTGCTCACCCCGGTTCATCTGGATCTGAGACTAAAAATCCATCTTGACAAATGGCTGTCCAGGTCAGAGAGTCAGGACTGGGGCTCACCCACACATCAGCTGATGTGTGCTTATTCCTAATGCTGGAAGTTTGTTTCTTTCTTTGTTTTCATACTCTCCAGTCCTGGTGTACTCTGCTATGGAACACGTTATTCCGGAAAGCCTGTCTCACAGCACCTTCACTGTGCCTCAGATACACAGGGACAAGAATTTATGCACAGATTGACAACTAAGACATATTGTAATTGGAACTTGTCAACAAACAGACAGGGAAATAGGTGTTGAGTCCATGATTCTGAATACAGCACACTCATCCCCAGAAACATTTATACATACAGAAAGGAAGTGGCAAGAATAATCTTGACCTTCCATACAATCAGAAACTAACAAAGAGCCAGATGACCATGAGAGTTACAATAAAGCTGATCTGATGAACCCCTGATTTATTGGAAAAACTTCAAGTAAGTTATCACCAGATAAGTAATGAATGCTTTCAAATGATTCAGAGCATTGGGTGAGGAATTCTTCCTTGGTGAGCACAAATTAAATATGGAAAATGATAAACAAGGAGGAACAGTCCTTCTGATTGGTCCAAACATGGCAAGCCTGTTGTATAAAAGGCCCTGACTGGAAGAACTTGCTACATTGTAGAAAACTCACCTGGGAACAGAATATCACCCTCCACTCCTGACACCATGACCCACACCTGTCAGCCATGCTGCTGCAAGACCACCTGCTGCAAGACCACCAGCAGCTCTGAATCCAGCTGCCCTGTGTTCATCTGCTGCCAGCCCTGCTGTGCCCCAACTTGCTGCAGCACACCCTGTTGCTGCAAGTCTAACTGCTGCCAAAGCACCAACACTGTCAACAGCTGTTCCCAGCTGTGCTGTCCACCAACCTGCTGTGACACTGCCTGCTGTGACAGCAACTGTTGCAAGCCAACCTGTGTGACCATCTGCTGCCAGCCTAGCCTCCTCCAGCTCTGCTGCCAACCAGCTTGCTGTGAAAGCAGCTGCTGCAAGACCACCTCTTTTAAACCCTCCTGTGTGATCATTGGCTGCAGCACCCCCTGCTGCCAGACCTGCTGTGTGTGCCCACCTGCTGATGATGACCAGCTCCCAAAGAATCCTGGCAAAGCCACACTCCAGTGAGAGCCAGGATGCCCTGTCTGCTCAAAGACACCTCTTAACCTGTGCTGGCCAACTTGATGTTCTCACCAGGGGACATGACAAATGTATAGCCTCACTTAAGAGATGAAATGATTGCAGGAAGAATGGAGTCTCTTCATCTCCACAGATTATAGACCTTGTCCTGTCATTTTGTCATTCCCAGCTATGAAGGTCTGGCATCAGACCTTACATCAGACGTGGCATCAGACCAAACAACTTACAAAAACACTTCGCTCCAGGAATAAATTTATTTAACCCTTTATCTTCTCAACTGTACTTTCTTCTGAGTCACCCCAGATTTTTATGTACCATTATCTTCTTCCTGCTCACCTATGCGCTGTGTATGTAGAAGCAAATAATATTAATTAACTCTGTGCTATCATTCATTCCATTTTATCTGTCATTATATTTTAATAAATCATATAATGAAGAATTCATATAAGCAATAGATTTCTAAATGTTCAATGTGGTACCCTTATATCATTGATACTATGCAGTGTTGAACCTCAGATCCATGGAAAGTTTCTATCTGACATAACTAAAGTTTAATACACACTAATTGCTATCCATCTGCATCCTCCAACTTCAGCTCCCATAAACCAATGGTCTGTTCTCTCCTTTTATGTCTTTGGCTTTTATAAACATCACTGGTGTGGGATCATAGAGCAGTAGCCTCCTGTTGTACTTTCATCATCTATTTACTTCTCAGTGGCATCTAGGTTTCCAGACATCTTACCTATTGTTAATGGTATTGCCATAAACTTGCAGGTGTCAGTATACCTTTGATATTTTGATTTCAACATTATCATTTCCTAGGAAATGGCCACATATAAAATTATCATATTGAGTGAAACATACCAAACTCAGAAAGACAAATTATCAACCAACTTCTATCATTTTTAAAATCCAAGATTTTATACAAAACCTTCAAACCCTATAAGTTGTCTCTGACAAAGAGGTCAATTAGTGCAACGTGGAGGAGCTTATGTCATCAGAGTACATGAGTACATAGAATCCAGAATAGGACCCTATAAGGTCCTTCACGACATTCTATAAACAGACACAAGTACAAAAAAAAAAATTGAAGTTGGGAAGATTCTGATTTCTATTAACTTTAAATATATCCTGAGACACACAACTTCTTGTTTAAAATATTTAGAAAGCTTCCCAGGCTATCGCCATCGAGGCACCAACCTGTAGCCTTAGTCTGTCTCCACTGAAAACAACAGCCTTTGGTTTCCTACATTCTCTCTGCCTCCCTTCTCCCACACTTCAAAAAGGAAAGTCTTTTCTCCTGCCTTCCCTTTTCCTCTTCCTGACCTGGAAGTCCCACCTACTCACCCACTGATTGGTTCTTTGAAATCTTTATTAGGGGAAGGTTCTGCCACAGCAACTGAATAATAAAGTACCCTTATTTTTATTTAATTTTTGAGGAGTCGTCATTGTATTTTTCCTACCTATGGTTCTACTTCACATTCCTACCTCTATGTTAGGAATCCCAGAGTTGGGGGCTAAAGAGTTGGCTCAATGTTTAAGAGCACATGGTCCTCTTAAGGAAGACCTTGGATTAGTTCCTAAAGTCCACATATCAGCTTATATTCACTGATAACTCTAGTATCAGGCCATCTAGTGTGATATTCTAACCTACATGTGTATGAAGTATGCATGGTCGCAAAACATGGGGAATATTTTATGTGAATGTAGATCCCTTAATGAAATACTGGAAGATATAATCAAACAGGTGAGAAAAATGAATAAAATTGATCAAGACCTGAAAATGGAAATAGAAGCAATTAAAACAAGCAAACAAACAGAACAAAAGAGAAACTGAGGGCATCCTAAAGATGGAAAATCCAGGTAAGTGAATGAACTACAAAAAAAAAAAGCCTCACCATCAGAAATCAAGATATATATGAGAGAATCATAGGCAGAGAAGATATTGATAAATTGGTCAAAGAAAATGCTACGTCTGAAATATTCTTGACACAAACTTTCTCCAAATCTTGGACACTATAAAAAGTAAAACCTAAAAATAATAGGAATAGAAGAAAAAGATTACCAGCTCAAAGGCCCAGAAAATAGTTTCCAAAAAATTATAGAAAATTATCCTGCTCTAAATAAAGAAATGCCTATAAACATAGAAGAAGCTTACAGAACACCAAATAAATTGGAGAAAAGAAAACCTCCCTATCATATAATAATACTAAAATATTAAAAGTATAGAACAAAGAAAGAATATTAAAAGCTGCAAAGTAACAGGGAAAATTTCACATGAAATAAATGCATTAAAATTACACCTGGCTTCTCAACAGAGACTTTAAAAGTCAGAGGGGCCTGGGAAGATGTCTTGCAAACTCTAAGAGACCACAGATGTTAGCCTAGGCTATTTTGATGAGCAAAATTTTCATTCACAATAGATGGAGAAAAAAAAAGATAATTCACAACAAATCCAAATTTAGACACATTTATCCATAAATCCAGTCCTACAGAAAATAGTAAAAGAAAAACTGCAAACCATGGAGGTTAACTACACTCAAGAAAACACAGGAAATAAATGAATTCCTACCAGCTAAACAAAACAACAAAAGAGGGAGGAATACACACACACACATGCACGCATTCGTGATCACACACCCCTACCATCAATATCAAAATAACAGAAATTAGCAATCATTGTTTGTTAGTATCTCTCAACATCAATATTCTCAATTCTACAAGTAAAAAGATGCAAGCTAGCAGAATGGATGAAGAAACACGTTCCATCATTCTGCTGCATATAAGAAACAGACCTAAACACCAAATAGTTATTGCCTCAGAGTAAAAGGCTGAAAAATGATTCCCAAGAAAATGAACATAAGACACAAAATGACACAGCCATTCTAATCTAATTTCATAGACATTCAGCCAAAATTAATGAAAAGAGATAGAGAAGGACACTTTATATTTCACCAAAGGAAAGAGTCCACCAAGATTACTTCTCTATCCTGTATATCTATGCCCCAAATGCAAGGGCAAGCACGATTGTAAAAGAAATATTACTAAAGCTTAAATCATACATCAATCCCCAGACATTAACAGTGAAAGACCTCAACACCCAACTCTCAACTGTGAACAGGTCGAGTAGACAGAAACTAAACACAGAAATAATGGAAGTAACAGATATTATGAATTAAGTACACCCAATAGATTTTTATATAACATTTCACCCAAACACAGAAAAGAATATATCTTCTTCTCAGCACCTTGTGGAACCTTCTCCAAAATAGTCCATGTACTTGGCAATGAAACAATTCTTAACTGATACAAGAAAATGGAAATAGCTTCTGTTCTTTATCAGATCACCACATATTCAAGCTGGACTTAAAAACAAAAACAGAAGGAAAGCCTATCTAATCATGGAAAATGAACAACTCGCTACACAAAGACCACTCAGTCTAGAAAAAAAAAAAACTCTTAATGCACAACACACCCAAACATATGGAACACAATAATAGTAGTGTTAAAAGGAAAGTTCACAAAAGAAAAAAAATTACTGAGATCTCATACTAGTGACTTAACAGCACACCTTAAAGCCTAGAGAAAAAAAGGAAGCAAACACACACAAGAGAGTAGACAGCAGAAAATTGTCAAATTCAGGGCTGAAATAACTACAATAGAAACAAAGGGAACAATTTTAAAAAACAGCAAAATAAAGAGTTGGTTCTTCAGAAAAAAAATCAACAAGATACATGAAAACTTAGACAAACTAAATGAAAGACACTGAAAGAAAATCCAAATTTACAAAATCAAAAATGAAGAGGGACATAACAGCAAACACAGAGGGAATTCAAAGAACCATTAGGTCTTACTTCAAAATCCTGTGCTACACAACACTGAAAATTTTCAAAGAAATGGTGAATTTTCTTGATAGATTCTGCTAATGAAGTAAAATCAAGATCAGATGAAAAAATCTAAATAGATCCATAAGAAAATAGAAGACATAATTAAAAGTCCTCCAACCAAGAAAAGCCCAGAGCCACATGGCTTTAGTGCAGAATTCTTTCCCAGAAGAAATCAGACTTTCAAAGAGGAGCTAATACCAATACTCCTCAAGTTATTCTACAAATACAAACAGAAGGAAAATTGTCCAATTTATTTAATGTGCCCATAATCGCACTGATGTCTAAACTATAGAAAGACTCAATAAAGACAATGTTAAGCCAATTTCCCTCATGGACCTTGATTTAAAATATTTAATAAAATGCTTAAAAATCAGATCCAAAAACACAGTAGAAAGATCACATGCCATGAACAAGTAGGCTTCATCCAAGAGATGCAGGAAGGGTCCATCATAAGGAAATGTATCAATGTTATCCACCATATACACAAACAATTTTTTAAAAATCACAAGACAACCTCATTAGATGCTGAAAAAGCCTTTGACAAAATCCAACACCCTTTCTTGATAAAAGACTTGAAGAGATCAGGGATAAAATGCAAATACCTAAACATACTAAAGGAAATGTATACCAAGCAAATAGGCAGGTTCAAATTAGGTGGAAAGAACCTTAAAGTAATTCCACTGGAATCAGGGACAGAGTGAGGCTTTCCTCTCTCTCAACATTATCCAATAGGGCACTTGATGATTTAGCCACAGCAATGAAAAACTAGAGGAGATCATAGGAATACAAATTGGAAAGGAAGAATTCAAAGTATCAATATTTGCAAATGATATGAAAGTATACATAAGTGACCCCAAAATTCCACCAGGGAACTCTTACATCTGATACAACACCTTAGGCAAAGTAGCTAGATACACAATTCACTGAAAAAAAAAATCCGTAGCCCACCTATACACAAATGATAAATGGGCTGAGAAGGAAATTCTGGAAACACCACCATTCACAATAGCCATAAATAATATAAATATTTTGAGATAATTCTAACTAAGAAACTGAAAGACCTGTATGACAAAAACTTCAAATCTTCAAAGAATGAAATTGAAAAAGATGTCAAAAGATGGAAAGATCTCCAATGCTCTTAAATTTGTGGGAATGGCCATCTTACCAAAAGCAACCTAAGATTCAAGGCAATTCACATCAGAATTCCAACACAATCCTGTATATACATTTAAAGAACAACATTCAACTTTATGTGGAAAAAGAAAAAGACCCAAGAAAGCTAAAATAATCCTGTACAATAATGGAACTTCTGCAGGTATTACTATATCTGATATCAAGCTGTATGACAGAGAAATAAGTAAAAACCTCATGGTACTGGCATCATAACAGACAGATTGATCAATGGAATTGAATTGAAACCAAGATGTAAATCCACACAACCAATGGACACCTGGTTTGTGATAAAGAAGCCAAAATTTTACAATAGAAAAAAAAAACAGTATCTTTAACAAATACAGCTGGATGTCTGCATGTAAAAAATTGCAAATAGATTCATATCTGTCAATCATCACAAAAATCAAATCTAAGTGGCTCAAACACCACAACATAAAACCAGATACACTTAACCTAATAGAAGAGAAAGTGGGTAACAGCCTTGAATTCATTGATACAGGCAACAACAGAACACCAACAACTCAGGCAATAAGATCAACGGTTAAAAAATGAGACCTCATGAAATTGTAAAACTCCTGAAAGGCCAAGAGCATCATCATAAGGAAAGTGGCAGCCCACAGGCTGAGAAAGGGTCTACACCCACATCTCACAGAGAACTGCTATACAAAATAAATAACAAATTCAAAAAACTAGATGTCAACAAATCAAATAATCCAATTTAAAAATAGGGTACAGATCCAAATTGAGAATTCTCAAAAGAGGAATCTCTAATGGCCAAGAAGCACTTAAATTTTTTATCATCCTTAGTCATCAGTAAAATGCAAATCAAACTGACTGTGAGATTCTCTCTTACACTGGTCACATGGCTAAGATCAAAAACTCAAGCTACAGCTCATGCTGATGAGGATGTGGAGCAAGGGAAATCCTCCTCCTTGCTGATGGGAGTGCAGACTTGCACAGCCAGTTTAAAAATCAATTTGGCTGTTTCTCAGAAAACTAGGAATAGATCTACTTCAAGACCCAGCTATACCACTCCTGGGCATATACCCAAAAGAAGCTCCACCACACCACAAGGATACTTACTCAATTAAGTTCATAGCATCTTTAGTCCTAATAGCCAGAAACTGGAAATAATCTAGCTGCCCCTTACCCAAACAAGGGATAAAAAAATATGGTACATTTACACAATGGAGTATTACTCAGATATTAACAGTAATGACATCATGAATTTTAAGGGCAAATGGATGGAACTAGAAAAGATACTTCCTAAATAAGGTAACCAAGACCCAGAGAGACAAATATGTGTGAACTCACTTATAAGTGAATATTAGCCAAAAAGGAAAAAATCATAGTGTTAAAATCAACAGACCCAAAGAAACTAAGTAACAGAGAGGATTGAAGAGGGTGGGGTTAATTTCCATTTCTTTAATACTGGCATGGCTGCCCGTGCTCTTTATTCTCTCAAATGAGAAATTAATAATTTACACTTTTTAGTATGAGTAGTAGAAAAAAGAGGGAGACACATCTTGGTCCTCACAGATGAAATAGGTAATAACTTAGGTACATGATCCTTTCACGGAATAGAAAGAAAAGAAATAGAAACTACAGGAGAAATGCCAGAGTGATGGAGATAGAGGTAAAGGGAGCTGGGCAAAGGGAAAGAAAGTCAAGTAAAAGATCATCAGTCTATGTTTCCTGAAGCTGCACCCAGATATTATGCACTGGATTCGCCTGTTCACCCCAGTTTCTCTGGATCTGAGACTAAAATTGCATCTTGACCAGGGGCTGCCCAGTTCAGAGAGTCAGGACTGATGCTCACACACACATCCACTGATGTGTGCTTATTCCTAATGCTGGGTGTTTGTTTGTTTGTTTGTTTGTTTTTATATCCTCCAGTCCTGGTGTACTCTGCTATGAAACACGTTATTCCAGAAAGCCTGTCTCACAGCACCTTCACTGTGCCTCAGATACACAGGAACAAGAATTTATGCAGAAATTGATAACTAAGACATTTTGTAATTGGAACTTGTCGGCAAACAGACAGGGAAATAGGTGTTGAGTCCATGATTCTGAATACAGCACACTCTTCCCCAGAAACATTTATACATACAGAAAGAAAGTGGCAAGAATAATCTTGACCTTCCATACAATCAGAAACTAACAAAGAGCCAGATGACCATGAGAGTTACAATAAAGCTGATCTGATGAACCCCTAATTTATTGGAAAAACTTCAAGTAAGTTATCACCAGATAAGTAATGAATGTTTTCAAATGATTCAGAGCATTGGGTGAGGAATTCTTCCCTGATGAGCACAAATTAAATATGGAAAATGATAAACAAAGAGGAAAAGTCCTTCTGATTGGTCCAAACCTGGGAAGCCTGTTGTATAAAAGGCCCTGACTGGAAGAACTTGTTACATTGTAGAAAACTCATCTGGGAACAGAATATCAACCTACACTCCTGACACCATGACACACACCTGTCAGCCATGCTGCTGCAAGACCACCAGCAGCTCTGAATCCTGCTGCCCTGTGTTCATCTGCTGCCAGCCCTGCTGTGCCCCAACTTGCTGCAGCACACCCTGTTGCTGCAAGTCTATCTGCTGCCAAAGTACCAAAACTGTCAATAGCTGTTCCCAGCTGTGCTGTCCACCAACCAGCTGTGACACTGCCTGCTGTGACAGCAACTGTTGCAAGCCAACCTGTGTGACCATCTGCTGCAGCACACCTTGCTGCCAGGCCAGCTGCTGCCAGCCTAGCCTCCTCCAGCTCTGCTGCCAACCAGCTTGCTGTGAAAGCAGCTGCTGCAAGACCACCTCTTTTAAACCCTCCTGTGTGATCATTGGCTGCAGCACCCCCTGCTGCCAGCCCTGCTGTGTGTGCCCACCTGCTGCTGATGACCAGCTCCCAAAGAATCCTGGCAAAGCCACACTCCAGTGAGAGCCAGGATGCCCTGTCTGCTCAAAGACACCTCTTAACCTGTGCTGGACAACTTCATGTTCTCACCAGGGAACATGACAAATGTACAGCCTCACTTAAGAGATGAAATGATTGAAGGAAGAATGGAGTCTCCTCATCTCCACAGATTATGGATCTTGTCCTGTCATTTTGGCTCCCAGCTGTGAAGGTCTGGCATCAGTTTCAGGTCTGAGCCTTGCTCTTAACATCTCTAACCAAACAACTTACAAAAACACTTCCCTCCAAGAATAACTTTATTTAACCCTTTATCTTCTCAACTGTACTTTCTTCTGAGTCACCCCAGATTTTTATGTACTATTTTCTTCTTCCTGCTCACCTGTGCACTGTGTACATAGAACCAAATAATCTTAATAAACCCTGTGCTGTCATTCATTCCATTTTTATCTGTCATTATATTTTAATAAATTGCTTAATCAAGAATCCATATAAGCAATAGATTCCTAAATGTTCAATGTGGTGCCCTCATATCATTGATACTATGCAGTGTTGAATATCAGATCCATGGAAGGTTTCTATCTGAAATAACTAAACTTTAATACACACTATAATTGCTATCCATTTGGATCCTTCAACTTCAGCTCCCATAAACCAATGGTCTGTTCTCTCCTTCTATGTCTTTGGCTCTTATAAACATCACTGGTGTGGGATCATAGAGCAGTAGCCTCCTGTCGTACTTTCATCATCCATTTACTTCTCAGTGGCATCTAGGTTTCCAGACATCTTACCTATTGTTAATGGGATTGGCATAAACTTGCAGGTGTCAATATACCTTTGATATTCTGATTTCAACATTATCATTTTCTAAGAAATTGCTACATATAAAATTATCATATTGAGTGAAACAAACCAAACTCAGAAAGACAAGTTATCAACCAAGTTTACTCACTTGTAAATCCAAAATTTTATACAAAACCTTCAAATCCTATAAGTTTTCTATGAGAAAGAGGGCAACATGGAGGACCAAATGTTATCAGAATACATGAGTGCATGCTATCATTAAAAGAACCCGATAGAGTCCCACACTACATTCATTAAACTGACAAAAATAAAAATTGAAATTGAAATTGAAATTGAAAAGAAAGAAAATTGAAAAAAAAAGAAATTGAAAATTCTGATTTGAATTAACTTGAAAAAAATCCTGAGACACAGAAACTTGTTGCATAAAATATTTAAAAATCACCCCATATTATCACCACCTAGGCACCAGCCTTCAAATTTGGTCTGTCTCCACTCAAAACAACAGCCTCTGGTTTCCTACATTCTCTTGCCTCCCTTCTCCTACATTGTAAAAGGAAAATCCTTTCTCCTGCCTCCCCCTTTCCTCTTCCTGACCTGGATGAAGTCCCACCTACTTGCCCACTGATTGGTCCCTTGAAATCTTTATTCATTAGAGGAAGATTCTGCCACAGCAACTAAATAATAAACCACGATTATTTTCTTTATTTTTTGAGGAGTCATTGTCATTGTATTCTATGTATTCATCGTACCTATGGTTCTACTTCATATTCCCACCTCTATGTAAGGAGTCAATGTTTAAGAGCACATGGTACTCTTAAGGAGGACCTTGATTTAGTTCACAGTATATGCATATCAGCTTATATCCACTGATAACTTTAGTATCAGGCCATCTAGTGTGATATTCTGACCTACATGGGTATTAAGTATGCATGGTGGCAAAACATGGGGAATATTCTATGTGAATGTAGATCCCTTAATGAAATACAGGAAAATATAATCAAACAGGTGAGGAAATGAATTATATAGATCAAGACCTGAAAATGGAAACAGACACAATTAAAACAAACGAACAGAACAAAATAGAAATTGAGGGCATCCTAAAGATGGAAAATCCAGGTAAGTGAATGGAAACTACAAAAACCAAGCATCACCAGCAGAAATCAAGAGATGTATGAGAGAATCATAGGCATAGAAGATATTGATAAATTGGTCAAAGGAAATGCTATGTCTAAAATGTTCTTGACACAAAACGTTCTCAAAATCTTAGACACTATAAGGAGACAAATCCTAAGAATAATAGGAATAGAAAAAGAAGATTCCCAGCTCAAAGACCCAGAAAATATATTCTGTAAAAGTGTAAAAAGTTTTCCTGCTCTACATAAAGAAATGCCTATAAACATAAAAGAACCTTACAGAAAACCAAATAAATTGGACCAGAAAAGAAAACCTCCCCATCATATAACAATCAAAATACTAAAATAACGAATGTATAGAACAAAGAAAGTACTAAAAGCTATAAAGCAACAGGCCAAATATCACATGAAGGTAAATGCATTAAAATTATACCTGACTTCTCAACACAGACTTTAAAAGTCAGAAGGGCCTGGGAAGATGTCTTGCAAACTCTCAGAGACCACAGATGTTAGCCCAGGCTATTTTGACCAGCAAATTTTTCTATTACAATAGACGGAGAAAAAAGATATTCCACAACAAAACCAAATTTAGACACATTTATCCATGAATCCAGTCCTACAGAGATAGTAAAAGAAAAACTCCAACCCATGGAGGTTAACTACACTCAAGAAAACACAGGAAATAAATGAATTCCCACCAACTAAACAAAACAACAAAAGAGGGAGGAATACACACATACACACACACAAATAACAACCATCAACATCAAAATAACAGACATTAGTAATCATTATTCATTAATATCTCTCAACATCAATGTCCTCAATTCTACATTAAAAAAGATGCAGGCTAACAGAATGGATGAAAACATGTTCCATCATTCTGCTGCATACAAGAAACGCACCAAAACATCAAAGATAGATATTGCCTCAGAGTAAAGGGCTTGAAAATAATTTTCAAGAAAATAGACAGAAGACAAAAAATAATGCAGCCATTCTAATCTAACAGCATAGACTTTCAGATAAAAGTAATCAGAAGAGATAAAGACACTTCATAGTTCACCAAAGAAAAAGTCTACCAAGATTACTTCTCAATCCTCTATATCTATGCTCCAAATGCAAGAGCAAGCACGATTATGAAAGAAATATTACTAAAACTTAAATCATACATAGATTCCCGTACAATAATAGTGAGAGACCTCAACACCCAACTCTCAACTGGGAACAGGTCGATTAGACAGAAACTAAACAGAGAAATAATGGAAATAACAGACATTATGAATTAAGTAGACCCAATAGATTTCTATAAAACATTTCACCCAAAAACAGAAGATTATACCTTCTTCTCAGCACCTTCTGGAACCTTCTCAAAAATGGTTCATGTACTTAAGCATTAAGCAATTGTTAACAGATACAAGAAAGTAGAAATAGCTCCTGTACTTTTTAAGATCACCGTGGATTAAAGCTAGACTTCCACAACAACAGAAACAAGAAAAATCCTATACAGGATGAACAAATGAACGACATCGTACTAAATGGCAACTCAGTCTAGGAAAAACTGAAGAAAGAAATAAAAATACTCTGTACACTTTAAGTAAAATTAATGTACAACATAGGCAAACTTATGGAGCACAATAAAAGGAATGTTAAAAGGAAAGGTTATAAAAGAAAAAGAATTACTGAGATCTCATACTACTGTCTTAAAAGCACATCTGAAAGCTTAGAGAAAAAAGGAAGCAAACACACGCAGGAGACTAGATAGCAAAATATTGTCAAACCCAGGACTGAAATCAATGCAACACAGACAACAGGAACAATAAAAATTATCAGCAAAATAGTAGGTTCTTTGGAAAATATCAACAATATTCACAAAAACTTAGGCAAACTAACTAAAAGGCATTGAAAGAATATCCAAATTTACAAAAGCAAAAATGAAGAGGGAGACAGAATAAATTCAAAGAAATATTAGGTCTTACTTCAAAATCCTGTGCTCCACAACATTGGAAATTCTCAAAGAAATGGAGAATTTTCCTGATAGATTCCACTAATGAAGTAAAATCAAGATCAGATGAACAATCCAAGTAGATCTATAAGCCCTAAGAAAATAGAAGCTGTCATTAAAAGTCCCCCAACCAAGAAAAGCCCAGAGCCAGATGGCTGCAGTGCAGAATTCTTTCAAAGAAGAAATCAGACATTCAAAGAAGAGCTAATACCAACACTCCTCATGTTATTCTACAAATAGACAGAAGAAACAGTGTCAAATTTACTTAATGTGGCCACAATCATACTGATGTCTAAACTATAGAAAGACTCAATAAACAAAGACAGTTGTAAGCCAATTTCTCTCATGAAGCTGTATGTTAAACTATTTAATAAAATGCTCACAAGCCAAATCCAAAAACACAGCCAAAAGTTCATTAACCATGATCAAGAAGGCTTCATTCAAGAGATGTAGGAATGGTCCAGCATCAGAAGATGTATCAATATAATCCACCAAATAAAAAACATTTTTTAAAAAATCACATGATAATCTCATTAGATGCTGAAAAAGCATTTGAAAAATCCAACAACTTTTCGTAATAAAAGTCTAGAAGAGATCAGAGATAAAAGGCACATATATAAACAGCCTAAAAGAAATGTACACCAAGCAGATAGCCAGCATCAAACTAAGTGGAGAAAACTTTAAAGTAATTTTATTAAACAGGGACAGAATGGGGCTTTCTACTGTCTCCACATCTATTCAATATGCTACTTGATGTTTTACCTAGAGGAATGAGAAAACTAGAGGAAATCATGGGAATACAAATTTGAAAGGAAGAATTCAGAGTATTAATATTTGCAGAGAATATGATAGTATACATAAGTGACCCAAAATTCCACCAGGGAACTCTTACAGCTGATAAAACACCTTAGGCAAAGTAGCTAGATATGCGATTCACTTAAAGAAATTCCATAGCACACCTATATACAAATGGTAAATGGACTGAGAAAGAGATTCTGGAAACACCACCATTCACAATAGCCACAAATAATATAAATATTTTGGGATAACTCTAACTAAGAAAGTGAAAGACTTGTATGACAAAAACTTCAAATCTTTGAAGAAAGAAGTTGAAGATGATGTCAAAAGATGGAAAGACCTCCAATGATCATAAACTTGTGAGATTAACATAGTAAAAATGGTCATCTTATCAAAAGCAATCTACAAATTCAAGGCAATTCACATCAAAATTGCAACACGATTCTTTATACACTTTGAAGGACAACATTCAACTTCATGTGGAAAGGGAAAAAGACCCAAGAAAGATAAAACAATCCTATACAATAAAGGAACTTCTGCAGGTATTACTATAACTGATATCAAGTTATATGACAGAGAAATAAATAAAAATCTTATGGTACTGGCATCATAATAGACATATTAATCAAGGGAATTGAACTGAAACCCAAAAGTAAATCCACATGACCAATGGACATGTTGTTTTTGATAAAGAAGCCATAGTTTTACAATGGGGAGAAAAAGAGAAGAGAAAACAACAGCATCTTCATCAGACAGAGCAGGGTGTCTGTATGTAAAAAATTGCAAATAGATTCATATCTGGCAATCATCACAAAACTCAAATCTAAGTGGATCAAAACACTCAATATAAAACCAGGTACACTTAACCTGTTAAAAGAGAAAGTGGGAATAGCCTTGAATTCATTGATACAGGCAACAGTAGAACACAAACAACTCAGGCACTAAGATCAACAATTAATTAACAGGCCTTCATGAAACTAAAAATCTCCTGAAAAGCAAAGGACATCATTGAAAGGACAAAGTGGAGGCCTTCAGGATGGGAAAGGATCTTCACCCACATCTCACAGAGAACTGCTATACAAAATACGTAAAGAATTCAAGAAACTAGGCATCAACCAATCAAACAATCCAATGTAAAAATAGGGTACAGATCTAAACAGAGAATTCTCAACAGAGGAATCTCTAATGGCCAAGAAGCACTTAAAAATTTTTTATCATCCTTAGTCATCAGGGAAATGCAAATCAAACTGACTGTGAGATTCTCTCTTACACTGGTCACACAGCTAAGATCAAAAACTCAAGCTACAGCTCATGCTGATGAGGATGGAAGCAAGAGGAACCCTCCTCCTTGCTGATGAAAGTGCAGACTTGCACAGCCACTTTGGAAATCAATTTGGCTTTCTCAGAAAATTAGGAATACATCTATTTTAAGACCCAGATATACCATTCCCAGGCATATATCCAAAAGAAGCTTCACCACACCACAAGGATACTTAGTCAATTAAGTTCATAGCATCTTTAGTCCTAATAGCCAGAAACTGGAAATAATCTAGCTGCCTCTTACTTGAAAATGGAAAAAAAATGGTATATTTACAAAATAAAGCATTGCTCAGCTATTAACAGCAATAACATCATAAATTTTGAGGGCAAATGGATGGAACTAGAAATGATCATTCCTAAATGAGGTAACCAAGAATCAGAGAGACAAATATGTGTGAACTCATATATGAGTGGATATTAGCCAAAAAGTAAAGGATAGCCATGTTAAAATCCACAGACCCAAAGAAACTAAGTAACAGAGAGGATTGAAGGGGCTCGGGGTGGGGAGATGACCTGAATCTCATTGAGAAGTAGAAATAGAATAGTCATCCTAGGAGGATGGCTGTAGGGACTAGATCAGGTAGGGGGTGGTGATGGCAACACCAGGGTCAGGTGGAGAGAGGAAGGAAGGAGGGAGTATTAGGAGGGCCAATTGGAATCCTGGGAGGAGAAATCTCTGAGAGTTACCCTAGCTAAGGCTTCTAGCAATCACAATCAAGGATCTGGAGCCTGATCCAGCCATCTCCTGTAACCAGGCAAGACTTCCAATGGAGGGACTGGAACACAGACCCAATCACCAAGCCTTACACCTACAGTGTACCCTGCTTAAAAGATGTTCAGACATGGATCAGAAATTAAAGAAATGTCCAAATAGTGACTGGTCTAGTTTGAGATCATGCCATGAGGAGGAGCTTGCCCCTGACACTATTAATAATATTCTTCTATACTTGTAGAGAGAAACCTAGCATCTAATCATCAGAGAGTCTACCCCTACCACCTGATAGAAACAGATCCAGAGAAGCACAGTCAGACATTAGGCAGAGCTTGTGGAATTCTGTGGACTAGAAGAATGAAGGATTGTAGGAGTCATAGGGGTCAAGGACACACACACACACACGCACAAAAAAAAACAAAAAAAAAACAAAAAAAAAACCAAAAAAAAAACAAAAAAAAAAAAAAAACAGAATCAAGGAAACATGGGCCATAGTGGCTCATAGAAACTGAACCACCAACCAGAGGGCATGCATTGGTCTGACCGAGGCCCTCTGCACATATGTAACAGTTGTGTAGCTTGTTCTACATGGGAGATTCCTAAGAGCAGAAGCAGAGCTGTCTCTGACTCTGTTGCCTGCCTTTGGGACCCATTCCCTCTAATGAGCTGCCTCATCTATTCTCAATAGGAGAAGATGCTCCTAGATTCACTAGAACCTGATATGACAAGGCTGTTTGATATCCATGGGAGGCCTCCTTTTTCTGAAGAGAAAGGGAGACAAGTAGATGGTGAGGAGATGAAGAAAAGATTCTTTTAGACAGCGTTTTCTTCCAGTCACATCACCTGCCTAATCAGCCCCACAGACAGCCTGGGACCAGGAAAGACAGGTTCACATTTTATGCTGACCTGATATTCACCACCATCTCACTGGAATACATTCCTCTAGTGTAATACTTCCAATCGTGACATATTGACCTAAAATGTTTATGACCCAGAAAGAAATCATTGTCTTTGAAGGTAGAAGACATAGGATGCCCAACAGAAAGCCTGGATCAAACCTCTCTCTGAAAAGTTAAAAAAAATTCATTAGTTACAACAATTCGCCCCCCTTCTGCTTACCCTCAAAGAATCCTCATCCTCTGAGTAGGAAGCTGATTTGCCCACCACTTCTCTCTCCTGCTAACCTCTACCAAAAAATAAACCTTTCTTAACACAAGGACATAAGAGAAGAGGCTCTACAGAGCCCAGAGTCAGGCAGGAGGCCAATCATTCATTCTGTCACTATGGATACCACAGTAGCATGTTCATCTTGCAATGAACTCTTAATCTAAGTACAGGCAAATAGCAACATTGGAGAAGAAAAAGCACGACAATCCTCCCAGGCAGCAAACATATGACCACATGAACAGACGATAATCTGAGCAGGAATGTTGTCAACCAGTTAACAAACTGAGAGTTAATTTCCATATGTATGTGCTTGTATAATATAACACACATATATATACATATTTATGTATATACACATGTTTATTTGTGTATACATGTCTATGTATAATACAATAAATATGTTTATTTTTATATACACACATATACATACATAAAAACTCTATAAACTGTATATGAATATATTTGATGATACACACACATACATATACATTTATAGTATGTATATATATAAATATGTATTGTATTATACACAAACATAAACACATATATACACATATATTTGTGTACCTATTCACATATATATGTATACATCAATAAATATATATGTATATATATATTTTTTTGTATGTATATATGTGTGTGTATATATATATATATTTATATATATATATATATGAATTTAAAAGTAAAAATTTCAAAAAGGTAATCCAAAAACTAGTCATATTTATTTTGAGAGTTTTTTAAAACCAAAACTCACAAATGATTAGACAAACACATGAAAAATATTCAACACCATTACCTATGAGAAAATACAAATCAAAAGTTCTTGGAAATTCTACCATATTCTTGTCTAGAACATCTGTCATTAAGAAAACAAACAATACCAAGTGCTGGTGAGGATACAGGAAAAAAGAAAACCTTTACACACAGTTAATGGGAATGTAAATTAGTACAAGCTGTATGGAAATTAGCTTGTAGGACCTTTAAAAAGAAAAAGCCTAAAATTAGAACCACCATATGAGCCATCTAATCTACTATGCAGTACATAAAACAAAGAAGCAGCTGCGCGTCTGTCAGTGGATGAATGCATAAATAAAACATGGAGTATATAAGGAAAAATAAAATGGTGTCACTAGACAGAAAATGGGTTGAATTTGGAGATTATTTTGTTAACTAAGTCAGACTCAAAAAAACAAATTTCATGTTTCCTCATCAAAGGAGGTGAAGGCAGAAAAAAGAACACTAGGACTATTTGGGACAAGAAGGTGCCTTCCTAAGGAAGCCACAGGGGCCTAAGAGAGGGTAGTGACATTCCATATGTCTTAAGAAACAAAAATGAAAGTTGTAAATTCAAACCCATGTAGTGCAATCAAAAAATATCCAAGAATAAAGCTATGGAAACAGGAGCTAGGCTCCTGCAAAGGGATGCTCAAACATTCCATGAGAAGCCAGGTTCCAGGTACCCAGTTCTCTACACTCAGCACTAGCATTTAAAGCAGACACACTTGTAGTATCGGGGTCATGAATAGTCCCAAAGTGTAAACAATCCGTTTTCTGTGAAAAAGCTTCAGCTGATGAGCTGTGTCAAATTCATCCAGTGGAAGAGGACACAGGAATCAGAACAAGCAAAGTTGGGGTAACGATGGTGAAGACTGTCACAATCATCCTATGAACAAAGACAAACTAAGTTTGATTTGCAAAGAGGTTAAAAGTGAGTCCAGGATTGGAAGACAGACCCTGGATGGCAGGAAGAAACAGCATTTGTGGATGGGTATAATAAAGTGATTTGTAGGAAATGGGTTAATTTCCATTATTTAATGCATGTATGGAGGTGCATACTCTTTATTCTTTCTCTCAAACGAGAAATTAGTAATTTACATTCTTTAGTATTAGTAGTAGAGCAAAGAGGGAGGCACATCTTGGTCCTCACAGATGAAATGGGTAATAACTTAGGTACACAATCCTTTCATTGGATAGAAAGGAAAGAAATAGAAACTGAAGGAGGAAGGCCAGACAGAGCGAAGGAGACAGAGGTAAAGGGAGCTGAGCAAAGGGAAGGAGAAGATCATCAGTCTCAGTTCCCTGACTCTGCAGCCGGACATTGTGCACTGGATTCGCCTGCTCACCCCGGTTCATCTGGATCTGAGACTAAAAGTCCATCTTGACAAATGGCTGCCCAGGTCAGAGAGTCAGGACTGACGCTCACCCACACATCAGCTGATGTGTGCTTATTCCTAATGCTGGGAGTTTGTTTCTTTCTTTGTTTTCATACTCTCCAGTCCTGGTGTACTCTGCTATGGAACACGTTATTCCAGAAAGCCTGTCTCACAGCACCTTCACTGTGCCTCAGATACACAGGGACAAGAATTTATGCACAGATTGACAACTAAGACATATTGTAATTGGAACTTGTCAACAAACAGACAGGGAAATAGGTGTTGAGTCCATGATTCTGAATACAGCACACTCATCCCCAGAAACATTTATACATACAGAAAGGAAGTGGCAAGAATAATCTTGACCTTCCATACAATCAGAAACTAACAAAGAGCCAGATGACCATGAGAATTACAATAAAGCTGATCTGATGAACCCCTGATTTATTGGAAAAACTTCAAGTAAGTTATCACCAGATAAGTAATGAATGCTTTCAAATGATTCAGAGCATTGGGTGAGGAATTCTTCCTTGATGAGCACAAATTAAATATGGAAAATGATAAACAAGGAGGAAAAGTCCTTCTGATTGGTCTAAACCTGGGAAGCCTGTTGTATAAAAGGCCCTGACTGGAAGAACTTGCTACATTGTAGAAGACTCACCTGGGAACAGAATATCACCCTCCACTCCTGACACCATGACCCACACCTGTCAGCCATGCTGCTGCAAGACCACCTGCTGTAAGACCACCAGCAGCTCTGAATCCAGCTGCCCTGTATTCATCTGCTGCCAGCCCTGCTGTGCCCCAAGTTGCTGCAGCACACCCTGTTGCTGCAAGTCTAACTGCTGCCAAAGCACCAACACTGTCAACAGCTGTTCCCAGCTGTGCTGTCCACCAACCTGCTGTGACAGCAACTGTTGCAAGCCAACCTGTGTGACCATCTGCTGCAGCACACCTTGCTGCCAGCCCAGCTGCTGCCAGCCCACCTGCTGCCAGCCTAGCTTCCTCCAGCTCTGCTGCCAACCAGCTTGCTGTGAAAGCAGCTGCTGCAAGACCACCTCTTTTAAACCCTCCTGTGTGATCATTGGCTGCAGCACCCCCTGCTGCCAGCCCTGCTGTGTGTGCCCACCTACTGATGATGACCAGCTCTCAAAGAATACTGGCAAAGCCACACTCCAGTGAGAGCCAGGATGCCCTGTCTGCTCAAAGACACCTCTTAACCTGTGCTGGACAACTTCATGTTCTCACCAGGGAACATGACAAATGTACAGCCTCACTTAAGAGATGGAATGATTGGAGGAAGAATGGAGTCTCCTCATCTCCACAGATTATGGATCTTGTCCTGTCATTATGGCTCCCAGCTGTGAAGGTCTGGCATCAGTTTCAGGTCTGAGCCATGCTCTTTACATCTCTAACCAAACAACTTACAAAAACACTTCCCTCCAAGAATAACTTTATTCAACCCTTTATCTTCTCAACTATACTTTCTTCTGAGTCACCCCAGATTTTTATGTACCATTTTCTTCTTTCTGCTCACCATTCGCTGTGTACGTAAAAGCAAATAATCTTAATAAACTCTGTGCTATTATTCATTCCATTTTATCTGTCATTTTATTTTAATAAATCACTTAATGAAGAATCCATGTAAGCAATAGATTCCTAAACGTTCAATGTGGTGCCCTCATATCATTGATACTATGCAGTGTTGAACCTCAGATCCATGGAAAGTTTCTATCTGACATAACTAAAGTTTAATACCCATTAATTGCTAACCCTCTGGTTCCTCCAACCTCAGCTCCCATAAACCAATGGTCTGTTCTCTCCTTTTATGTCTTTGGCTTTTATAAACATCACTGGTGTGGGATCATAGAGCAGAAGCTTCCTGTCATACTTTCATCATCCATTTACTTCTCAGTGGCATCTAGGTTTCCAGACAGCTTACCTATTGTTAATGGGATTGGCATAAACTTGCAGGTGTCAGTATACCTTTGATATTCTGATTTCAACATTATCATTTTCTAAGAAATGGCTACATATAAAATTATCATATTGAGTGAAACAAACCAAACTCAGAAAGACAAGTTATCAACCAAGTTTACTCACTTGTAAATCCAAAATTTTATATAAAACCTTCAAATCCTATGGGTTATCTATGAGAAAGAGGGCAACATGGAGAACCAAATGTTATCAGAGCACATGAGTGCATGCTATCATTAAAAGAACCTAGTAGAGTCCCTCACTACATTCAATAAACAAACACAAGTAAAAATAAAAATTGAAATTGAAAAGATTCTGATTTCAATTAACTTAAAAAAATCCTGAGACACAGAAACTTGTTGCATGAAATATTTAAAAATCATCCCATTCCATCACCAGCTAGGAACCAGCTGGCAGCCTTGGTCTGTCTCCACTCAAAACAACAGCCTCTGGTTTCCTACATTCTCTCTGCCTCCCTTCTCCTACATTCTGAAAAGGAAAGTCTTTTTTTCCCTGACTCCCCTTTTCCTCTTCTTGACCTGTAAGTCCCACCTACTTGCCCACTGATTGGTCCCTTGAAATCTTTATTCCTTAGGGTAAGGTTCTGCCACAGCAATTGAATACTTATTTTTATTTAATTTTTGAGGAGTTGTTGTTGCATTCTTCATACCTATGGTTCTACTTCATATTCCCACCTCTATGTTAGGAGTCCCAGTTTTGGTGGTTAAAGAGTTGGCTCAATGTTTACAAGCACATGGTACTCTTAAGGAGGACCTTGGTTTAGTTTCCAATATCCTCATATCTAATTATATCCACTGATAAATCTAGTATCAGGCCATCTAGTGAGATATTCTGACCTACATGGGTATTAAGTATACATGGTGGCAAAATATGGGGAATATTCTATGTGAATATAGATCCCTTAATGAAATACAGGAAAATATAATCAAACAGGTGAGGAAATGAATTATATAGATCAAGACCTGAAAATGGAAACAGACACAATTAAAACAAACAAACAGAACAAAATAGAAATTGAGGGCATCCTAAAGATGGAAAATCCAGGTAAGTGAAAGGAAACTACAAAAAACAAGCATCATCAGCAGAAATCAAGAGATATATGAGAGAATCATAGGTATAGAAGATATTGATAAATTGGTCAAAGGAAATGCTACATCTAACATGTTCTTGACACAAAACATTCTCAAAATCTTGGACACTATAAGGAGACAAATCCTAAGAATAATAGGAATAGAAGAATAAGATTCCCAGCTCAAAGCCTCAGAAAATATCTTCTGTAAAACTCTAAAAATTTTTCCTGCTCTAAATAAAAATATGACTATAAACATAAAAGAACCTTACAGAACACCAAATAAATTAGACCAGAAAAGAAAACCTCCCCATCATATAACAATCAAAATACTAAAATGCTAAATGTATAGAACAAAGAAAGAATACTAAAAGCTACAAAGTAACAAGCCAAATATCATATGAAGGTAAATGCATTAAAATTACACCTGACTTCTCAACAGAGACTTTAAAAGTCAGAGGGGGCTGGGAAGATGTCTTGCAAACTCTAAGAGACCACAGATGTTAGCCCAGGCTATTTTGATCAGCAAAATTTTCGATCACAATAGATGGAGAAAAAAAGATAATTCACAACAAAACCAAATTTAGACACATTTATCCATGAATCTAGTCCTACAGAAGATAGTAAAAGAAAATAAAACCTCCAACCCATGGAGGTTAACTACACTTAAGAAAACACAGAAAATAAATGAATTCCCACCAACTAAACAAAACAACAAAAGAGGGAGGAATACACACACACACACACACACACACACACACACACACACACAAATAACTACCATCAACATCAAAATAACAGAAATTAGCAATCATTATTCATTAATATCTCTCAACATCAATGTTCTCAATTCTACATTTAAAAAGATGCAGGCTAACCGAATGGATGAAAAAACATGTTCCATCATTCTGCTGCATACAAGAAACACACCAAAACATCAAAGATAGATATTGCCTTAGAGTAAAGGGCTTGAAAATAATTTTCAAAAAAATAGACGTAAGATGAGAAATAATACAGCCATTCTAATCTAATGGCATAGACTTTCAGATAAAAATAATCAAAAGAGATAGAGAAAGACACTTCATATTTCACCAAAGAAAATGTCCACCAAGATTACTTCTCAATCCTCTATATCTATGCTCCAAATGCAAGAGCAAGCACGATTATGAAAGAAATATTACTAAAACTTAAATCATACATAGATCCCATACATTAATAGTGAGAGACTTCAACACCCAACTCTCAACTGTAAACAGGTCGACCTAACAGAAACTAAGCAGAGAAATAATGAAAATAACAGACATTATGAATTAAATAGACCCAATAGATTTCTATAAAACATTTCACCCAAAACCATGGGATTATACCTTCTTCTCAGCACCTTGTGGAACCTTCTCCAAAATTGTTCAAGTACTTGGCTATAAAGTAATTCTTAATAGATACAAGAAAATGGAAATAAACCTGGTACTTTATCAGATCACCATGGACTTCAACAACAACCAAAACACAGGAAAAGCCTGTACACTCATGGAAAATTAACAACTGTCTACTAAAAGACCACTTAGTCTAGGAAAAACTAAAGAAAAAAAATAAAAATACTCTCTAAAATTTAAGGAAAATTAATGTACAACATACCCAAACTTATGGAACACAATAAAAGTAGTGGTAAAAGGAAAGTTAATAAATTAAAAATTACTGAGATCTCATACTACTAAGTTAAGACACACCTGAAAGCCTAGAGGAAAAAAAGGAAGCAAACACACCCAAGAGTCTAGACAGTAGAAAATTGTCAAACTCAGGACTAAAATCAAATGAAATCAAAGGGAACAATAAAATTTATCAGTAAAATAGTTGATTCTTTGGAGAAAACCAACAAGATACACAAACACTTAGACAAACTAGCTTAAAGACATTGAAAGAATATCCAAATTTACAAAATCAAAAAATGAAGAGGAAATAACAGTAGACACAGAGGGGATTCAAAGAACCATTAGGTCTTACTCCAAAAACCTGTACTCAACAACATTGAAAAATCTCAAGAAAAATGGAGAATTTTCTTGATAGATTCCACTAATGAAATAAAATCAAGATCAGATGAACAATCCAACTAGATCTATAAGCCCTAAGAAAATAGAAGCTGTCATTAAAAGTCCCCCAACCAAGAAAAGCCCAAAGCCAGATGGCTTCAGTGCAGAATTCTTTCAAAGTAGAAATCAGACTTTCAAAGAAGAGCTAATACAAATGCTCCATAAGTTATTCTACAAATAGATGGAAGGAACAGTGTCAAATTTATTTCATATGGCCACAATCATATTAATGTCTAAAATATAGAAAGACTCAATAAAACAATGTAAAGGCAAATTCCCTCATGAAGCTTGATGTAAAAATATTTAATAAATGCTCACAAGTCAAATCAAAAAACACAGCAAAAAGATCATTAACCACGGTTAGGAAGGCTTCATCCAAGAGATGTAGGGAGGGTTCATCATAAGAAAATGTATCAATGTTATCCACAATATAAACAAACAATTTTTTTAAATCACATGATAATCTCATTAGATGCTGAAAAAGCCTTTCACAAAATCCAACACACTTTCGTGATAAAAGACTTGAAGAGATCAGGGATAAAGGGCACATATATAAACAGCCTAAAAGAAATGTACACCAAGCAGATAGCCAGTATCAAATTAAGTGGAGAAAAATTTAAAGTAATTTCAGTAAAATCAGGGGCAGGATGAGGCTTTCCACTCTCTCCACATCTATCCAATAGGGTACTTGATGTTTTAGCCACAGCAATGAGAAAACTAGAGGAGATCAAGGGAACACAAATTGGAAAGCAAGAATTCAAAGTATTAATATTTACAAATGATATGATAGTATACATACGTGACCCCCAAAATTCTACCAGGGAACTATTACAGCTGATAAAACACCTTAAGCAAAGTAGCTAGATACACAATTCACTGAAAAAAAAATCTGTAGCACACCTATACACAAATGGTAAACAGACTGAGAAAGAAATTCTGGAAACAGCACTATTCACAACAGCTACCAATAATATGAATATTTTGGGATACCTCTAACTAAGAAAGTGAAAGACCAGTATGACAAAAACTTCAAATCTTCAAAGAAAGAAATTGAAAATTATGTCAAAGATGAAAAAACCTCCAATGCTCAGAAATTTGTGGGAATGGCCATCTTACCAAAAGCAACCTAGAGAGAGATTCAAGGCAATTCACATCAAAATTGCAACACAATTCTATATATACCTTTAAAGAACAGCATTTAACTCCATGTGGAAAAAGACCCAAGAAAGCTAAAATAATCCTGTATAATAAAGGAATTTCTATAGGTATTACTATATCTGAAATCAAGCTGTATGACAGAGAAATAACTAAACAACCTCATGCTACTGGCATCATAACAGACAGGGTGATCAATGCAATTGAATTGAAACAAAGAAGTAAATCTACAGAACCAATGGACATATGGTTTGTTATAAAGAAGCCAAACTTTTACAATAGAAAAAAAAAAAGACAGCATCTTCATCAGATAGAACTGAATGTCTGCATATACAAAATTGCAAATTGATTCATATCTGATGAAAATTATAAAAAAATGCAAATAGATTTTATCTTCACAAAAATCAAATCTAAGTGGATCAAAAACCACAACATAAAACCACATATACTTAACCTAATAGAAGAGAAAGTGGGGAATAGTCTTGAATGCATCGATACAGGCAACAACAGAAAACCAACAACTCAGGAAATCAACGGTTAAAAAAATGGGATCCCATGAGACTGAAAAACTCCAGAAAGGCAAATAACACAACTGAAAGGACAAAGTCGAAGCCTATAGGATGGGAAAGGATCGTCACCCACATCTCCCAAAGAACTGCTATACAAAATACATAAAGAATTCAAGACAATAGGCGTCAACAACTCAAACAATCCAATTTAAAAATAGGGTACAGATCTAAAATGAGAATTCTCAACAGAAGACTCTCTTGTAGGAGGAGACTGCTGGCAGGCGGGTCCTCTGCTGATAGAAATTGTAGGCTGCTCTGAGCCAAGAGAGCCAATAAGCCTCTATTGTGGAGCAGCTTCTGTATAAAGTTAAAATATAGGGATTATTTGCTTTTAGGAAAGATTTATAAACAGATTTGTCCAAATCACATGGGGATTATCACCCACGGTTTGGAACTTAGATAGGAAAAATTGTCACTGGCTCTAGAGTAGAGAGTACAGTGTATAAGTGAAAGCTGCTCTGGAGTACAGAGCCAATCAGATAGATGGTATAAATAAAAAAAATTGTTCTAGGCAGAGGGCCGAACAGAAAGATAGCGTAAGTCAGGTGTATTCAGATGATATAAAGTTATATTGCCTCACAGGAGGCTCGGGTTCTGTCTAATATGAACCCCATGGGAATTCTGGGTTCATTTCCTGCTTGGCAAAATAGGAAAAGAAGATGAATGTGATTTTCAGTCTTGTGGTTATAATTTTCCTCTGGGAAAGAGGTCAAGATAAAGGTTTTTCCGGTTACTGGCTAAAGGATGTTCTGTTTTGGAAAAAG
This sequence comes from Arvicanthis niloticus, assembly GCF_011762505.2. Taxonomy (NCBI): domain Eukaryota; kingdom Metazoa; phylum Chordata; class Mammalia; order Rodentia; family Muridae; genus Arvicanthis; species Arvicanthis niloticus. The sequence continues at coordinate 22,507,489 of NC_047663.1, read as the reverse complement.
GTTTTGGCTGTGTTTTTTCAAAAGAGATGATTAAGGTATTTCTACCTCCCAGAATTATATAGATTAGACATGACAGAGGCAGACCGCCAGAAGACTAGATTCCAGAATTCAAACAAAAAATTATCTTGATATTAAAATCTGTTTTGAGAATTGTATATTACAGAATACACCGCCTTGGTATATCTACTCATCAAGCAAGCTGAGCAGACCTGCTTAAACCTCTGATGTCCTGGAATTTCAGCTGGATGCAGTGAAGACACAGACATCGGAGGCTTATCAATTTACAATCCCCCCCTCCAACTCTCATCTATTAACTCTACGCCCAAATTCAGCTTGAAGAATTTAATAAAGAGTTGGCGCCCCTATTCCCTGGGCTTGGAGACAGATGGTTAATATTGGGCTGTCTTTCTAGGGAAAAGTAGTGGTTTTGTTGGAACAGGGAGGAATAGCTAGGATTTATCGCATAACCATAACCTATTGGAAGAAATCTGTATAATTGTTATTAAGATGAAGTTATAATTTCTTAAATGGTACAAAATTTATTTTGATTTCAAATTTAAGGTTTTCATTGGTACGATTTTCTTATTGATATAAAAGTGAGATTAATATTGTTACTCTCATAGGCATTGTGCCTATATAACACATTTAGGAATACAAGGCTTAGACCCAGTTTTTCTTTAACTTTTTTAACTGATTTGAGATGGTTAGCCTGTGAATTAAGGGCCTATAGCAAATTCATGGCTCTGAGTTTATTGTTAGAGTGTTTTCTATATTTTAATTAGAAATGGCTGAGAGGAGTTAGCAGACAACAGTCCAGATTGCCTTAATGGATAGTTGGTTTTCAAAACATCAGAATTCCACAGAATTGACATTATAAACATTTCGGTATTAATGTTCATTTTGATTAGAGACCTGTCTGCTCCTGGCAGCTTCCCTGTCTTGGATTCTAAGAAGAAATTGATCATCTTTGGAGTTACTTCTGTTATGGTGAGATATCCTCGTGGCAAGAATTGCCTCTTTTCATTTACAGACAATTTACTGTCCAGAAAAGGACATGCTTGTGGAATAGTCAACTGATCACATCTGCCAAGACAGAGTGTAGAGCCCTCAATAATTCTGCATTACTAGGTCTGTTAGATGATCCTGGGCCAGAAGGCTGAAGATCAGATGCTCCAACATTTTGAAGTAAAGGGACTGTCCAGGTGTTCAGCAGTCTCTATAAATTGGCTAAATTTTAGAAGCTATGCTTTGTGCTTCCCATAATTTTACTTAATTCAGTCATTCTGGATTTCTGACAGGGCTGAAGACTTATAGTCTTATAGCCAATCCCAGCTTTTTACTTTGAGAGAAAAGATTTGAGAAGATGGTTTTCAGCTGACATTCATTCTGAAGAGAGGATTAAGCCAGATTAGGAACTAAGTCTTTTAGTTAGGAGAGATGACAGAGGTTCTGTTTAGTCAACAAAATGATGGACTGGGTATTAGGTCTATCTTGTACCTTACTGATACAAATTGGTATAGTTATGCTCCATTTGTATTTTGAGAGAAAGTTTTTTTTTTTATTTTAACAGGAAGGGTGATATGTAGGAGGAGCTAGGATAGGAGGAGTAAGGAGAGAAAGAGGAGAAGAAAGGAGAGGAAGAGGAAAAGGAAGAGGAGGAGCTAGGGAAAGCAAAGATGTAGGAGCAATGGAGAACCACTCAGGTATGGAGAGCAGTCTTGGGTAACCTTTTATTCAGGTTAGCTAATTGGGAAACAACTCTCTTTGTATGGGCATATTGTTAGTGAGCATTACCAAACATATAAAGCCTTTGATTAATCTTTAGGCATTAGAGTCTCAGTTTCTTACTGGGCCCGCATGGATGGCGGGATGATCTGGGCAATGCCCAGCCTTGTGGAAACAGTGTGGAAGATTGGCAGAGCCATCTCCCATGCTGGGGTGTCATGGGTGGGAGGGCTGGTGTATCTGGCTGGCTGTTTCTACCTCCTGCACACACATGGCCTCTGGCCACAGAACATGGCAGCTGAGCTAGGCAGAGCCGCTACAGCTTAGATAGTTGGCTTCACCGGTGTCCATTTTTAAATAATTACTACAACAAACTCTAATGACCAAGAAGGACTGAAATTTCTTTTATCATACTTAGACATCAGGGAAATGCAAATCAAAATGACTCTGAGATTCTATCTTACACTGGTCACACAGCTAAGATCAAAAACTCAAGCTACCGATCATGCTGATGAGGATGTGGAGCAAGGGGAACCCTCCTCCTTTCTGATGGGAGTGCAGACTTGCACATCCACTTTGGAAGTCAATTTGGGTTTTTCTCAGAAAACTAGCAATAGATCTACTTCAAGACCCACCTATACCACTCCTGGGCATATACCCAAAAGAAGTTCCGCCACACCACAAGGATACTTACTCAAGTTCATAGCATCTTTAGTCCTAATAACCAGAAACTGGAAATAATCTAGCTGCCCCTTACCTAAAGAATGGATATATATATATATATATATATATATATATATATATATATATACATTTACACAATGGAGTATTATTCTGCTATTAACAGCAATGAAATCACGAATTTGCAGACAAATGGATGGAACTAGAAAAGATCATTCCTAAATGAGATAACCAAGAATCAGAGAGACAAATATGTGTGAACTCATTTATAAGTGAATATTATCCAAAAAGTAAAGGATAGCCATGTTAAAATCCACAGACCCAAAGAAACTAAGTAACAGATAGGATTGAAGGTGCTGGGGGTGTGGAGATGACCTGAATCTCATTGAGAAGTAGAAATAGAAAAGACATCCTAGGTGGATGGCTGTAGGGACTAGATCAGGTTGGGGGTGAGGATGGGAACAGCAGGGATCAGGTAGAGAGATGAAGAAAGAAGGGAGTATTTGGAGGGCCAATTGGAATCCTGGCAGGAGAAAATCTCTGAGAGTTACCCTAGCTAAGGCTTCTAGCAATCACAATCAAGGATCTGGAGCCTGATCCAGCCATCTCCTGTAACCAGGCAAGACTTCCAATGGAGGGACTGGAACACAGACCCAATCACCAAGCCTTACACCTACAGTGTACCCTGCTTAAAAGATGTTCAGACATGGAGCAGAAATTGAAGAAATGGCCAACCAATAACTGGTCTAGTTTGAAACTCATGCCATGATGGGGAGCTTGCCCCTGACACTATTAATAATACTCTTCTAGACTTGTAGAGAGAAACCTAGCATCTAATCATCAGAGAGGCTACCCCTACCACTTGATGGAAACAGATTTAGAGAAGCACAGCCAACCATCAGGCAGAGCTTGTGGAATCCTGTGGACTAGAAGAATGAAGGATTGTAGCAGTTATAGGGGTCAAGGACACCACGAGAAAACACACAATATCAATGAACCAGGGCACATAAGGGCTCATAGAGACTGAACCCCCCCAACCAGAGAGCATGCATTGATCTGACCATAGGAGGCCTCCTTTTTCTGAAGAGAAAGGGAGACAAGTAGATGGTGAGGAGATGAAGGGGTTGGGGGTAGACTGGTAGGAGGGAAGGGGAACTGAAATTAGCAAGTAAAGAAAATAAATATATTAATGCATTAAAATATTAGAAAAAGGAAAAAATTCCAGTGTCTACCTGATATGATCCTATACTTAGACAGTAAAAGTTCCATGAAAATATCTTAAAACTAGACAGACACTCAAGAAATGGCTCAGTGATGGCTAGCACCTGCTTCTTCCAGGCGATCTGGGTTCAGGGATATCATGCTCCCTTCTGAGCTCACCTATTCTTTGTACACACACATACGGACTCCTACAGATGCACACAGAGATATACATAATAAATAAATTTTCTAAAAATCATGAAACTGATGAAGAACAGTGGAAAGATACAAGTAAACAATCAGCAATGTAACTGGATACATAACACCCAGAGGCCAAGTTCATGACCAGCCTTGACAGTTATCAGTAGAGATGGCATGAACATGGGGATGCTTGTATTTCCCACAAAAATCCTTATTTCTGTCATCTTATAAAATGTCCTAAAGTGCAGACTCTGAGTCACATTTATTTTTTTTTCCTTTTGGTTGCTTCCATAATTATTTACACACCTACTGCAGCACATTGTTGCCAACGTAAGATTATCCACCTCTTATTAACATCTTTGTTCTTATTTTACTGATACTAGGAATAAACTTTCAATGTTGTAATCATCCTAACATCAAGCAATATATCGATAGTGAGTGACATCTCACATGATCAAAGTCAAAGGTGCGATGTTCCTGTTGACTTGGAAGATGCAGAAGTTCTCTCATCTCTGTCTCCTGCTCAGGTAGTTATCATTAGCAAGTACAAGTGTGGCTCACCAATGCTGAACATCCATGATGGACTACCCACACATGCACTGAATGATACATACTTGTTTTTCAAAGTCCTCAATTAAACTGTTGTACACTCTACTAGTCTTGATGTCATTAGTTCTTTCAGGTTGTCCTTGCACAATTAGGCTTTACTGCTACCTACACTGCTGCTGAGTTTGACCTTCCAAGGTTAATCTAACCTATGGGTTTTCTATCTTCAGGCCCCTGAGCTCACAGACCCAGTGCTGAGGTATCTGATGCATAATAGTGAAGTTATAATACTGGGTAAGAATGCTCTTGACTCCAAAAAACAAGATTCTTTTAGACAAAATTCTCTTTCAAACAAATCACGTGTCTAACGAGACCCACAGACAGCCTGGGACCAGGCAAGACAGGTTCACATTTTATGCTGACCTGCTATTCACCACCATCTCACTGGAATACATTTCTCTAGCGTAATACTTCCAACCATGTCATATTGACCTGAAATGTTTCCAAACCCCCCCCCCAAAAAAAATTCATTGTATTTGAAGGTAGAAAACATAGGATGCCTACTGGAGAGACTGGAATGAACCTCTCTCTGAAAAGTTAAAAAAAAAAAAGTTCCATTAGTTACAACAATTTGCCCACTTTCTGCTTAAGCTCAAAGATTCCTCATCCTCTGAATGGGAAGCAGATTTTCCCACTTCCTCTCTCTCCTGCTAACGTCTACCAAAACATAAACCTTTCTTAACACAAGAACATGAGAGAAGAGGCTCTACAGAACCCAGAGCCAGGCAGGAGGCCAATCATTCATTCTGTCACTATGGATACCACAGTAGCATGTTCATCTTGCAATGAACTCTTAATCTAAGTACAGGCAAAGATCAACATTGGAGAAGAACAACCGCGACAACCCTCCAAGTCAGCATACATATGACCACATGAACACACAATAATCTGAGCAAGAATGTTGTCAATGAGTTACCCAACAGAGGGTTAATATCCATGTGTATGTGTTTGTAAAATATAACACAAATGTAATATATATTTATTTATTTATATATATTCACTTTATTTGTGTATTCATGCCTATGTATAATACAATATATATTTATTTATATATACACATATATACACACATAAAAACTCTATATAAACTGCATATAAACAAACATTGTACACACAAATACATACAAATATATTTTTGTGTACATATAAATATATATTGTATTATAGACACAGAAACATATAAATGTATATACACATATATGTGCATATAAACACACATACATATATGTGTATATGTGTACAAATATATAAGTGTGTATATATATATGCATATATATATATACATGAACTTAAATTTTAAATTTTAAAACAGGAAATCTAATAACTAATCATATTTATTTGAAGACTTTTTAAAACCAAAACTCACAAATGATTAAACAAACACATGAAAAAATTTTCAACACCTTTAGCCATGAGAAAATACAAATCAAAAGTTCTTTGAAATGCTACCACATTCTTGTCAAGAACAGCTCTCATCAAGAAAACAAACAATAACAATTACTGGAAAAGATACTGGGGGAAATAAAAGATTTACACAGAGTTAATGGGAATTTAAATTAGTACAAGCTGTATGGAAATTAGCTTGTAGGATCTTTTAAAAAACCTAAAATTAGAACCACCATATGAGCCATCTAATCTACTATGCAGTACATAAAACAAAGAAGCAGCTGCGCGTCTGTCAGTGGACAAATGCATAAATAAAACATGGAGTATATAAGGAAAAATAAAATGGTGTCACTAGACAGAAAATGGGTTAAATTGGGAGATCATCTTGTTAAGTAAGTCAGACTCAAAAAAAAAAAAAAACAAATTTCATGTTTCCTCATCAAAGGGAGAACACACAAAAGAACACTAGGACTATTTGGGACGAGAAGGTGATTCCAGAGGAAGCCACAGGGGCCATAAAACAGGGTGGTGACATTCCATATGCCATAAGAAACAAAAATGAAATTCAAACCCATTTAGTGCAATAAAAAAAAATCCAAGAATAAATCTATTGAAACAGGAGCTAGGCTCCTGCAAAGGGATGCTCAAACATTTCATGAGAAGCCAGGTACCAGGTACCCAGTTCTCTACACTCAGCACTAACATTTAAAGCAGACACACTTGTAGCAGCGTGGTTATGAATAGTCCCAAAGTGTAAACAACCCGTTTTCTGTGAAAAAGCTTCAGCCGATGAGCCTTGTCAAATTCATCCAGTGGAAGAGGACACGGAAATCAGAGGGAGCAAAGCTGGGGTCACGATGGTGAAGACTGTCACAATCATCCTATGAACAAAGACAGACTAAGTTTGATTTGCAAAGAGGTTGAAAATGAGTCCAGGATTGGAAGACAGACCCTGGATGGCAGGAAGAAACAGCATTTGTGGATGGGTATAATAAAATGATGTGTAGGAAATGGATTAATTTCTATTTCTTTGATACTGGTATGGCTGTGCGTGCTCTTTATTCTCTCAAACGAGAAATTAATAATTTACACTTTTTAGTATGAGTAGTAGAAAAAAGACGGAGTCACATCTTGGTCCTCACAGATGAAATGGGTAATAAGTTAGTACAAAAACCATACACTGAATAGAAAGAAAATAAATAGAAACTGAAGGAAAAAGGCCAGACAGAGTGATGGGGAGAGAGGTAAAGGGGACTGGGCAAAGGAAAGGAAAGTCAAGAAAAACATCATCAGTCTAAGTTCCCTGAAGCTGCACCCAAACATTGTGCACTGGATTCGCCTGCTCACCCCAGTTTCTCTGGATCTGAGACTAAAAGTGCATTTTGACCAGGGGCTGCCCAGGTAAGAGAGTCAGGACTGATGCTCACACACACATCCACTGATATGTGCTTATTTCTAAGGCTGGGAGTTTGTTTGTTTGTTTGTTTCCATACCCTCCAGTCCTGGTTTACTCTGCTATAAAACACATTATTCCAGAAACCCTGTCTTACAGCACCTTCACTGTTCTTCAGATACACAGGGACAAGAATTCATGCAGAGACTGACAACTAAGACAGTGTGGTATTGGACCTTGTGGGCAAACAGACAGGGAAATAGGTGTTGAGTCTATGATTCTGAATACAGCACACTCATCCCCAGAAACATTTATACATCTAAGTAGGGATACAGGAACAGAGTGGCAAGAATAATCTTGACCCTCCATACAATCAGAAACCAACAAAGATGACCATCAGAGTTACAATAAAGCTGATCTGATGAACCCCTGATTTATTGGAAAAACTTCAAGTAAGTTATCACCAGATAAGTAATGAATGCTTTCAAATGATTCAGAGCATTGGGTGAGGAATTCTTCCTTGATGAGCACAAATTAAATATGGAAAATGATAAACAAGGAGGAAGAGTCCTTCTGATTGGTCCAAACATGGCAAGCCTGTTGTATAAAAGGCCCTGACTGGAAGAACTTGCTACATTGTAGAAAACTCACCTGGAAACAGAATATCACCCTCCACTCCTGACACCATGACACACACCTGTCAGCCATGCTGCTGCAAGACCACCTGCTGCAAGACTACCAGCAGCTCTGAATCCAGCTGCCCTGTGTTCATCTGCTGCCAGCCCTGCTGTGCCCCAAGTTGCTGCAGCACACCCTGTTGCTGCAAGTCTAACTGCTGCCAAAGCACCAACACTGTCAACAGCTGTTCCCAGCTGTGCTGTCCACCAACCTGCTGTGACAGCAACTGTTGCAAGCCAACCTGTGTGACCATCTGCTGCAGCACACCTTGCTGCCAGCCCAGCTGCTGCCAGCCTAGCTGCATCCAGCTCTGCTGCCAACCAGCTTGCTGTGAAAGCAGCTGCTGCAAGACCACCTCTTTTAAACCCTCTTGTGTGATCATTGGCTGCAGCACCCCTTGCTGCCAGCCCTGCTGTGTGTGCCCACCTGCTGATGATGACCAGCTCCCAAAGTAACACCTGCAATGCCATGATCCAGGGAGAGCATTGTCATGTGTGCAGTTAACTGTCTTAACCTTCAGCTGGCCAACTTCATGTTCTCACCAGGAGACTTGACAAATGCAGTCTTACTTAGAGGATGAAATGCTTAGAAGAAGGATGGAGTCCCTCCCCCTCACCTTCTCATCTCCAGAGATTGTGGATTGTCGTCCTGGATGGCTGATGTGAATGTCTGGCATCAGCTTAAGTTCTGAGCCAGGATCTTTACATCTCTCTCCAAATAACTTCCTAAAAAGTAACTGTATTCATCCTGTATTTTCTTCTGAGTTACCCCAATATTTGTGTACCATTGTTTCTTCTTTCTGCTCATTTCTGATTTGTATCACTAGAAGCCAACAATTTTAATAAACTCTCTGCTGTCATTCATTCCCTAGTGTCTGTCATTATAGCTTGATAAATCACTTAATGTAAAATCGACTTAATCCATCAACATTTAAATACTCAGGAAGGCACCCTTGTATCAGTGACACACAGCATGGTGTTCAACACCAGATAGATGGGAGGTTTTTATCTGGAATAAATGAAATCTAATTCCCACTAATTGCTGTCTTCCTAGTTCCTCCAGCTTTGGCTGCCATAAACCAATGGTCTGCTCTGTCCTTTTCTGTCTGGCTTTTGTGCACATCATTTAAGTGCATCACATAGCAATGGCTTCCTGTCATACTTTCTTCATCCATTCACTTCTCAGTGGGCATCTCGGTTTCCACACACCTTATCTAGTATTAATGGGACTGGCATAAACTTGCAAGTATCAATATCCCTTTAATATTCTGATTTTAACTATATCATTTGCTACCAAATGGCTTCATATGAGGTTATCATATTGAGTGACATAAATCAAACAAGGAGTGACAAATTGTCAGCCAACTGCTGATAATAAACCCCAAATTTTATAAAACAACTTCAAATCCTATGGGTTGTCTGTGAGAAAGAGAGTAACTAGTTGGGGCATGGGGGGATGGAAGAGCAAATATCTTCAAAATACATGAGGACATGATAGACTTAAAAGGACTTTATAGAGTCCTTTACTACATTCAATAAATAGCCACTAGTAAATATTAAAATTTCAATTTTAAAAGGTTCCGATTTCAATTAACTTAAACAAATATCCTGAATATAGTTACTGAGTCAAAAATTACCTTTATATTTATTTGTTTCTTCATGTCCTACTGCTGGGAAGGAGATCTAGTTTCTGGGACCAGGGAGTTGGCTCAGTGGTTAAGAGTATATGCTGCTGTTAAGGAGGACCAAGGTTTAGTTCCCAGCATCCACAGAGCAGCTACAACCATCTTAATTTTAGGTCCAGGGTACTCAATACCCTCTTCAGACATCCCTAGGCACCAGGCATGTATGTAGTATACATACATGCAGGCGGATAACACACTTGTATACATAAAATATAATAAATATATCTTTTTAGATTTTTCAAAAGTTTAACGAGTCCTAAAATCCACATACTTGTCAATACTTTTTTTAACCTCTTCTTTTTGTGATACTAGACAGAAAACATTCAAATACTGTCATTGTTATCCAGCTAAATAATATTCCAGTGTTTGGCTTATCTCATGTTATCAGGGCAAAACAAAGGAGCCCACAAAGGAACAGTGTCTCTCCACTGTGCTGCCCTGAGGGAGGCACTGAGATTCTGTAACTCCGTCCTTTCTCTGTATCTGTTATCTGTAGAAAAACGTCATTCCTTCCCATCTGTTGCACCAGGGCCTACTCTCCTAAGACCAGAGCTGTGGATCTGATGATATTCTGGTAGCATCAGCTTTTTTGGCTATATTTAGCCAGTAAAAACACTTGTCCAACTTCTCTCCATGAGTTTAGCTGACAAATCCTTAAACAGAGTTTGACTTTTTAAGTGGAAAAGAGACCAAAGGCAAAATGCTATAATATGTACATGCTCAAAAGAAATATCAACATATGCAAAACATTAGTGTGCTACTATGCATCCAGGCATAGACCCTTTACAGAATGGTCGTATCTCCATAAAGTGCCTTTACACAATAGCTCTGTATATACTTGTGCTACCTCTCTCCCTCCCTTTCTCCATCTCCTCCTCCTCCTCCTCCTCCTTCTTTCTTCTTCTTCTTCTTCTTCTTCTTCTTCTTCTTCTTCTTCTTCTTCTTCTTCTTCTTCTTCTTCTTCTTCTTCTCCTTCTCCTTCTCCTTCTCCTTCTCCTTCTCCTTCTCCTTCTCCTTCTCCTTCTCCTTCTCCTTCTCCTTCTCCTCCTCCTCCTCCTCCTCCTCCTCCTCCTCCTCCTCCTCCTCCTCCTCCTCCTCCTCCTTCTTCTTTTTCTTCCCCCCACTCTAAGACAGGGTCTTTTTATGTAGTCCCGGAGTCTGCTATGTAAACCAGACTAGCCTCAAACTCAGAGAGATCTGTTTGCTTCTGACTCCTGAGTATTGAGATTAAAAACGTGCATCACCATACCTGGCTACGTGTGACACTTTTAAGTTGTACCCACCAAAGAAAATCTGAACTCTTGATTTCTGCCTTGGGCTCCTGTGTGGGTAGCCTTAATCGCACTATTTCTGACTTAGTGTGAACTTTTGTTACCATTTAGAGCCTCTCAAACCCTTAAAACAAAGTCTCCTTCTAGAAGCCAGAATTCTGGTTTCATACATGACATCTCTTTAGCCAGCCATCAAGGCATCCAGGACCTTGGCTATTCTTGGGAAACCAAGTACAGTAAGAAGCTAAGTTAAACAGGTTTCTGCACTAAAAGACACTCCGCTGGCTGAATGTTCACCTCCAGATTCATTAGCATCCCATTGTAGATCTCCCTTGTAAATTCCTGCCTGGCAGCATCATCTAATGTGAGTTAGCTTTCAACCTAAACCCAGCAAGGTCATAGGAGGGTTACAGGGAAAGGAAGTCTACCAGTGTTGTAATCCCACCCTGGGAAGTTCAAGGAATGTGTTATTTTTTTTATTTGTTTATTTTTATTCTTTAATCCTTTTTTACAGTCCAGACTTCATCTCCCATCCCGGTCTGCCCCACCTGCCCAACCATTCTTCATCCCATACCTCCTCCCATCTCCAAGAGGTTTCCCCACCCTACCCCTACCATTTCAGGCCTCCAAACTCCCTGGGACCTTAAGTCTCTCAAGGGTCAGGTGCATCTTCTCTCACTGAGGCCAGACCAGGCAGTCCTCTGCTGTATATGTGTCAAGAGCCTCATACCAGCTAGTGTATACTGCCCAGTTGGTGGCTCAATGTCTGAGAGATCTCAGGAGTCCAGGTCAGTTGAGACTGCTGGTCTTCCCATGGGGCCACTCCTCCTCCTCAGCTTCTTCCAGCTTTTCTGCAATTCAACCACAGGGGCCCCTGGCTTCTGTCCATTGGTTGGGTGCTAGTATCTGCATCTGACTCTTTCAGCTGCTTGTTGATCCTCTCAGAGGGTTCTTATTCATTATCTAAAATCTTCCCCTGTATCCTTTGACCTTCAGAAGAGCCTCTCATCCTTTATTTATTGAAAAGTTGCTTGATCAATCATTTCTCCTTGTTCTCTGGCCAAGAAAAAAGGTCTACCACAGCTCAGGGGTATCTCAGCTTTTCCCATGATTCCCAGAGACATAAGAAGACCTGCTTTGGTGACAGAGAATAGAAAACCTTTTATTTTATCCCTTCATGGCATGCTTGAAAGCCAGTGATGAGTTTGTCTGTCATGCAAGTTAAAGATTCATGAATATAAAGATGTATGAACATTTGCCTGCAGGTATTATGTGCATCCTATGCATATGGTGCATACCAAGGCAAGAAGAGGGCATCTGATTCCCTGGGACTGGAGTTACAGGTGGTGGTAAGCTGCCATGTGGGTGCTAGGAACTGAACCTGGGCCTTCTGTAGGAGCATCCAGTGCTCTTAATAATGGGACTATCTCTCCAGCCCCCAAAGTATATTCTTCAGCATCTCAGATGATGTCTTTGAAAGTCTGAATATTTCTGTCAGTAAAGTAGCTAGCTGTCTCCCCAAAGACCTGGGAACTTGCCTGTTTTATGTGGTTGTAGATCTGGTGATAATTTGGCAGCATCAATCTTTTGGCCATATTTAGTTAGCAAAAACACTTCTCCAACTCTCTCCAGTGAGCTTAGCTGACACATCCTTTTTCTAAAACCTTTAAACAGAGTTTTGACTTTCTAAGTCCAAGAGACCAAAGGCAGAATGCTATAACATGTACATGCTCCAAAGAAATACCAACATATGTAAAACATTAGTGTGCTACTATGCATCTAGGTATGGACCCTTTACAGAATGGCCATTTTGCCTCTTTTACTTTTTGAGCAGCAGCAGCAGCATCTTCATCATCATCTTCATCATCATCATCATCATCATATTTGCTCTCTGACAGTTTTGTGCATACATAGAATGCACACTGGTTGCTCTGACCCCCCTACTTTCCTGCTGTTCCTATCTACTCATCTTCTTCCATAAAAATCTCTTTTCATACTCATTTTTATTTGTTTTGATTTGTGACTCGAAGCATTTGACCAGACCTGTCCCTGTGATCACAGAGTTGAAGCTATCCACTGGAGCTTTATCCTGGCGGGCTCAGCAGGAGGCACATAACTGAAGACAATGACTCTTCGTCTCCCAGAATATATCAAAACTTCAGCAACATCAAGAGTTCAGCAATAAAGCATAAGGTCTTATGAACCCCTCCACCATTCAGCATTAATTTTCAAAGGAGCCAGTCTTGTGCAGGCCCAGTGAAGGCAGCCATGGCTGCTGTGATGTACAAATCAATGGCTCTCTTGGGTCTTAAAGGATAACATCTTGCAGTCTTCCTCCCTATCTTCCAACTCTTAAGGTCTTACATTGTTTCTGCCCCTCTTCCCAAGTGGTCTCTGAGCCTTAAAGGGAGTGGTATGAATTACTTGTTTAGTGTTGGTCCCTGCATCATTAGGTAGTCTCAGCATCTTGGGCAGCCGTTGAGTCTCTGCATCCATGCCATTCACATCAGAGAGGCTTCTCTGATTAGGGCTGAGAGTAGCTTTTGCCTATGGGTATGAACATAGATTCTTGGGAGGCAGTTTGATGGTATGTCAAATTAGTTTAATAATAGTAGTGTAAGTTCCTTGTTTTTTCCAAGGCAGGGTTTCTCTGTGTAGTTCTGACTGTCCTAGAACTTGCTCTGTAGACCAGACTGACCTCAGACTCACAGAGATCCACCTTCCCCTGCCTTCTGAGTGCTGGGATTGAAGGTGTTACCACCACCTTCCTGGCACCTTTGAACTTTCCAGGCATGGTGCCTGAATGGATTTATAGTGCTAGGCATGGATTCCTCTCTGGGCAGTAAGCCTCAAATGTAATTGAAGAGCATAAATATTTGTGTCACTGTTACACAAGGGGACACATCTTATCTGGCAAGTTGGTTTTGTAGTTTGTAGTATTCATAGCTAGGAAAGACTCTTGGTAACTACCACCACCATCGTCAGCCCAGTAATATATATCTTCTTCTGACACTTTGAAACCCCTCCATAGGGAGGAAGCTTCAGGCTCAGTTCCAGTCTACTTTCTCTATGTCTTTGACCAAAGTATGCATTATCTTCAGGCATATGACCTTATTCTCTATTTCTGATGGCCACCTGAGAGGACTAACAAGAGCTTATACAGTTTAGAAAGCCTCTGTCTCAAAAGAGGTAGATCTGAAAATGACATCCGAGATTGTACTCTAGCCACTGGTATACACACACACACACACACACACACACACACACACACATATATATATACAATGTTCACAATCTATACACATACATGCATGCATTAAAATGTACTAATAGCACATATTGGAGGAGAACACGGCTTCTTTTATGGATAGCATTGAGAAATATTCACTAGAAGTGAACTATATCCCTGTCTCTTACTCTGGGCAGCAGCCAGGTCAGCCTCATTCTAGCCTCGATGCACACCTTCTCTCATATGTGAATCCAAGTTTTGAATTTTTATATTTCTATGTTTAGCTCGGAATGCCTGTAGAGGCCAGGGGGACAGACGAGGGACAGTGGTGTGGAAAGAAAAAGAAAGTTCCCTTAAAAGAAAGGGAACAATAGAACGCACGTTACATAAAACTAGAGAGGGAGACTACTAGGGTAGAAATGTTTAAGGGGAGAAAGGAGTGGGGAGTAGGGAATGAGAAGGGGGTGAGGGGAGGATTAATCAAAACTAAGGGTGTATTGAAAGTCATGTGGAGATCTATTATTTTGTAAGCTGGTTGACAAGTACAATAAAAGAAGACTCTAAAGTGTGCAGCTCCAAGAAGTCATAGGCAATTAAACAAAAATCCTAGTGCCAGGTATGTAATACAACCCTATGAGAAACCCATAGGCCCTCAAAACAATAACATGCACTATTAGCATTTCTTTTGATTGCCCAGCAGACCCAGCTGGTACAACGATGCTACTGCTAAAGACACCATGTGCTTTGGTTACAGGAACCGAGAAAATAAAGTGAAACTGAACTGGATGTTTCCTTCCTGCTGGGTAGCTTCATAGTACCAGAGGGATGATGCAAGTAGTCAGGGAAGAAAACTCTTATCCGGCTACAAATCCTGCAAGCTACGATACAAACTTGCCAGGAAAGATGTACAGGGGCAATGGTGGCATGAGTATTATGGCAGTAACCAATCACTTTAAAAAAAAACTGGATGAAACTCCTTCGAGAAGAGGAAATTCATACATGATATGTACTAAAAACCTGGTCCAAAGCCCACAGCTGGGGAGCTCATAGGCCCTAGGACAGAAACTACATTGCTACTTTGATAAACATCGTGTCAAACTGACTTCTAAATATTTAGGGTTTTACCCATAAGTTAGTGTTGTTTTCATTTTAGTCAGTGAGGTTTCTTTTTTTATTATTCTTTATTTTATCTTATCTTATTTTATTTTATTTTATTTTATATTTACATTTCAGATGCCATCCCCTTTCCCCATCCCTAGAAAACCCCTGTCCCATGCTCCCCTTTCCTTTTTGCTTTTATACATTTTTTAAAATGTTAATCAAAGGATTTATAAGTTTGGTAATGCTCAATCAGAAGCGTAACCCAATACCCAACCTAGATATAAAAACTATCTTTGACTGGTGGAGACATGTGAACATCTGCCTCCATGCCCCCTCTCTCTTTCTCTCTCTCATCACCTAGCTTCTCCTCTCTTTCATCTTCTCTCCTTACTCCATCTCTTCCTCTCAGTACTTCTTCCCACTTAGCTCCTCCTACGTATCACTCTTCCTGTTAAAGTAAAACTTTGTCAGAGAGGTTTCTGTTTGCAGTGGATAATGATGGTCATGGCAGAGAAACATGACTGGTTAGAGTGCTCAAAATAAGCCATTGCTGAGTCCTCAGCCCTAAACAGGATATCCATACTATCCCCTCTACGTCTTGGGGAACAATTTGAAAGAGAGGATAGAGAGAAGCTAAGAGCTGGAGGATGGGGAGGAATGGTGTGAAACACAGCATTGTGGACAAGATGAGCCCGTCAACACTCCATTGTAGATGAAGAAGAGACCCATGAGGCCCCACTTCTCCCTGAAGAACTATGGCTGCCAGGGGAGAAAGAGTACTTTTCTTCAGTAGTGTAACCAGGATCATGTTGCCCATAACTCATGCTCATGCAACCGTAGTTAAACTCAGTGGGATGGACACACACATACACACATACACACACACACACACACACACACACTGAATATAGAAGGGAGACTTTGAGGGAAGAAAAGGGGGTCCAGCAGAAGGGAGATTAGAGATTAGAGTAATGAGGAAATGAAGTGATGAGAATAGTGAGTGTGTGTGTGTGTGTGTGTGTGTGTGTGTGTGAGTGTGCGTGTGAAATTGCTACCAGGCATAGTGAAACAAGTCTTTAATTACAGAATTCAAGAAACAGAGGCAGGCAAAGCTTTGAGGCCAGCCTGGTCTACATAGTGAATTCCAGGCCAGCCAAGGCTATATAGTGAGACTTTGTGTTGAAAGAAAAAAAGAAAAGAAAGGAAAAGGAAAAGGAAAAGGAAAAAAGAAAGAGGGGCCTGGAGAGATGGCTCAGTGGTTAAGAGCACTGACTGCTCTTCCAGTGGTCCTGAGTTCAATTCCCAGCAACCACATAGTGGCTCACCTCCATGTATAATGGGATCGGATGTCATCTTCTGGTGTGTCTGAAGACAGCTACAATGTATACTCACATACATAAAATAAATAAATTTTTAAAAAAGAAAGAAAGAAAGTGAATCAAAGAATAATAAGTAAAAATGATGAAAATAGAAGAATTTTATATAAAATTACAATTGTGAAGAAATTTGAAAAAAAAAAAAAAAAAAAAAAAAAAAAAAACCCACTTCAGGACATGGGCACAGGCAGTAAGATTCCTGACAGCTCTTCAATAGCTCAGAAAATAGCAGCAAGAAATGATCGATGTAAGTGTATCAAATTAAATAGCTTCTTCACAAATAAGGAAACAGTGAACAAGCTAAAAGACAGGCAACAGAATGAACAAACAGAAGGAAACTCAGTTTCAGCTACCCATCCAGGGCACTGCTATCCAGAATATACAGTGAGCTGAAAAAAAAAAAAAAAGCAAAATAGAAAGTAACCCAACCCATAAATGGGCCAATGATCAGAATTTAAAAAAAAAAAAAAAGGTACAAATATCCAGCAAATACATGAAAAAAATTAATTGACATAAATGGTCATCAGGGAAATGGAAATCAAAGCTATCTATGAAATTCCATCTGACCCCAGTCAGAAAGACTACCATCAAGGAAACAATGAATAAATGCTAAGAACAAAGGGAGAAAAACAAAAAAGAAAAAGAAAAACCAAAAATCCTCTTACACTGTTGATGAGAACGTAGAGTAGCATAATACCTATGCAAATCAGCTTGGAGTTTCCTTAAAAAGCTAAGAATAAAACAGACACATGATCCACCTACATTACCCCTCTGTAAGCACCCAATGAAATCAAAGTCAATATACAATGGAGAAATGTCACTACCTTGGCCTGCAAGGGACGATTACATTAGTCAGTTTGTGAAATCAGCCTAGGAGTCCATCAGCAGGTTTAATGGATAAATAAGATGTGTAATGGAGAAGAGAGTGAAATAATTTAGCCTAAAGGACAAAATTATGTGATTTGTGGAGAAATGGTTGGAAATGAAGCTGCCATGTTAAGTGAAGTAAACCAGACACAGCATGGCAAGTAGTCACATGGAAATGAGAAGAAAATGGTGATTGTGATTATAAAAAAAACAAGAGATAAAAATAGAGCTGAGCGAGGCTGAGGTGAGCGAGGCTGAGGGCACTATGCCAAGGCCGAGGGTGGTAAGAATGTGCTGTGCACAGGTAGGAAGATGTCCCAATCAACCATAGAATTCTGTAAAATTAACATATGCTAATATGTGCTATTAAAATAATTGTCTCTGTACTTCAGAAGCAGCAGAGATAAACTGTTTAATCAGAACACATCTTATAGCAGAAAAATAAAATATCTAAGAATAAAACTAGCCAACTACAGCATATAGACCCATTTAGAAGACGTGATTATTTTTGTAAGTGTGTTTGGGGGTATGGAGAGCTCAGTAACCTGAAATTTGTTTTCTTCCTTTTGCTTAAAACTATGTCGAATCATTCTATTACAGTGTTACTTAATATGTAAATTCTACTGCTTTACATGAAGTATGACTAAAAATACACAGAGGAATAAATATTTCATAAAAGAATCTTACAACTAATTATCCACACAGTTCCACATGCGAGGAAAACATTCAAATCTACTTGCCAAAAGTAGCATTTAAGACTTTTGTCATGCCATTAATTTTAATTGACCCAAGCTGCATTTTTTTTTTGTAGAAGAAAAATTCATACATAGATTGTGACAAATTTATCCTGGGGGAGATTACAGGCCAATGAAAAAGAGAAAGAATAGGTCTTCACAGTGAAGGGTTGCACGGTCATAAGCTGAATGGAGAGGGCAACTGTAATTTTTATTTCCAAAGACATCAAAGGTGGCATCACTGGCCAAAAAGTAAACTTGATACAGAACAATCATCTCTCCTTGAGCAAGAGTGAGAGGATGCTATTTGTAAAAATTAGATAAATTTGCATTTCTTACCTGATTAGTAATGAGATGGGCATGTTCATTTTGTGATATCCTCTCCACCATAACAATTTGTCCTTTTCAATACGTACAATACACCTTCCAAATGTTTTAAATACATTTGCCGTCACAAACAAATTAGGAATCACTTCAACTTATTTTTAACCCATCTTTGCACAGAAAGAAAAGCAACTGAGAAAGAGAATAAAGAAAGGATAGCAAAATGAGATGGTAGGACAGAAGGCCAGGCAAGCAGACAGAAGGATGAAGATAAAAAGACTGGGAGAGAACAATGAACACGCATGCGCTTTGGCACCTTCTCATTCTGATACGTTAACATGTCCACTTCACTCCTCTAGTCTACCCTGATATGGAGCATACGGCGGCAGGTATCTTCATCCCAAGTGCCTTTGGAACACATGGGTGGGAGAGATGGTAAAGAAACAGATGCCTGGGATAATCTGAAGTGAGGATTTGTGAAAAAGGACAGAGGCCCAGCCAGGTTGTCACTGTGAAGGTAGC
This sequence comes from Arvicanthis niloticus, assembly GCF_011762505.2. Classification (NCBI taxonomy): domain Eukaryota; kingdom Metazoa; phylum Chordata; class Mammalia; order Rodentia; family Muridae; genus Arvicanthis; species Arvicanthis niloticus. Next base: position 22,488,511 of record NC_047663.1, on the reverse strand, counting down.
ACTCTCATGCAGAGATACCTCATAAGCTAAGTACAGAGAAAAGGTTGGTAAACAGATAATCTGACTCTCTCAAGACTTCAAGGGCTACCACATGATCAGCCGACAATCAAGGATACAATGAGACCAGTAGTGCAATAACCTTGTGTCTATTGAAAGAGTTCCATGAGTTACTCTGGAATAAGAATCAACTTTCAAATGATGCTTAACATTGAGAAACACTTCCTTATGAAACACAAACGGAATATGGAAAATGGTGTAAACAACATCAAGGAAAAGTTCTGCTGATTGGTCCAAACCTTGGAGGCCCAGCATATAAAAGGTCCAGACTGCAAGAACTCATCATATTGCAGAAAACTCACCTGTTAACAGGAACCCCCAACCATCCTGATACCATGGCCAACTCTTGCTGCTCCCCTTGCTGCCAGCCTACCTGCTGCAGGACTACCTGCTGCAAACCAGCTTGTGTGACCAGCTGCTGCAGCCCACCATGCTGCCAGCCCAGCTGCTGTAAAACCACCTGCTGTAGGACCACCTACTATAAGCCAACCTGTGTGACCAGCTGCTGCCAGCCCAGCAGCTATGAAACCACCTGCTGTAGGACCACATGCTGTAAGCCAACTTGTGTGACCAGCTGCTGCCAGCCTAGCTGCTGTGAAACCACTTGCTGTAGGACTACCTGCTGTAAGCCAGCCCTGACCAGCTGCTATAACACATCCTGCTCCCAACCCAGCAGCTGTGAAACTACTTGCTGCAAACCAGCCTGTGTGACCAGCTGCTGCAGCCCACCCTGCTGTCAGCCCAGCTGCTGTGAAACCACCTGCTACAGGACCACCTGCTGTAAGCCAACTTGTGTGACCAGCTGCTGCCAGCCTAGCTGCTGTGAAACTACCTGCTGCAAACCAGCCTGTGTGGTCAGCTGTTGCAGCCCACCATGCTGCCAGCCAAGTTGCTGTAAAACCACCTGCTGTAGAACCACCTACTATAAGCCAACCTGTGTGACCAGCTGCTGCCAGCCCAGCAGCTGTGAAGCTACCTGCTGTAGGACCACCTGCTGTAAGCCAACCTGTGTGACCAGCTGCTGCCAGCCTAGCTGCTGTGAAACCACCTGCTGTAAGACCACCTGCTGTAAGCCAACTTGTGTGACCAGCTGCTGCCAGCCTAGCTGCTGTGAAACCACCTGCTGCAAACCAGCTTGTGTGACCAACTGTTGCAGCCCACCATGTTGCAGCCCACAATGCTGCCAGCCCAGCTGTTGTGAAACCACCTGCTGTAGGACCACCTGCTGTAAGCCAACCTGTGTGACCAGCTGCTGCCAGCCCAGCTGTTGTGAAACCACCTGCTGTAGGACCACCTGCTGTAAGCCAACCTGTGTGACCAGCTGCTGCCAGCCTAACTGCTGTGAAACTACCTGCTGCAAACCAGCCTGTGTGGTCAGCTGTTGCAGCCCACCATGCTGCCAGCCAAGTTGCTGTAAAACCACCTGCTGTAGGACCACCTACTATAAGCCAACCTGTGTGACCAGCTGCTGCCAGCCCAGCTGTTGTGAAACCACCTGCTGTAGGACCACCTGCTGTAAGCCAACCTGTGTGACCAGCTGCTGCCAGCCTAGTTGCTGTGAAACCACCTGCTGTGAACCAGCCTGTGTGACTACCTACTGCAGCCTACCCTGCTACCAGCCCAGCTACTGTGAAACCACCTGTTGCCAGCCTAGCTGCCCAATCTGCTGTGAAACCACCTGCTGATAAACCACCTGCTATAAACCAACTTATGTGACCAGCTGCTACCGCCAGCCCTGCTGCTGTGAGACCAGCTGCTGCAATCTTTGCTGCTGATCAACTTTCCAACACATATGCCACACAGCCATACTTCTGTCACACCAATCTTGCCATGTGGACATAGGCTCACATCTTAGTATGAAGTTATCACCACTTTGAAAACCTATGCATCACTTTGATGAGCTGCAAGACTGTCCACTCTCTCTCTTTTTCTCTCTATAATGTAGATCATGTGCTGGCTTCAGAGACAGATATGAAAGCTAGTCCTCAGCTTCATTTCTGAGCCCAGATCTTTATCTTTCCCTCTGAATAACTGAGAAAGACACTTTAATTAAAATTATCAAAAATGTATGAAAACAATAAATTCTGGATTAATTCATTCCATATTGTCTGTTGTTATTATAATTTAATAAATCACTTGAGAGTGGATTCAAAAGACTTTTTGTTGTACAATATAATATAGTCTCTGTGTGTGTCTCTATGTCTCTATGTCTCTATGTTTCTGTGTCTGTCTCCCCCATACACACACACACACACACACACACACACACACACATTGTTGCTATCATTCCTTCCCAGCAGGACACAAACTACATCTACTCCTCTTAGGGTCCCACCAACAAACAAAGCAGAATACCACCAAAGCAGACTCTGAGGAACCAATAAGGTTTTTGAGTTTCCTTACAGAGCATAGATGAGGGAGTGCCTTGTAGAAGTGTGGGTGTGCCTCCCTGAAAAGGCTTCATGAGAAAGCCTTTATCTAGCAGGAATATATGCTTTCTAATAGCTGCATAGGTGACTTCCCACCCCTAGTCTTTCCCTTCTTAGATACTCTAGTCCCTCCCAAAGCACACCTATAGTTTGAGCAGAGTGCCATAAAACAAGTGGTGAGAAACAGCTGGATATTCAGGTGATGGTCTCCTGATCCTCCTCCTATCCCCCTGTGACAGGCGTAAACAGTAAACAAGCCCAAATGGAATGATCTTTTACAAAGCACTCCAAGATGGTGGTTGTTTGGTTGTTTATGTCTGAGAACAGTCATGTACCACACACACACACACACACACACACACACACTCACACACACAGACACACACAGACATGCACTCACAGAGAGAGAGAGAGAGAGAGAGAGAGAGAGAGAGAGAGAGAGAGAGAGAGAGAGAGAGAGAGAGAGACTGGACTCAATGGCATCCATCAGATCTCTGGAACAGTTGGAAGTTAACAGCCAGTGGCTCCCAGCTCCTCATTTCCCTTCCCCCAAGCCATGGTAAGAACCACTCCGCTCTTTCCTTCTCTGATTCTGACTTTCAGAAACCTCATTTGTGTGGATTTACACAGCACTGTTTCCTGCCATGCTTTTTCCAACCATTTACAGTTGATTGGTGTCAGGATTGCTCGAATGTTTTATCCATTGCTAGTAGGTTTGGTGTGAGCATGGAAGTGCTACTATCTCAGCTCTTCCTGAATGTCCTGAGATGACCCATGAAAATGGGTTGCTACTTTCATGACCCAGAAAACCTTCTAAATCGTACAACTGACTGGTAATACAATGGAGATGGTCCCAGCACCAGTGGCCTAAACAAGTATTATTCTGCTATTTGGGCTTTAAAATGCAAAGACTAATAACGTTAAATTCAAGGATTGAGATGTACATTATCAGCTCACTAAATATATCCAGATGAACAATCTGCACAAGGAGAACCATGGTAGGGTTGACTTGACATCCTCCCTTATAAGCGCAAGGATTCCATGAGCCCCTCCCCCATCTGTGCTGGAGTTCTAGCTGGCTTGATCTTATGCAGGTCTTGGAGCATGGAAAATTTGTTTTCTTCAAGGATGAAGGTTCCTAAGGCTCTGGTACCAGTCCCACATGCAGGAAGCACTTAATGATTTCAGTGGGCATTAAATTTAAACAACAAACTAACTGAATCCATGATGTTTTTATTCCACTGGGGTTTATAAACAAAAGACATAAGTGGGTGATAATCATCTTGTAAAACGACAATAACAAATGCTCAAGAACTCCAACGCACTATCCAAACTCCTTTTTCTCTGTTTACTTTCACAACACTCTCATTCTTTGTTTGAATGGGCAGTTGATTTGCCAGTCATTTCTGCCTTCTCCTTAACTCTAGAAGAAAAAAAAAAAAAAAAAAAAAAAGCAAATTTTCCTTCAGAGCTTAATGGAAAGTTTTCTTGTCAGTCAACATCAAGGTTGGTATCAGTTACTCATAGTAAGACATGCATGAACATGTGAATAAATCCAAGGACTTTGACAGATGAGCGGAGGGAAAAAGTATCTCAGCACTATGCAGAGGAAGTCTATGAGAGTGTGGGGGAGGGTGAAAGAAAGGAAGAAAGGGAGAAAGGAAGGAGGTGTGTTTTCAATTTTTCCTATCTAATGTAACATTAGCAATATGTTTGTCGTATAGCCTTTATTATTTTAAAATGGGGCCCATCTATTCCTAATTTCTCCAGGGTTTTTATCATGAAAACCTGTTGAACTTTGTCAAATGCCTTTTCTGTACCTTTCCCATATGATCATGTGCTTTCCATCCTTACAAAAATAAAATATTTAAAAAAAAAAAGATTAGTCACATGATGAATTTTATTTATTGGTATACATGTTGAACCAACCTTACATTCCTTGGATGAAATCTACTTAGTCTTGGTTGTTATTGTTGTTGATGATATTGTTGTTTTTGAGATAGGCTATGTAGACCAGGCTGGCCTGGAACTCACATTGATTCACCTGCCTCTGCCTCTCAAGTATTGATCGGGATTAGCTACCACACCTGGCTAAATCTGTGTATTCTTGATATATGATTTTTTTTCAATATGTTCTAGAGTTTAGGTTGTAGAGGCAAGGGTTCAGAATATTGTGTTTATGTTCTTAGGAAAATAGGTCTATCATTTTATTTTTCTTTACCTCTTTGATATTGGTGTCAGGATAATACTGGCACTGTTCCTTCCTTTCTTTTTTTCATAGAAGAGTTTGAAAAGTATTAGTATTAGATCATCCTGAGGTTTTGATAGAATTCAGCAATGAATTCTACTTTTATTCCACTGTGGTCTGGTAGGATGCAAGGAATCAACTTTTTTTGTACTTGTTAAGGCTTGCTTTGTGCCCTATAAGTGATAAAAGCCAAGCTATGTTCTGAGCTTTTGTGAGAAAAACTTTAATTACTGTATCAGTCTCCTCATTTGTTATGGATCTATTCTGACTTTATTTTAGTTAGGTCATACATATTTAGAAATGTATCCATTTTATCTAGGTTTTCCAGCTTTGGGGAAAATAACATTTGCAGTATCTCCTAATGATCTGAATTTCACTTGAGATCTGTTGTAATTTCTCCATGTCTTCTCTAATTTTATTCTCTTGATATTTTCATTCTTTCTTTTTGATTAATTGGGCTAAAGTTTCTTGGTGCTGTTAAGCTTTTCAAAGAACCAACTCTTTGTTGGTTGACTCTGAATATTATTCTTTTAGTCTCTGTCTTATTCATTTCTACCCTACTTTGGTGGTGGTGGTGGTGGTGGTGGTGGTGGTGGTGGTGGTGGTGGTTTGGTTTGGTTTGGTTTGGTTTTTGGTTTTTTTTTTGTTTGTTTTTTGTTTTTTTTTTTTTTGTTTGTTTTGTTTTTTGCCATCTACTAAGTTTTGAATAGGTTGCCCTAGAGCGTTCAGGTACATCATTAGATTGTTTATTTGAGACTTCTCTGGAACTTTGTGTTTTGGAACATGTATAGTAAGCTTTCCTTTTATGAATGCCTTAACTGTTCCCCAGAGAAGCTGATATCCTACACATTGATTCTCATTTATGTCTTAAGAAATTTTAATTTCTTTCCTACTTCTTCGGTGACCAACTTTTTCAGTCAAAAGCATCCTGTTTACTCTCCGAGAATTTGTGTAGTTTCTGCATACTTTCTTGTTATGGATTTCTACTTTTGTTCCACTGTGGACTGGTAGAATGGAAGGAATTAATTCCTTGTTTGTACTTGTTAAGGTTTGCTTTGTGGTCTATGATGTGATGAATTTTGGAAAGATTCCATGTGCTGCTGAAAAGAATCCATGTTCCTTATGAGTTGGGTGGAATATTCTATATATGTCTGTTAAGTTGATATATGGCAGAATTTAAACCTGAAGTGTCTTTGCTGAAGTCTACTTTGGTAATCTATGTGATAACAGTAAAATACGAGTGTGGGCACTAAACTTTCCCAATAGCTATTGCATTGGAAACATTTCTTCAAAAACATGGAATGAGACAAGGGTTCCCACCATCTCCACTCCTGTTCTATATTGTGCTCAGTCTTAGTCAAAGCAACAAGACAAGAGACAATATAAAAGGGACAACAACATGAAAGGAGGAAGCAAAACTATGTCTATTCACAGGTTGCGTGATTCTATAATTAAAAGGCTTTACAGATTACCAAAAACTCTGATGTTTACTAGCAGTTTTAATTTGCAAGATACAAAACCAAACTACAAAATTTGATAGCCTACATAGCAATAATGAACCCACTGTGAAGGAAGTTACAAAAAACACTCTATTCACTATAGCTCCCCACACACAACGTTCTTATAAATAAACTTTCACATCATAAAAAGATGTGAAAGATCCATACAATGAAAAAGACTTCAAGACACTGAAGAACAAGATTAAAAAAGATATCAAATGATGCAGAAATCTCCCAGCAAGTTGATATTTTGAAAATGTCCATAATATTAAAAATTATTAATAGACTAAACCCCATTTCCATAAAAATTCTAGTCATAGTCTTCATAGAACCAAAAATAGTCAAAATATATTTTTATATGAAATACAAAAGACTACATGTATGTAAAGCAACCCTACATGGAAAAAAAATAGTACTAGAAGTACCAAAACACATGGCCTCAAATTATGCTACAGGGCAAAAGTGATACAAATCACTTGTATAGAAATAAAGATAGATGGGTAGACCAAGGGGGTAGTATAAAGGACTGACAAACACAGATATAAACCACCAAATGCCATCTCAGCAAGTGTACATGACACAGTTGGGACCCAGGAGTAGAGCTGGTACAAGCGCAGATGCCTGACTCATCTGGAGGTAGGTTTTTGAAGATGAATAGAAAAGGAGCTAGGCAATCAGCAAATTAATGTAAGCTTAGCATCCTCTCGTCCTTCTCCATAGCTACTTCCTAATCACAGTCCAAACAAAGGAAGAAAGCTATAGAAGCAACACTCTCCTTACCCTCTCTGCCTTGAGGAGCAAGCACATTGCCCCATGATATTCAGAGCTGTGATGAGGTTAATGGTGCATGTGACTCTTTCCTGTTATTTGAAAAAGCTCTTGGGAGTTACTCCCAAAAGCCAAACAATTAAATACATTTCAAAAGATTCCTATTATGGAACAGCTTCTTCCTTGATAAATAAACTTTGAATATGGAAAATAGTGTAAAGAACAAGGAAAACTGTCATTGGTCCAAACCTAGATGAGCTGACGTATAAAAGACACAACTGAAATGAAGTCAGAGTATTCTAGAAGACTCATCTGCAAACAGAATACCACCCTCCACACCTGTTGCTGCTGCCCCTTGCTATCAGCCTAGCTGCTGCAGGAACACCTGCTGCAGGAACACCTGCTGGAAACCAACCTGTGTGACCAGCTGCTGTGGCTCCAGCTGCTACCACCCCAGCTGCTGTGAATACAGCTGCTGTGGCCAAATTAACACAAACTGCAGCTTCCATCATCCCTGCTACCAGCCAGCTTGCTGTGAAACTAAATGCTACAAGACCACCTGCTGCAAGCCAACAGATGATGCCACCTGGTGCCAGGTGTGCTGCATCCCCAGCTGCTACAGCACATCCTGCTGCCAGCCCTGCTGTCAATTAGCTCCCTACAAAACCACTTGCTGTAGGACCATGTCTTGTCCCGAGCAAAATGTTGAGGCCCAGGCTGCCCCGCGTTTGGCGGCCTAAAATACTGAGGCCCTCTCCACTCTGCGCTTGGTGGCCACTGTATTCCGGCCCAAGCTGCCGCTCCGGTCCATGGATCAGGGTTCAGCAAGAGAGAGAGTGAGGACGGACTCGAAGAATGGAGACCAGACAGAGTGTGTTTTAATCCCGTTTATTCTTCAGTCTCTCTTCCTAGTCCAAGTCCCAAGTCTTGAGTTCCTAGTTCCTAGTTCCTAGTTCCTAGTTCTCAGTTGTACTCCTTTTGTTCTCAATCTGTTCTCTTCCAAGTGTCTAATGTCTACTCCTACTCCTAGTGTCTGAATCTCTGTTACTCCAAATTGTTCTCCAAGTTGTTCTCTCTAAAGTGTCTGATTCTCTCATCTCTCTTCTGTCTGCCTCTTGCCTTTATATGTCTCACTTCTAAGCCATGCCTTTTGGTCACACCTTTAATCATGCCCTTAGGTCTTGTCTCTAAATCTGATCTCTAAGTCACACTCTTAAGTCACACCCCTTTAATCTCACACACCTTTAATCTCACACATCCAAGGAAAGTCCTGGGTATCTAAAGCAAGGTGTTATCAGAGTGTGCTCAGCTGTTGTAGGTTATTGTAATACAAGTCTCATGTCAGGGTATATGGCTCAAGATGGCTGCAAAGCTGATAGCCACTTTCTGTTAAAAGTCGGCTCCCAACAGGACCACCTACCTATTTTAAACCAGTTCGTATGACCAGCTACTGCAGAGAGCCCCACTGCTAGTTTAGCTACTGTGTCCAGCTGCTGCCAGCCCTGATGAGGATAATCAATTCCCCAAGGGACAAATGTCTGCACAACTTACATAAGCACACTTACTTGAGCTAACAGTCAGTAGGCTAACACCAAAAATTCATTTAATTATCAAGTTTTTAATTTCAACATTAATTTCCTTAAGTGAAGCCAGAGTTCTTGCTTTCACTCACTTCCTGCTGTTGCAGATCCCATGCCACCTCATGAAGAAGTCTTGCTTCAGTCTCAATTCTCTGCCAAGGTTTTTACCCTGTCTTCTAAATAACTTAGGAGAGCATGTTCACCAAAAAATGCCTTAAATTCATGCACCTTTATAATCACGCTTCATTCTACAGTGTACTCCATTGTCTGACGCTATTTTCTTCCTCCTGATCACACATAAAACGTTAAGCAGCCTTCACAAATTCTTCATAATTATGCACTGTATTCCATCCCATATTGTCTGTCTTTATTATCCTGGGGTAAAGTCATTTGATAGAAGATCTACATGTGCAGTCAATTCTCACATGTACAATATGTTGTCACTGTAACACATTAGAAGTTACAATGTTACAAGGCAGATCTCTTAAGCTACCGGTCTTGCGTACCTGATTACCAACTCACCGTCACAAACTCTTTCAGTGAAGCCAATGTCACCCTGACACCAAAGCCATGCAAAGACATGACAAAAGAAAACTACAGGCCAATATCCCTGATGAACACGGACTCAAAAATTCTCAATAAAATATTTGCATATGGTATCAAAAGAGCTCATTTGCCATGACCAAGTTAGTTTTATCTGTGAGATTCAGGGATGATTCAACACACAAAAGTTGCTAAGTGGAAGAAAGCACATAAATGGACTTAGAAACACAAACCACAAGATAATTTCAATAGATGGAGGAGTAACCTTGGGCAAAATCCATTACACCTTCGTAATAAAAGCCCTAGAGAAAATAAGACTGGAGAGAACATACCTCAACATAAAGATTTGTACAGTCATTATGGAAATTAGTGTAAATTTTTTTAAAAAATTAAAGTAAGCAATTCCATGCAACTCACACTTACCCTGCTAGGCATGAACCCAAAGGACTCCATACCCTACGACAGACAGAGTTTTGTCTTTGTCTTTAAGATTGCTTGAGAAACATCCATAGACTTTCCACTAGCTACTATCTCCTTTTCCAATCCCACTACTGTATAAGGATTCTCATTTCTTCACATCTTCAGTCAACATCTTTGTCTCTAGTTTTTCTCTGATAATAGATGGATATAGTGTGTCAATGTTGTAATTACTGAATACTATCCCAATGATACATTACCAGTCTGGGCAGACTGTGCAATATGACTAGTAAACTAGACAGCAGAGGGAAGATGTCCTTCTCCTATCTTGTGCTCAGCTCTCCTGACGTCACCTTTTCTCAAATTGACTATGCTTCTAACTCTGTCACTACAAGTTTCTTTTGTCAAAACTAATCTAAATTCTCTTGGTTGGTTGATTGGTTGATTGGTTGGTTGGTTGGTTGGTTGGTTGGTTGGTTGGTTGGTTGGTTTGTGGTTTGGTCCTAAGGTACCGTGGTGCACAGTTCTTATGCTGATATTTCTATTTGTTATCAAAACAACACCCCTCAACCTCAGAGAAAGAATTATTTCTGTTAACTAGAATTCTGTTTCAGATACCATACCTTCTTATCCAGCCATGACAACACAGAGGAGCTTGGCTGTCCTGGGAAAAGCAAGAGGTAGAAATGCACCAGGTAAAACAGGTTTCATCCCCAGAGGACACCTCGCTGACCTGCTATTCACCCCCAGACTCATTACCATCTCCCTGTCATACATTACCCTAGTAAAATCCCTGCCCAACCATATAATGCAGATGCAAACCAGCTCCTGAAGATTAAAGGACAGGACTCTCATCTCTAAGATGGACTCTACCTCTCCACAAAAACCTTGATGAATAATCTCCCCACTCATATTCAGTATCTTCCCCTTTGTTCCTTTATCTTCAAATCCATCGTTGCGGTGGCAGCCTGATTGGCCAGTCATTTCTCCAAAATCCTTGGCTCCATAGAATCTGGATTTTGCTCTTGCTCCCATGATACCTAAAAGGGGAAGTGAACCAGTTTGTGATAAAATATAAAAGGAAGTAAACAAACAAACAAATCGGCAACATTTTTATTTGATCCTTGTATATAACACTTTAGAGATCCTTGTATAACTCTTTAGAATGTGTTAGGACATTGTCACACAAATAGAGCTATATTATTTTAGTCACTCAGAGGTTCTCCCACAAGTTTTAAAAACCAAATATAAGTCTCAGAATAATAAATTTTAAGCAAATAAAAGTACCGAAATTATATATATTTTTTCCAAAAGTGTCAGGGGCTCTCATGTTTTCTGTAAATTTTTATCAGGTAACAATCCCACATACCTAATATGTTCTTTCTTCATTTAATAAGCACAATCTTTCCTGAGCTTGCCTCAGAAAGTTTGGTTGGCACATATAGTGAAAACAAATACCTCTTCCAATAATTCTGTGATAGCTAGAGTCACTTCTTCACTCTTATTCTCTGGAATAATACAGTATTGCATGAACAACTATTATCAATTTCATGAAATTTGTTGATACTTTATCTTCTTTATTCCAAATATATAAGGCAGCTCAGTAACTTAGCCACATGTTCCTTTCTGGGATTCCCCCACAGCATCAGCACAGAAAGAAACCCATGAAACATGTTAGGGCTCCCACCAAGGAAATACCACTGCTCCCCACGCAGCCTCAGAATCACTGAAGTGTTTTCTACAGCCATGAGAAGTCTTGATGAAATTAAAAATGGGGAGGGGTTGGAGGAATGGCTCCATAGTTAAGAGCACTGGCTACTCTTCTTGAGGACCTGGGTTTTATTCCTAGCTTCTACACAGCAGCTCACAACTATCTATAACTCCAGTTCCCAGAGATCCAGCATCTTCTTCTGGCCTCCTAGGCTCTGGGTATACAAGTAATGCACAGACATGCATACACTTGAAGCATCCATACACATGAAATAAAGTCAAATAATTTTTAAGAAAATAAACATAGAGAGACAAAGCAAAGCCATATTATGTTCCGAGAAAGGAGGGAAGATGGATAAACTCAGAACCAAGATGAGCTAGAGGAAATATGGTAAAAAAAAAAACAGGAAGAATGGAAAATTATATTTAGGAATTCATCTGTATAGTCAGTATGTATCCCAAATAAGGCATACATGAGTCAAATCCTGTACAACATACACAAACCATAACCAAACTGAGTTGGCTTCAGTCAGGCAGTATCAGTCTAACACTTGAAAATGCCTCAACGTTTTAGCCATGTTTACAAAAAAAAAAAAAAAAGATGCAATAATCAAATATTTCAAATTTTAAACAAAAATCATGTTGTAAAATACCAATACATTTGGAACTGATGGTTTGGGATAGGGGCAGACAGAGATAAGAATCTAGTTTCCCAGTACCATTGTTAAAGATGCTATCTTTGCTCAAATGTGCATTCTTGGCATTTTAAAAAAAAACTCATGTATTAAAAAAAAAGGTATGAATTTGATGAAGAGTGGGGAGGGGTATACTGGAAGGTTTAGAATGAGGAAAAGAGAGGGAAAATGTAATTAAAATACAATCTGAAAATCAACAAAAAAAAATACTCATGAGCTCAAAAAAACTATGTTTTAAAAAATCATGTTTCTAGAAATGTTAGGATCTCAGGCTTGTATGTGGGTCCCTAATTTGCTAATTACTACATCTCTTTTTATGCCTCTACCAAGATGTTTTATTACTATATGTCTGTGGTGTAACTTGAAGTCAGGGATGTTGATACTTTCAGCAGTGTTTTTTATTGTTCAAGGTGCAGAGATGGCTCAGTGGTTAAAATCATTGGCTGCTCTTCCAAAAGACCCAAGTTCAATTCCCAGCACCCACATGGTAGCTCACAACTACCTATAAATCCAGTTCCAAGGGATCTGACACCCTCACACATACATGTAAGCAAAATACTAATGCACATAAAAATAAATATTTTTTAAAAAAAGATTGTTTTGGCTATCCAGGGTCTTTTATATTTTGATATGAACTTTAAGATGATTTTTTTCAATTTGCATGATGAATTGTGGTGAAATTATCATGAAAATTGCCCTGGATCTTGGACTGTTTTTGGTATGGCAGTCATTTTCTCAATATTAATCCATGATTGTGGGAGTCTTTTCCAGCCCCATCATATCTAATTTCTTTCTTTCATGTTTTATAGTTTTCATTGCACAGGTTTCTCTTTTACTAGCTTTGGAGGGTAGAAACAATAGTTGTGAAATAATGCCTGTTGGACATGATGACATCATTGCATCATGTACTCACAGCAGTTGTGATTGTCTATCCAAGACCTGCATGAGATCAAAGCAGTCATAATTCCAGCATATGAGGAGATGTAGTCATGAAGCCCTGTCCCTAGCTGATGGTCTTTAACAGTCGAAGGCTGCTTGGGTAGCGAATATACAGGTTCTTAAGAGATTTCTAAGGGAAATAACGCATACTCCAGTGGATAGCCTTAAAGTTGGTGATAGACATCATGCTGTTAGATGCCCACTAACTTTGCTACAGATAACACTGATGACGTGTGGGTCCTGCTGATGCCAGTTGCCTAAGATGTTTTCCAGGGACCATTGATACCAACCATTGATATTTCAGTTGGGACTGTGGACATTTCCAATAGACATCTTCATTTCCATCAGCATGCGAACAGTACTGATTGGACTCAGTGGTCCAAAATAAATACATGAAGTTGGAAGGGAGACACAGCGGAGGAGTCTGGAAGAAGTTGGAAAGGGAATGAGGGTCTATCAGAACATATAATATACATACATGAAATTCTGAAAGGTTGAAGCTTTCTTAAATCAATATATTTCCCAGATATAATATGGGGAATGAGGAGAAGAGCACTACTGTTATCTTTGTAAGTCAACACCACACATCACAGAGCATGCCTGTCGCTCAAAGGAGGAGCTTTGCAAAAGAGAAAGGGTTAACTCACAAGACAGTCAAACAAAGAGATAGGAAGAATCCCTCAAATCTGCCTTCTCTGGGATATAGTCCAGGGATATTGATGTGATAAAGACCATAGCGAACTGTGGCACCAGCATAATGGGTGGATGCACAATAAACCGATCCACAGTTTGAAAATGCACAATCAAACATCATAGCTTGTCCAGGACACAGGTGAAGAAAATAGCACACCAGGGTAGTTTCCCACCCTCTGATCTCAAAGAAGTCACCCACTGGAAATGCCCACAGTCTCAGTTGAAGTATCAATGACTTCAACCCCATTGAGTTAGGTAAATTTATCCCTGGCAAACACCTTAGGCAACTGCTATCATCAAGACCCACATGTCATCGGGGTTATCTGTAGCAAAGCTGGTGGGCACCTAACAACATGGCTTAGCACGACCTCTAACGCCGATGGCCTCTAGGATTAAAGTCAGCTAAAAGAGAGTCATTGAAGGCCAAAAAAGATCAAACTGATTGTCAATGCTTCACGCCAACACTGATCTTGAATCCTTTGGGGGGATGTGATCTCGGAGTTAATTTCAACTTCTTATTCTAGCCTTAGCAGTATGGGTGTGTTCACTTCATGCTGTTCTCTCAAATTAGAAATTAATTGTTATGTTTATTTCAAATAATTGAGAGAACTGAAAAAAACCTGCCAATGTCTCCGATAAGTAAGGTGTCATAGCAACACCTCTTAATTCCTCCCTTGAATAAAAAAATAAATGATAGAATGGTAAGGCAGGACAGAATAAATCACAGATAGGAAGAACGCTGACCTAAGATCACTAGCCCTACTTCCACACAGGTTAAGACTGTATTTGTCTGGACCCTGGTTTGTTCAGGTTGGCAGCAGTTATATGACCAAAAGTCCTCTGTGTTCATCCTAGTTTGATCTAAGACCTGGGAAATTAGAATAAAACCATCACTGTATCATTAACACCTCCTCCCTCCAGGGTATCCTGCTGCTTCAACCCCCCTGCTCTGACTGGCTAGGCTCAACTATGGAAGGCATTGTGCTTGACATCTTCTTCCCAATTTGCCTTTTGTTTTTCTTGACAGCATCTCATATAGCCCAAGCTGGTCTCAAACTCCCTGTGTATCTGAGGATGGCCTTGGTCTTCCATCTCTAACGCTCAAGTACTAAGATGATGGCCATGTGCCACCATGCCTGGTTATGCAGTGTTAGGAATTGAAATCTGGGCTTCATACACCCTAAGCAAGCATCCTTCCAACTAAGCCACATCACCAGTCCCTCACTGCAAACTGCCTTGATGCGTCTGGAACACCCAGGTAGAGGAGCTGGCACAGAGACAAATGCCCAGCATAGCCTATGGAGTCGGGCTTCTGTGAGTGAACAATGAGCTAGTCATTCAGGTCATTGCTGAGCATTGCCAAGCCTCTCTCCCGAGTCTCTTCCTAATCTAAGTAGAGCCAGAAGAATAAGACTTTAAAGGGACAACTACCCTGAGTCTCCTAGGGTTCCAAGAGTGATCATACCATCAAGTAATGACCAAAGCAAGATACTGCTGGTGACATATTCAGCTTCCTCTAGCCTGCAAATTTTTTTTTAATAAGTTCTTCTCAATTAAGATCCTTACTTTGGAAAACTTCATAGCATTGAGAGAGCAATGCTTTCTTTGACAACATCAAAATGAATACGAAATATTACAGTAACAAGGAAAGACCTGCTGGTCAGTCCAAACTAATAAGACCTGGTATACAAAAGGCCTGCATAGAAAAATATCATTGTATTCTGGAAAACTGACCATTGAACAGGAGCCCAACCCTGTTAGGAGCTGCGGTGAGCGTGACAGCATTCGCCATTACAAGATGGCGCGGGCATCCGGTGCTCCCACAAGTAAACAACTAAACTGCGCAGGTACTAGAGGCAAAAGCGCGCCAAGCCACTGCCCATCCCAGGGTGTAATATGGGGTGATGAGTGAACAGCCAATCAGAAGTGAACACGCCACTCTAGGGTGCATATAAGCGGTGCCTTTTCCGAGCTTGGTGTCTTCCACTTCTGCTGATACAAGAATAAAGCCTTACTGTAGTAACTACCCGAACACTGCCTCACGTGTCTCTTTCGAGGGTGAAGGGGACTCGAGAAGGGGCTCGGAACACAACCCTCCACATCTAATACCATAACCCATTCCTACTGTTCATCTTGCTGACAGCCTAGCTATTGCAGAACGACCTGCTGAAGATCAAGCTGGGTGACCAGCTGCTGCCAGTCCTGCTGCCAGCCCGGCTGCTGTGGGTATACCTGCTGCCAACCATACTGCACTCCCAGTTGCTTCATACTCTGCTACCAGACCAAATGGGGCCAACCAACTTGCTGTGAAGCCCCCCGACCCCCGCAGGACCATCTTCTGCAGCATACCCTGTCACCATCTCTGCTGCTGTGGATCTAGCTGCTGCCAGCCATGATGATGGTGGTGATGGTGATAGTGATGATGATGATGATGATGGTGGTGGTGGTGGTGGTGGTGGTGGTGGTGGTGGTGGTGATGATGGTGATGGTGGTGGTAGTGGTGGTGATGATGGTGATGGTGATGGTGATGGTGGTGGTGGGGGTGATAGTGATGGTGGTGGTGAAGGTGAGAGTGATGGTAGTGGTGGTGATGGTGATAATGATCCTCCTGGCAACTTACTTGTCACACTGACACAATTCACTTTTTACTCTTCTGGTGACCACCAGGCTAGCACAGATAGTGTTCGCCATCTCCTCTTTTTTAAAGAGCTTCTGAGCCATTCCGGGGCAATGCAGAGATCTCACTATTTCCTTAGGGCTTATGGATGCATATTTTGTAACCACATGTCCTTCACTTGGTCATATTCTAAAACCTAGGCATTTAAGGAAACAGTTCTTTATGACAGTTGCATAGTTTTATGCAACTAACCCATCGCATTTAAGATCTCTGTTTCTTCTACAGTGCACTCTATTCTAGAATTTTGCAAACTTAAAAGGCTGAGCGATGACTTCAGGTTTACACGGCTGACAGAGCTAAGGCTTCAAACGCAAATCCAAGACGGCTCATTTCCAAGATGAATTCATTTTTCTGTCTTGTCTTCTTCTTTTCATGATTGCTTTGCATTGTCTTCCCTGCTCTGGGCAAGCCTCCATTTCCTTCCCAGTAAAACCTTGATGTCATCCAGCCTGTAACTGTGGTATCAATGTTTTTCTGACATTTAATTTCCAGGACTTGCATGTACAGAGATTTTAATCCAGCAGTTTGGCTACTCTGACTGTAATACAGACAGGCCATTAGCACATACCTTTAATCCCAAACAATGAAGGTAAAGTTAGTTTATAGAAGGAAGTACACATGTTTGAAAGCAATGTCTAATCGAGTAGCAGACAAAGTGACAAATCTGAGAAAGATTTGACAGAATAGGATATGCTCAACTCTCAGAACAGAGAGAAAAGAGAGGCTACTTAAGAGATGGAAGAAAGGAGAGAGGAGGCAGTTTTACCTGGACAATTGTACAGAGACAGGTTGCAAAGAGAGAACAGGCTAGATATAGATAAAGACAGAATGAGCCAAAGAATGAGAAGGAGCTGATTGCCAAAGTTAGTATGAGACCAAGCAGAGCAATTCAGGAGAGGCCAAAGAGAAGCCAGATTGAATCAGTCACCTTGGAGAGGAATTTGAACCAGAACAGCTGAGTTGAACCAGCCAACCAGAGTTCAGAAAGAACTAGAAAGAAGTGAGCTTATTCAGCAGCAAGTCTCAGAGGCTAAACACATTCTAGGCCTAGATTAGATTGTACAGAGGCTAGAAGCTTCCAGAAGTAAGCCTAGGTTAGCAGACAAAGGCAGTAAGCTTCTGAGATGACAATTACTACAGATGAATAGAAGTTACTTTTACAAGTTAGGCTTGCTCATCAGCAATAATAATCATATCTTGTCCATATTAGGTATATCTAAGAATGTAATGTAACTGTGTGGTGCCTAATTTTGATTGTCAACTTGACATGCCCTGGAAGAGGAAATCTCAATGGAGGAATTGCCTGCGTTGGCTAGGAGTGTGGGGAAGTCTATGGGCATTTTTCTTCATTGTTAATTTAAGTTGGAAAGCCCAATCCACCATGGGCAGTGCCATTCATGGACAGGTGGACCTTACCTGTATTAGAGAGGTAGCTGACCATGAACCCAGGAGTAAGCCAGGAAGCATCATTTCTCCATAGTTTCTGCTTCAAGCTCCTGCCTTAAGTCCATGCCTTGGCTTTTCTGAAAAATAGACCATTTTCCCAAGTTGCTTGCCTGTGGTGTTTATCACCACATCAGGAAGTAAACTAGAGCATACTATCAAAAACTAGATTAAGAAACAGACTGTAGGCTTGCTAGAGCACATTTCTGATTTGGGGTTCTCCAAACCCTGGATCAGCTTGGCTTTCCTGAACAGAGCTCTATGAGGATAATTCTGTGATCTACCTGGTCTCTGGATGTTTAGAGGCGAAACTGAAGGTAAAGAAATAAGACTGGGATTTGAGAAGGAGAAGAAATTAAACACTCCTAGAAGTGTTAGTGGCTGTAACAGGTATGAATGTGGTCCCCCAAAGACAGAGCCAGGTCTTCTGAATAATTATGAATATAAGCAATATTCTCAGATGTGTGCTAGGTGAACAACTGATACTGGCTCTGAATTGGAATGAACAGTTTATGCCCAGAACTAGCTTGTGGTTAGTTAGATTTCAGATGGCACACAGGACAGAGGGATTCTGGGAAGGGACCACCAAGTTATCTTGTTTTCTAGATGCTTACTCCCCTGGTTCATGATGAGAAAGATGAGCTGGGAAACCAGAATCTATTGATTATCTACAGGTATGAACCTAGATCTTTCCTCCTCCTATCTAATTCATAATCCCACATCATTTCATCTTGTCGGTTTTACACATGTGGCAACAGAGACAAAGTGAGATGAAATAGCTTATTCAGGGTTCCACAGCTAAGCCAAACTGTTGGCACTATGCTCACTGGGAGCCCTACACAGCTTGCTCATACTTGTCCAGAGAAGGAACATGGGTTGGTGAAGCTACATAGACTGTGAAATAACCAATTATTGTAAATTACCTGATCTGTCCACGCAGTTTGACCTTATATTCCTAATTGAGAATTTGATATGGAGAACGAAAGCAAAGATTCTGCCTGCATGTTAAGATGCTTCTTTATTTCAATAGGATTTATGGAGCACTTACTATATAAGTACTGTGCCAGATACCAGGATTAAAGACAGGAACAAGACCATCAAGACGTCCACCATCATTGTCTTGAAGAATAGAAGCAAGAAATGTACATATCAGGAGTGAGAATCACAGACTTGCATCACAATTACGTAGTGTCGGAGTTACTCATTCTGTTGCTGAGATGAAATACTCCAACAAAAGCGGCTTAAAGGAAAGAAGATTTATTCTGGTTCACAGTTCCACAAAGAAATGGCCTGTCGTGGCAGTAAAGTTATGGTGACAGGAGCAGGAGGCTAGCTAGTCACATTGGATTTACACTCAGGCAGGAGAGAGTCAACAGGAAGCAGGGCCAGGCTATAGAGACTCAAGCCCCACCCCTTCCCCCATGATACCCTCTAGGACCCACCTGCTAAGTCTGCACAGCCTTCTCAAACAGCGCCACCCACTGGGGACTGAGTGCTCAAACACATGAACCCTTTGGGGGACAGTTCATATCTAAACCACCCACATCAAAGATAGTAATATCTAGCAGGATTATGCCATGCCAGCCAAACAAGGCAGAAAAGAAGAAAAGTAAAACTGGTTTTCACTGAACACACGAATCAATGTGTAGGTGGGACAAAGTGTGGACACTGAGAGACCAGTTTCAGAGACTTCTGAAATAAGTGCATATAAAACCAGTGGAAGCTGTAGGGACAAATTAAATTCTCAAATAAACGGAAAAGGAATGATGAGAATCGTCATGTCTCTGGTTCACGACCCAGCCTTTCCTGCCCCCTTCCACAGTGAGAAACATGCAGGTGAACCTAGGAAGAAAGATGCATATATGAACTCTCTTTGTATAGGCATATTATACAATCTTCCTGGCAAGAGACCAAAGAAAAAAAATTAATGGCGTGCTAAAAATGTACATCACAAAGCTGGCACATAGCCAGGCGTGATGGTACATATCTGTAATTCCAGCACTTGGGAGGCAATGGCAGGACCACCGTAAACCCAAGGCCAGCTGGACTACATAGCAAGTTCCTAGCACAGCTGGATCTACAGGCTGAGACATTGTCTCAAACCCCCCCCCCCCAAATAAATGAATGGGTACATATGTAAGAGAGGGATAATAATAGATAATAAAATAATCTAGATATTTCCTGGAGACCTCACCCAGTACGCCTAAAATGCAAAGTTCTTAGGCATCCAGGAAAACCACTCTGCACTTTATTTTAAGAGTGGTAGGGTCCCACTAAATGTTAACGATAACAAACTTGCCACCAGAGAACCTCTAAAATTTTGTATTAGCAAGGAAGAAAAGTATTTGCTTGGCAGAAACTGTATCCCACATCAAAAGAAAATAGCCACTGTGTTTAGAGAAAAATATATCTGACCTCTTGGCAAAGAGCCTCAGGTAGAGAACGGAGATGACAAAGGCAGAGACATGGTCAGAAGTGCCATTCTGATTATCCAGGAATGTTTGCTACCAAGGAGGGAACATTTGGAGGGCTCGGAATGGGAATAAACTAATAGATGGAGAAACTCTGCAGAAGACCTTCCCGGGGAGACACCCACCAGACCATCCCTTTTCATGAAAACTGTGAGTTTTCAGCCAGGAGACAAACACTGGATCTGGCAATTGCCTGTCGAGAAGATTCACAAGGATTCTTTTCATGCCTGGAATTCCTCAAGATCTCTAAGCATTCTGTCTTGGCCTGTCATTACTAGATTGGTTCCCTGCCAACCAGATCATCCTCTGAAGTCCATAGCATTCAAACAGCTCTTTAAGGAGAATAGATGTGTGGCTAT
This sequence comes from Arvicanthis niloticus, assembly GCF_011762505.2. NCBI lineage: Eukaryota > Metazoa > Chordata > Mammalia > Rodentia > Muridae > Arvicanthis > Arvicanthis niloticus. The sequence continues at coordinate 22,467,983 of NC_047663.1, read as the reverse complement.
GAACTACAGTGTTCCCTTTAAAGAATGCTACCTTCAAAGGACATTTGGGGCAGAACCCATGGTTCTGATAAACTTAGAAGGATCTGGCCTTTAGCCTTGCAAACTCACAGAGTCATTTTTTGTTTATATACCAAAGGTGAAGCCACCGCTTGGAGCCGACACACGCCAAGGAAGCCTATAAAACCAGGGTATCTGTTTATTAACTTATGGTAGCGTTAGCTTACAGAAACTTCTCATCCACCGCGTGACCAAGAGTCAACACTGGAAGTGAAAAGAACAGAATGTTGGGGGCATTTTATATGCTCATTACCTAATGTCTCCCCACTGGAACATGAGAATTCACAGTCCCAAGACTAATCCCCACCAGCACGCCTCCATGGGCTGTCCATTGGCTGGACACTGGCAGTCTTGTCTGAACTCTTGAGTGCCCATGCTTCATCAATAGGTTTCATATTTTTATATACTTAGTCAAGATCTCTGTCAATTCTTCAGATTTTCAAGCAGTCTTTTCTTAAATTGACTCTACATAGTTTGGGTTTGATCTTTTATAAGGGAAATTCCAAGTCAGGAATAGCATCTAACTGTGGTTCCTAACTCGAGGTGACATTTCACTAGCACCACTGTGCCATGAATACCCGTAGTGGAATTTATTTTGGTATAGCTCATGCTATCTCTCCATAGCATTTTTAAGTGTATTTCAAATTTGGAGTTTATTAGTCTTTCTCTTACCTTCTAAGGTCTTCAAAAATGAGAATTCTCAGTGAGGTAGAACTATTATCACAATAATAATGTAGAATTGTCATCATGAAGTTTGTCAGGAAATGTCATCCTCTGTGTGTGTGTGTTTGTGTGTGTGTGTGTGTGTGTGTGTGTGGTATGTGTGTGTCTGTGTGTGAGCGTAAGTGTATGTGTGTGTTTATGTGTATGTGTGGTCTGTGTATATATGTGAGTGTATCCATGTGTGTATATATGTGTATGTGTGTGTATGTGTCTCTGTCCACCAGATTATAATCTAGTATCACCAGCTTCTTATAATTCACACACATCATATAACTTCCCTCTTCAATATAGCATGTTTGGAGACTAAACCATGATTCGTATTCTCATCATTTAAATCAAATATGAAAGCTCATCTCTGGGTTAGCTTCTCTTTAATCTTATTTGTTTATTCTTTGAGAATTCCACACATAGAAGCACCAAGTTAAGTAGAATAAAAATAGACTTATTCTACCTGTACGATGTTGTTGCAAGCACTGGCAAACCTTATAGGGAACATGGTGGCTTGAACGTAGGTCTTTTTGCCTGTATATTTTTAATCTCTCCTGTGCCTTGGTATCCACTCTTCTGAACCTGAGGTTGCCTTCTCTCATCTGAACTGCCCCTGGCAGTTCTTTGCCCTTTGGCTTCTATCAGGCCTGTGCATCAAATGCACAGTTTTCAATCAGCCCCACCTTTCCTCCTCAGCCACTATATATACCATCAACAATGTATAGAAAGACTAAAAAAAGGGACTCAAAAATGTGCCCATGTCCAGAGAGTGGGCCGCAGACAGCAGGCCTTACTCTACTTCAAAACTGCCACAGAAGCCATGCCCTTAAGTCTCCAGTCTGATGGGGAAAGACTATGTTCTAAAGACTAACCGGCTTAGAGACACCAAGAATCTCTGAGTCCATATCACGGTAAACTCTGCATGCTTATGTCCAGAGCAGTCAGGCTGGAAGTGCCAAGATTGGTCTTTGAAAATCCTTAGAAAACCAGAGATGCGTGGTGTGTTTAAGACAGGCAAAAACTACACCAGGTGTTCAAGCTCCTGCAGGCTATACCTCTAAGCTTGATCTTCTCTCGAAAAAAGAAAAAGAAAAAAAAATTCTAGAATGGCTTATTCAAAGGACTCCTTGTGATTGTTTTGGAAAAGACAAAACATACCACCAATTAGACCAAGTCAGTTCAAACCATTCATTGTTTTGTTTCTGCTAGATTATATCGATAGGTGTAGCTCGGTGGAAATGATCCTGGATTCTGCAGGATGGTTGAAAGACCTATCCTAATGCCTTAGAAAAACAATGTGGAGGTGTGGATCGAATCCAGAGGCAATTTGCCCAGGCCTGTTTCATTGTTAGTAGGGTCTTACTTCATTCAATACTAATGAGGATTGAAGCCCAAATTCAAGCTGAGATCCTGGCTAGGAAATGTGTCATTAGGTTAGGTAGCCTAAGTCCAGAGGTCCAGGACTGCCCAGTATAGGATTTCAGAGCATTAGAGGTTCTGATTGGATTTTCACTCAGATCTTAGGTTAAAGGCACCCAGCTACCTGTATTTCCATCCTACAAAAATACCAAGATACTACATGTTTGTTATTATGAACAACTACTTTTTGAAATCATTTCTTTTGCAGCATATATCTTTAATAAAATCAAATAGATCCATGTTTAAAAGTACACAGTTCATGTGAGAGTTTGTATGTGTGTGTGTGTGTGTGTGTGCATGGGTTTATGTGTATAGAGGTGCATGTGCACATGTGTGTGCTCATAAAGACCAGAGGTCAACGTCAAGAATCATTTCTCAGGAGCCATTGACCTTGGTTGTTGAAACAAGGTCCCTTACTGGGGCCTACAGCTCACCAGCCAGCTCACACCACAAAGTCTCCTGCATCTGCTTCTCCAGCGCTAGGATTCCAAGCGCCCATCACCATACCGACCTAGCCTTTTATGTGAGTCCTGAAGATCAAGGGCAGGCTTGCATACTCTCAAGGCAAACCCTTCTCCACCTGGGCCAACTCCCCATCCCCCAAATGCATAGCTCTATAAAGCAATGTGAGACGAAAATGAATAAGTGACACAAGTTGACGTGGCACCTATGGATCTTGAAGTTTGTAAGCCCTGCACTAGACTTTATGTAAATATGTCATGGGTAGTACAGACTGTCCCCAGATTTGGATAAACAATAGTGGCAAGAACTATGCACAATGAAGTCTCGGGAGAGGTTGGATCTGAAGAAAGAAATGAGCTAAGGTGAGAGAATAAGGAGACATCACTGCCACAAAAAACATTGTATTTCATTTACATTTCTGTAAAGATCCAAAGCAGGTGTTAAAAAAAGAAAAGGAAGGAAAGGAAGAGAGGAGAGGGAAAGGAAGAGGAAGGGAAGAATGAGGAAAAAAGGGAGGAAGGAGGGAGGAAGAGGGAGAGAAGGAGGAAAAACTGGAGAACTGTCTACTGTGGATATTGGCACTGGCATACTCTTCTTATGTTTTGAAGATTGTTTCTTTATTCCAGACATAAGTGTAAATATGGATTTGCTTATGAACATGTTCAGGCTGAACACTGCTTATAACAGGAGGTTCAGATGTTTTACCGACAAGTTCTAGCAAACCTACAAGAAGCAAATAAATGCTACATTATCTGACCTGATGCCAAGCATGATTTTAAAAAAAAACAACAAGCATTGTGTTTGGAGCCTATGGTTAGCATGCTGGTGGAGGAGCAGTAAGTTGAGAGACCCATAACTGAGACAATGAAAAGAATAAAACAATCAGATCTGGTAGCCCAGTTCAAAGGCTAATTCTAGTTACTTGGACAGATTGAGGCAGAAAGGTCTTAGGTTCAAGACCTGTCTGGGGTCCAGAATAAGTAAGGTCAAGGCAACCTTTGAAGGCAAAATTTTTAGAGTGAAAGTAGAGCTGAGACTATAGTGCAGGGTTGAGCGCTTGCCTGACGTGCAAAAACTGTAGCTTCAGTCCCCAGCACTGCAAAATCTAATTAATTTATTTCATTTGAGATTCCAGTTACAAATAATGGATAATTGTGACAGACACATCAGCCAACAGCAGAATTGAAAACTGATTCATGAAATCACACAAATACCTATGGTAAGCTGATTTTTGACAGGAGGTCTAAGATCACCCAACGGAGGGAGAGAATAGTCTTTTCTACAAATAAGGCTAGAATAACTAGACGGCCATATCTCAAGGTTAAAAAATCTCCACATGTTTCTGTTCTAAGTTTGTTTTGTAATCCCTTCCTGTCATAAAAACCTATATGGAATCAACATTGCAATTGTGCTTTGTAGAGGGGGGGACCCTCCTGTTCTTGTCATTCTGCTGAAAACAGAAAGGTTTTGGGCCCCTGTGTAGTGGGGCATAGAATTCCTTTTTGTTTCCTTTTTCTCTGTATATTGAACCAGAGATGCCACAGCATCTCTATATGAATATGAACAGGTAGCATCGGATAACACATTCTTTTTCTCTAGTGCCATTGTGTGTGGGACCAAGTCTTCTCATCATCATGTGGGTGTTGGGGATTAAGTTGTCCTCTAATCTCCACGAGGTCATCATGGCATGTGCCCCGACACATATACATATACGAAACAATAAATAAGTGCAAATCATTTTTATTAGATTCCTCTCTTAATAGGAGAAACACAGAGGCATGTGCCTTTAATCCTAGCATTTGGGAGGCAAGAGACAGGCAAGTCTCTGTGAGTTTTAGCTTAGCCAAGACCACAAAAAATAAAAAACCCTGCTAACGATGGCTGGAGCCTTGCCACTCACTGGGGGAGTCAACAGAACCTACATGGTTTTATTTAGAGTTGATAATCCATATGGTAACTTTGTTTTATCTTCAGTGTTTTCTTGTTTTGCCCTGGAAAAGAAAAATGGTGTTCCATTTTAAACTTTAAATGTATAAAAGTTGTTTTGTTACAGTACAGCTCAATGTGTACACAGAGAACTAGATGCCTTTCTCTCAGAATAGAACTAACTGTAGCCTTCCCAGTTTGACTTTTATAACAGCATCTTCCTCAAACTTGGACACCTTAACTTTGCATTTTGTAGGCATGGTACAGGCTGACTTCCAGGCTATGTAGACTGAATAAGGGGATCTGACTCAATGCCTTAATGTTTATAATGTGGGTAGTTTGCTAGTGTAGAAGTCTACTCTTTTTTTTAAATCTCTAATTGTCACTCTTTCAAATGAGATTTTAGTTACCTCAATACTATAGTAATTGTGTCTGCTACTACTGTCCTACAGACCTGTTGCTCAATGTCAGGGTATACAGAGGGCAGCTACAAGTGGCAATACAAATGGCAGCCAAGAAGATGGGTTGTCATAAGAAGCCCACACTGGTGATTAGGAATGCTTTCACTATTTCACTGGATGAACAACAGAAAGCTTCAGATGTGACTGCGTAGCTCTGAATGAGGAGCTCTCTCTGCCCAATGCCATTGTGAGAGAGAACCACTGACTGCCTAAGCTCTGCTTTTCAGTGCCGTAAAGCAGAGCCTGGACAAACTTGAAGCTTTTTTGATGTATAAACTTTCTGAATTAAACTATTCCATCAATAAGCAAAGTGTAATCAAAACCCATCTACATGGGTAGGGTATCATTTCTGCACAGGACTTTGTTTAGTCAATGTATACCTGTCAGGAATCTTGCCCCAATAAAGAAACATATTTAGTATTTTTAGTTTTATTTTTAATCAGTCATTAAATAAATTGATTGAAAAAAAAAAAAAAAACTTAGACAGGCAATGGTAATCCCATTACCCAAGAGACAGAGGCAGGCAGATCTCTGAGTTTGAGGCCAGCCTGCTCTATAGAGCCAGTTCCAGGACAGCTGGGGCTACACAGAGGAACCCTGATTCAGGGTGTGGGGCTGGGGTGACTATTGCTAGGTGAATTATCCCTAGACTATCCTCTATGACCAATCTCTCAAATTTATGTATTTACATATTTATACGTGGTCAGGTTTGATCTGGTTTGGTTAGATTTAAGGTCTCTGTAGCCCAAGGTGGCCTAGAATTAATTCACTGTGTATCTGAAGATGACCATCAGCTGCAGTTTTTCTCCCAGGTGCTAGGACTGCAGGTGTGCACTACCATGCCCAGTTTAGGAGGAGCTTGGGATCTACCCTGGGCTTCATGCATGCCAGGCAAGCTCATTACCCACCCTGCTGCATCCCTGACCTACTCAGCTATTGTTGTGATGGGATCACCTTATGTACCCTGGGCAGCCCAGAGCTCATGATCCTCTGTCTCCAGGATGCTGGGGTTAAAGGCACACTGCTCTATACTCAGTACAGAGGTTTATGTTCATCTATAGCTTTCCTGAATTATCTCTGTTTCGGGTTTTTCAAATCCACTCCTCATGGGGAAACTAAGGCCACTCAGTTCCAAAGAGCTCTTGGTGATAAGAAGGTTAGAAACAAGCTAGTTACTTGTCGTTTCTCCCAGCTTGTGCATCTATAGGTCCAGATACCTGCTACCCACGCAGATTAATGCAGATTTTCTGACCAGGAGGCTGCAGTTCAGTGTGTTCAAATGTGACCTAAATGAAAGCAGTCTGTAAATAAGTCGTACCCAATAAACTTAACCACTCAAATTTTTATTAGCAGCCGGCAGCAAAAGCTTCTCCAGAAAGACCAGGCAAAAATCAAAAGAAAGGAGAATTGGTGAGAAGGTTTTGCTGACATGAAATGAACTGACATCAGGAAATGCATGCTGGGAAGGCAGACCGTGCCTACTGACATGCCACCCTTGGGTAAGATCTCCTCAGAGCTGACAAGTCTTCTCCTCAGCACTTGGAGAGAATGCGGGTCTGAACTCCAGTAAAGTCAGAGAGGAGGCAATGTTTGTCTGTGCAGGGCTGGAGGCAGGCACTCACAGGATGGCTCCATACTTGTGGACTATAGCACACCCTTAGAAGAGCTATGCAGAGAGTTCCATCGTGAGGTTGTCAGGAAGTAGACCCACAGGTACCCGCTTGGCATATGTCTGGAGAGATTGGTGGACAGCAACTGGGACCACTGCTGGAAGGTTTGCCTAAACCAGTCACACAGCAAGGGGGCTGGCAGGAAGGAGACTGGCAGTCACTCTGATCGTGAGTGGGTCCACCAGAAATCGGTTGGCCAGAAATCATAACACATGATGCCAATTTACTGCTACTCTTTACAAAACAGGGGGACTGGCAGGGAGCCACTGGCTGGCAGATGAAGGAGATTATAGGTGTCGTTTGACAGTGAAGTGGCTGGCAAGGGGAGGGTGCACAGCAAGTTTGACTGCAAGGACACATACAAGTTAATGGCTGGCAGAAGACAGGCATGCAGGGAGTTGGCTGGCAGGACTTAAGAACATAGCAGATAGGTTGGTAATAAACTGACTGACAGAGCTGACCTTCACCTTTGGTGTGTTGACATGACCCTCCTTGGCAGCTGGTTGGTTGGCACGAGCCAGCTTCACAGCTGGCTGGTAGACACGGAGTCTCAGCACAGGATTTTGCTTCCGAGCAGGATGGCTGGCAGGTTCCATCATCACAGGAAGCGGATGGGCCATGTGCTGTCTGGCATGACCCTGATGTGCAGGCAGACCCCTGGCAGGAGCTCTGGCGGCAGGAGGTGTTCTCATAGCACATCGGGTGACAACCGGCAGATTCCGGACAGGAGGGCTGGCATGAGGCAGCAGGATGAGGAGTTCCGCTGGTGTCAGAGGCACAGCCGGCTGTGTGGGAACCTATGGGTTGGCAAACAAAACCCACACAGGAAGTTTCTGGAAAGCAGGTTGATGGACCAGAAACAGGTTCAGAGCTAATTGGGGCACTGTCAGGCTCTTGACGGTTTTCTTGATGTGTAACCAGTTGCCACGTCCTACACCGGCAGGAACTGGGTAAACAGATAGCGTTTCTAATGCAGCCACCATTGGAGCATGTAGAGATGGTGGGCACAGCTGGAACAGACGTGGGGTTTCCGGGACAACAGCTGTCTGCCATGGTGTTCACTAGCCAGCCTGGGAGGCTGCAAGCTCCATCCCTTTGAAAAAGACATCTGATTCCAAGGGGATTTTATAGTCCTTCCCTGGAGTGTTGGCCCTGCCTACAGCATCTTTCCTTGTTGGTGTTCTTATTCATTTACATATAAACATCAGGTGAGGGCTTTGGGAGCCCTGGAAGAGGCCCCCGCTGGGAGTTTTCTTTGTCAAATATGGATGCACTCTGGGATGAGCTGTCTCTTTTACAGGTTGTTCCTCAGCCTCACCAAAGCAAGCTTTTCCTCAGTACCCTCTCATCAGGAGGCCTCCAAGAGGAAGCCACTCTTCCTCCAGGACACAGTTCTGTGCCATCAGATAAGGTGGAGTGCTGCAGGATACAAAGAGAAGGTGTGATATCAAAGATGAACAGAAAACTAGACTCTTCACTTTGGAGTTTTGAACTTAACTCTTGATTTGGTGCCCACAATTAACAGCTGCAATGGCTTCTGTTATTACACTTATCATGTATGATTGAGCCTCTGTTAACCCAATCATTTAATAAATCTTTCATTTATTCTTGAAATGACCTTAGCTAGTAAGTATGGTTAACATTTCTAGTTTAAAAGTAACAAGACAAACTCTGAGTTTAAATTATGATTAAAACAAAATTCAAATCTAGAGTCATTGGTCCCAAAATCTCTGCTCAACTGGATCTCCTGAGTAGGTACAGAGAGCACTAGGGGCAGGTACAGAGGCTGGATGTCATTCACACACCAAAGCTGGCCCATATGCAACACACCCAGGCCCTGTGACAGTATGACAGGGATCATCTCCCCAGTGCAGCGTGATGTTCGCTGGATCAAACGAGTTGAATGTTTACCTCTATTTAGTAATATACCCAACGATGATCTTATCATTTGGAAATTTAAAATATAAACATTTAGTCAAGCATGGTGGCTTACCCCTCTCATTCTGATATTTGGAAAGCTGAGGCAGAATGGTTGCTATAAGTTCAAGCCCAGTGTGGGCTGTACAGTGCAATTCAGTCTTCACCAAGGTCTAAGAAACTTCTCAAAAGTTTCTGGGGAAGTAAAACAAACCTTCAAATATTTCATGAAGGGGTATTAAATTCATAAAATGGTGATCAACAGCTTATGAATTCCACAAATTGTGAAACTCCAACAACCAGAAATACCAGGTCATCTCTGCAAAGCATTTTAAAGTTCAAGCAATCTCTTACAAGAAGAATTGTGATACTCTCTCTGGACCTGTCTCTCTTTCCTCTGGGCTCAAGTGGGTGGCTGTACCACTGACAGCTTCCAGCATCCCACACAGGTACACGTCCTGGCCTGGTTCCTGCTGAGGCTTGCGATGGGATGGAAGGATGGTGGTGTGGGGTAGCAGGCAGGGCTAATCTTGACTTCTGGATTTGCAGCTCATTCTGTGGAACAGGATGGCTCAGTATCAACATCTTCAAAGTACCGGGACATCGTAAGATGCTTTGAAGTTTCTTGGGTTAACTCAGCTGCTTCAGAAACATGAAATAACTAGAGATTCTGGAAGGGTCTTGACAAGGGAGCAGCTGTGGAATCTTGTCTTTTGGCTCCCTCTTCTCCTCCTGTTTTGAAAGAGGAGACACTCCTGAGGAGAGCCATGCCTGGGAGAGACACTCACCCTTGTCATTAAAGAGCCCTTCACTACCACTGTCTTTTCATCATGACATGGATGGCTCCTGGCACCCTCCTCCTCCTCACACTCTCATTTTGTCATCTTTGAAACTGTGGCCATTGCTCACCCCTCTAATTCTGATATGTTTGCCCCAAAGTTCTTCATCCCCGGAGAGAAATACATTTAGTCTCACCAAAGAAGTCAACCATACTAAGAAACATACAAATATTTGAAATATAATATCAATTTCAGTTTGAAAAATGAAATTCCATCCCGAGCCACCCCAGTTGCATCAACAGAGAGCTTCACTTCTCATCTATTTTTCTCCAAGCCATTCTGCTTTTATTTTTTTTTCTTAAAAAATAAAAGACCTCAGTTGAGAGAAAATTTTATTTTCTGTCAACTTGATGTAATTGAAGGCTCTGAAGAAACCTGCAACATTATTCAAAGACATTGCATGACTACAGCATGAGGTACAGCCATGAGGCTGGAGAGAGGACTCGGCATTTAGAGTGCTTGCTACATAACCAAGAGGACCAGAGTTCAGATGCCACATTAAAAAGCCAGTCATGGCCATGGGTGCTCATGACCTCAAGATTGTTAGAGTTTGAGACACAGGGATCACTAGCATTTGGTGGTCACCACCCTAGCTTCAGTGAGAGGCCCTGTGTCAGGGAAACAAGTCAGACAGTGATCCAGTAGGACAAGTGAAGTCCTCCTCTGACTGCAGACCAAGTCACACCTACACACACACACACACACACACACACACACACACACACATACACACAGAGAGATACATATGGATGTATACGGCATACATTCTCTGGTTCTTTCTCTCTCTTATTCTCTCTCTCTCTTAATCTAGTATAGTGATTTATAATATTTTTTTTAAAAAAACAGACTTTGGACACAGCTTCATCTTTAAATAATTTATGCTACTTACTATCTGTAACTACCATATATAGAAATGCAGATAAAGATAAATAGATATCTTCTAAGATATATATTTGTATTTGTGTATTTATATGTGCATGTATATCTATATATGTATGTGTATATACATATATATATATATATATGGATTGTTTTTATACTTTAAATATAAATGTCATCTTCTAGGGATCGTTTAAACCATTCAACTCAACATTGCTATTAGTGCTCACTCGTGTTGTTACAGCTATCTTCCCTTTTTTTCACTTCAACATAATACTTCATTGTATTGATTAAACCACATTGTATTTGTCTCTTCATTGGCACTTGGCTTGATTGACCTTCAGATGTTTCATCTCACACATAGAAGAGAAACAGGGCATGGAGAAATCTTACCTTGAAGAATAACAATGATTTACATGAAACACTAAATCTAGTGCCTGGCACCAAGAATGGAAACCCTGGCTAGCTCCTCATCTGAAGAAGACAGATTAAATCCTAATGTCCTGTCATGACAGTAACTCCAACCAACACCCGTGCACAGGTAAGTGTCACTATTGACATTCTCCCTCTGCTGTTGCACAACCTGATTCTCCAGTGGCTGGTTTCATGACTCCCTCGGGATGTCTGGCAATGCCTGGGTGGTAGGGACCAGGAATCCTGCTTGATTATCTCCAAGGCTTCTCAGCAAATGACTGTCCCATTCAAATGTCAGTGGTGACAAAGCTGAGAAGCCCTGGTCTGTCCTCTCCTGTGCTTATGATTGTTCGTGTTAGACCTGGAGGACAGGGGAGACCCTTCATTCTCTGTGTGAGGGAAAAATGTGACTGCTTTGAAGAGATTATGTGCTTCAGATGTAGGTGGCAATGTTTGGATAACAGTGTCTGTGGGGCTCAGAACACAAGGCTCTCCTACAAGACTCCCCATTGCCCAACCCTCCTTACTACATGCAAGACATTTGTTGTTCTCATTCCTCTTTGACCCACAAAGACCTTTGTTTCCTTCCATTTCTCTACATCCAGGACCATGTCTTCCCCTTGAGTTTTCCATGCCAAGGCCAGAGAGACTTTCCAAAACCCACTTTCCTTCATGCCCCTGCCCTGCATACAGTCCTCAATGACTTCACATCAACCCTTCACCAAACCAAACATTTATCTATCCCACAAGGTCCTCTGTGGAAAGATCATTGCCTGCTACCCACGGTCAGGGTCACCTTCCCTCTAAGGACACCTCTGCCAAGCAGTGGCAGAGGTGGACAGTTGGCTCCCATCCCTGTTCATCTGTCTGTAAATTTCCTTCCTAGAGAGCTCCTCCTCTGCACCTGGTTAATTCTTATGTGTACCAAAAAATATGAGCTCTCTGCTTTGTATAAAGGAATATAGTAACCATCTCATTGATATGTGTCACCACCACACAGGGTGATTTCCCCAAAGACTGGGGACTAAGACTTCCGTCTTTTGATTCCTGGAGCATAATAACGCTATCCATGTCACTTACCTAGCAGATAGTCTATAAGCACCACTGGTTGCCTAGCTAGATGCATGATTAGAAGAATGAATTAATTGGAAAGGAGGGAAGAGAGGAGGGAGAGAAGGAAGGAGGAAAGATGGAGGAATAGTAAGAAATAAGAACAAGGAGGAAAGGAGAGAGGGGAAAGAAAGGAAGGAAGTAATGGAGCAAGGGAAAAGGGGAATGAAGAAAGTTAAAATGAAAGGGAAAAGGAGGAAGAAAGGGAGGAAGGGAAGGATGAAAAGGAGACAAAGGGAAGGAGGAAGGGAGTGGAAGAGAGAAGGAAAGAAGGAAGACTTGGTGGCGATAACAATACACTTAAAATGGAAAGAGAAAAAAGAAGGGGAAGTGAAAAAGGAAGAGGGTGGGGAGAACAGAAAGCAGGATGAGAAGTAGAGAAGGAAGAGGGGAGGTAAGGGAGGAAGAATAAAAATAAATCAGGGAAGGAAGAAAACAAAGAATGAAGAATCAAAAGAAGCTAGTGATCAGGAGAAGCTTCGAAAGGGAAGGAGAAAGAAGGAGTGAAGAGGAAAGAAGACTAGATGGGGAAGAGAGAACAGTGATGGCTTTAGAGGAAAGGGGGAAGGTGTTGAGAAAGACAGAAGGGGTTGGGATGTGGGGGAAAGGAGAGAGGGAAGGAAGGAAGAAAGGGGAAGAAGAACGGGGAGAAAACATACATGGAAGGAATAATGGATGGAGGGATGGAGGGAGGGAGAGACTGAGGCATGAATGAACCAAAGGAAGAAGAGACAAGGAAGAGGTGGGAGGTGAGTAGAAGGGAAAAAGGAAGAGAGGGGGGATAGAGAGAGGGAGGGAAGGAAGAATGGGTAGTGGGATAGATGGAAGAATAGAAGAAAGAAGGGAGAGAGGGATAGAAAGGAGGGATGGATAGAAGGAGGGATGGTCAGGGGGCAGGGGGCTTTATCCAAGAAAAGCAAGAACCATGTGTCACTTCAACGTAGCCACTTTTATTGCACGATTAAATATATCTCTCTGCAGATGCTCCCAAAGAACCCAATACATGAAGACAGAAAGCATCTTGAGAAGGAAAAGAGTCCAATGATGTGGCAGAGCAGTTCTCAGTGTACTGGTAACAGAAGACAACATTCCTTTCTCTGTGCGGGAGGTCTTCACTGAGACCACTAGGAGGTTGGAACTTTTGATACGTTCTCTGAAGCATAAGCAAGTGGTGTCTGGCAGTGTAGCATGAACAAGATTCTAGCTATGTTGTAATAAGGTGTGCACGGGGCTCTCCTGGTTTCTCTCTGGCTTTTGACTGTTACGTTGCAGGAATTGGTGAGCCGGAGCTGGTTCAGCGGTCAGCAGGCTTGCTGGCAGCAGACTGGGGGGCTGCAGCCTCACGGGTGATGGGGCTGGCGGGTTTGATCTCAGAGGGCTGGCAGGGAGTCTCATCCGAGACCTCTGTCTTGCCGGGTGTTGAGTCAGCACAGTCGGGCTGACTGGGAGTTGGCTTTTTGCAATCACGCTTATCGTTGTCAGAATCAGTGCAAGGCTGGCGGGAGCAGACAGGGCGGTAGGAGTAAGAAGCTAGGCAGGTGGGGCGGCGTAGTATGGAATAGCAGGAGCGGTAGCAGGCTGGGCGGTAAGTGATGGATGTCACATACGGCTGCCTAAAGGTGATGGGTCCAGAACAGATGGGGCGGCAGATAGGGCGGCAAGAAACTGGACTACAGGGCGGCTTGCAGGAACTAGGTATGTAGAAAGTCCGAGGGGGGCAAGCTGGTTGGCAGATGGCAGATGCAGAAGACCCCGGACGGCAGCAAGCAGGTTGGCAGGAAGGAGATGGGCAGGAAACAGGCTCACAGGAGACAGAACGGCATCGTTTGACTATGTAGCAAGAAGGTTGGCATGGGGTGGGCACACACACTGATGGCAGGCAAGGACTAGGCTCAGGGCAGACAGGTTGGCAGATACTGGAGACACAACATGAGGAGTCTTGGCAACTGCTAGAAACACATGGCGGCTCACAAGTGCCTTGAACACAGCAGACAGGACGGAGACAAACAGGTTCACACACCAGAGTCATACAGGCAGATGGCTGACAAACACTGCCCTCTGAGCAAGGTGGTTCGCAGGGAGGGGAGTCACAGGTGCCTGGCTGGCAGCTACTGGCTGCAGAGCAGACAGATGCACAGCAGCTAGGTGTTGGGCACACTGGCTGGCAGCAAGCAGGCTCACATATCACAGGCTCACAGATCATTGGTTGGCAGGAAGCAGGCACAGTGCAGACAGCTGAGCAGCAGCTGGGCTCACAGGTCACTGGCTGGCAGCAGCTGGGTTTGCAGATCACCGGCTGGCAGGCGACGGGCAAGCAGAGGACAGGCTGGCAGGATGCAGTCTCACAACACACGGGCTGGCAGCTGCTCACAGAACAAGAAGGCTGGCACATGGTGGCCTCGCAGCACACAGGTTGGGCACAGGTGTTCATGGAGCAGGAAGGCTCACAGATGGTGGCCTCGCAGCACACAGGTTGACAGCAACTGCCCACAGAGCAAGAAGGCTCACAGATGGTGGCCTCACAGCACACGGGCTGAGCACAGCTGCTCACAGAACAGGAGGGCTCACAAATGGTGGCCTCGCAGCACACCGGCTGGCAGCAACTGCTCACGGAGCACGAAGGCTGGCAGCATTGTGAGCCACAGCCAGATGACCCACAGCTGTCCTCGCAAGTCACCAGCTGCCACGTTTGGCTCCGGCAGGAGCTGGGTAGGCAGATGGGTCCTCCACAGCTCACCTCAGTAGAGCAGAGAGAGATGGCGGGCAGGGAGGGGCATTTCCTAGAACAACAGCAGCCAGACATGGTGGAGATACCTCTGCCTTGGAATGAGTGCTGCCTGAGTGTGCCACCTCCCTTTTATACTCCCTCAATGGTGCATGCTGTTTGGAGGGCCCTGCATCTTTTCCTCATTGTTGCTTGGGCCCTGTTTCTGTAGGAACATCTTATTATGCCGACATTTGTTGATCTAGACGTTGTTTGTCTGCCCATAAGGAAGATGTTTATTTACTGACTTGCTAAATATGGAATCCTCAAAGCTACAGGTAGTCCCAGGAAGAGCATCATCACCTTCATGACGGATATGGCCTCTGTCTTGAAGAAGGAAAGAAGAAAGGAGCCTATAATTTAGCTGCCATCTACCTTTGCACCACTTCATCTGGCTAGGCACAGATGTCGGTGTGAGTATGACTGCCTACCTGCAGCAGGCAAACAAGCCAGGAGCAGACTTAACCGAACTATCATGATAAGGTCCACAGAGATGCAGTGAGGAGCTCAGTTGTGGGTGGGACTTCCAAACCGAACCACAGCCACCCTGTGTGGGTCAGATTAGTCTCCACAGTTACAGATGGACAAGTGAGGGTAGAGGGTAAGAGAGGTTAAGTCGCTTGCTGGAGATTGCTCCTGTCCTTACCACCTGTAGACTTTCAGCAAACTGAACCTCCTTTAAGAAAAAGTATTGTCCTTATTTACTGTATACGTATACATGTGCAGGCGCATACATGTGCAGGTGCACATATGTGTGTGCATGCATGTGCCGTGCACATCTGTGGAACAGGACAATTCAGGAGTCAGTTCTCTCTGTCTACCATGTGGATCCTGGGGACTGAACACAGGTCATTGGGCTTGGTGACAAGCACCTTGACCTGTTGAGCCATCTCACTGGCTCTGAACCTCAACTTTCTCAGCGGATGCCATCGATGTCATGTGTAAGAGGCTCAACCAGTGATACCACCCTCCATCCTGTTTTACTAGCCGCCCTACTCAAGAACACTTGTTCCATCTGTCCCTAGAAAGTGCTTGACACAGTTTCTTTGCTTCTCCATCTTTTCCTTCCACATCTATCCCAAGCATTCAGTAGATCTGCAGACGTTCTTTGTCTCAGAGGCTGGCAAGGCATTTGTACCCATTCCCAGTGTGGGGCAGGCACTAGGGGATGACCATGCTGAAGAACCTGGCTGTTCCAGCTTCCACACAGGGCAGACCCATTGTAAGAAATTTTGAGAGTTCTTAGAAGGTAAACACTGGGACCAGTAAGATGGCTTAGTGAGTAAAGGTGACCACCGCCAAACCTGACAACCTGAGTTTGATCCCGGGACTCACGTGATGGAAGAAGAGAACCAACTCCTGCAAATTTTCCTCTGAGGCCCATACATATGCCATGTCTCACGCATACTCCACATACACACAAAATAAAGAAATATAGAAATATTGATTTTTAAAAAACTTTTATTAATTATTTTACTTATCTAGATTTCAAATGTTATACCCCTTTCTGCCCCCTCCATGATCCTCCCACTCCATCCCCCATCCCCTTTGCCTCTAAGAGGGTGCTCACCCACTCACCCACCCACTCCCGCCTCACCCCACTAGCATCTGCATTCATTTATTCCCATGTCCTAAGTTTCTGTTTCTTCAGTTCTCCTCTGGGATGTATTTTTCTTCTGTGCAAACTCCTCTTCTGGATTTGGAACATCTGTTTCTTTTCAGTGAGGATCATCTCGATGTGTTCTGGGGAGCTCATGAAAATTTGTCGGGACATCTCAGGTGCTTTGTTGACTGGGTGTGTTCAGTGATTAGAGAATCTGTATCTAAACCCTTAAGTTTGGCATCACTCTCTGCATTTTTAAGCATGTGCAACAGAAAATCAACACTATTTTTGGCTACTGATACTGTTTCCAGCCCCATTGTTTGGCACTACCAACCCCACCATTATACCACCGGAACAGCACATGCATCTTTAAAGTGACATCTTTCAAATACTTGGTGGCTTTTCTGATATGCATGCCCTTGGTGGCCTGAGCAGTTTCATGGGTATTCTTAAAATGAACTTGAAGATTTGAATCTCTTGATTTGCATAATTTTGTAGGGTTTACTGGGTGAAGAAAGTAGTGAACTATCTTCCCAGGTTACCTCAGGCTGCTTACAGAAAGAGCAAATATTAAATCATTTGAAGATATTTCCAGGATTCGTGAAGTGAAGAGAAAAGGTTTCCCAGGTTGGTTCCTAAGATAACCAATAAGAATAAGAAACCTCTTTGCTGCTACGTGAGATGAGGTGAGAAACAAACCACAAGTTTCCAAACACCAAAGCTAGGCCTTCTTGTCCAATGAAAGGCGAGTGTTGCCTGTGTTTTCAGCCTGAGTGTAGCTAAGCCTTCCCTGGAAAGTTGAGCATTGGCCATCATTCACCCCTCCCTTCATGTATTAATGTACATAATTATTCACTCAGTTTCTCTTTGTCTTATCCATCAACCAGGACAGCACTGGGACCTGCAGGAAGGATAGAAAAAGAATGACCAACAATTTCAGTCACGATGTACAGGTTAAAAGAGAGATGTGTACACTACTGAGCGATTGTGACATTGAGCGATTGTGACATTGTGATGATTGAATAGAGATTTGCAAGCACTTTGAGGGTACTGGGAGACATATGCGTATGGGGCTTAGGAAGAGAGGAAACCTTTCTCAAGTCATGAATAAGATGGTCAACAGAATCCTCCAGGAATGATGAAAAAGCTCAGTCCTTGAAAACCAAAGACACAGAGCAGGATCCATCCCAGAAATAACTTGACAGCTCATACAATTGACACAGTCAGGAAGAAGAACACAGGAGACAGGAAGAGACTGTACTGGGACCATAGCAGTTACTGAGGCACCAAGCTATAGTAGGTCTTGAGTAAGAAGTTTAGATTTAATAATGAATGGTACTTGGTGGTTTAAGCAAGGAAGTAATGGGTTTGTGATTTTATAAATCTCTGCCTATGGAGATGAGAGAAAGAGGGCAAGTTTAAAGGTAGAGAGACCATAAGGAGACTGGCCAATTACCCAAAAGCCTCCTGGTGACAACCTGGACCTGGCAGCAATTTGGTCTAGAGCAGTAGGAGAGGTTTTAAGGCAGTAGAATCTAGAAGTGTCCATGGTTGAGACTAGAAAAGACCACCATTCTTTGAGATATCCCTTCTCAGCTATGGGGAATGGGTACCTTCCTACAGCCTTGTAGAGGGAGCAGTGGAGAGCTCATCAACTCCCTGTCATTCATAGGTCCTCTCCCTCTGCTTCCCTTCTTCAGCTAAGCCAGTGATGGAGTTGTTGATGACTCCCTCACAAAAGAGCCCTCATAAACCCTCTGATGAGAGCTGGCAGGGCATTGTCCTTTATACTGTGGTGTTATCTCCTCCAAGAATCCTCTCCTGCTAAATGAAGTGGCAGCTCTTCTGTGTGGCCCATTCTTACTCCACTCATCTTCAAAGCACTGCTCACCTTCCAGCATCATCCAGGTCCCATAAGGGCAAGGACCTTGTCTATTCAGTACTTGCATACCTGGTACCGAGTCAAGACTGATACATAGGCAGTGTGCAATTACTACTTATCGAATGGACTAATGAGAACGTGTGCATATAGCTAAGAAGGGCAAACCTAGTTGGTAACTCAAAGAAATCACTACCTCCACTCATGCATCCGGGTGACATGGCCATGAGCAATGGATTGATCAGCTGCTCTGAATCACAGACACTGTACACAGCCATTGGTCTGTTGGCAGGTTTGTCCCATTGCCCCATCCTTGGCAGGATGCTCCTTCTGCAGAGTTTGTTCTGGTAATTAAAAAGTCTTCCTTTAAGAGACCAACTATAGCCAGAGTAGAAGGTAACTGAAATAATGGAGTCTAAAATGAGATCAAAGCAAAATGGAATCTCATCTCCCCTGAAAGCAAGACATACCACTACCTCTACTGTATAATAAACCCCAAATTGAAAGCATAATAGTAGAAGGAGAGAATGTATGAATGACAGAGCATTAGTGAGCTCTCCACAGCTCCCCCTACAAGGCTGTCAGAAGGTAGGTATATTGTGCTTTCAAAAGCTATATATATATATATATATATATATATATATATATATATATATATAGATTGATAATATCAAATGCTTACAAGAGCATGGAGCAACTGGAACCCTCAGACATGGCTAATTGGAATACAAAACGATATAGCCACTTTTCAAAACAATTTAATATTTTCTTGCATATTTAGATATCCAATAACAATTTCCCCCAAAATATCATTCCAATGTATTTTCCAAAATGAATAAAAACATTGTTTATATGAAAACTTGTACATGAATGTTTCTGAAAGCTTTATTCACAATGATGAAAAATTATAAGCCATGCAAGTACCCTTTATTTAACAGATGGATTTTTAATATCACCTATCCATACAATAAAATACTAGTCAACTTTAAAAAGAAAGAAAGAAAGAAAGAAAGAAAGAAAGAAAGAAAGAAAGAAAGAAAGAAAAAAGAAAGAAAGAACGAACAAACTAGGGTTTGGGGAACTGACCAGAAAAGTATTCATTGTGTAGGAACAAGGACGTGAGTTTGATTCCCAGGGCCCGTGTTCTAAAAAAAGAAAGTGGCTAAGGCAGCAAGTCCTTGTAATTCCAGTGCTAATGAGGCAGAAGCAGACAGAACACTGGAACTCACTGGTCAGCCTGTCCACCTACTTGATCCTTGAGAGAGACCCTGACTCAAAAGGGAACAGATGAACGGTGCCCGAGGAGCATACCCAAGGCTGACTCCGATCATGTGCATGTACGCACATCCATATCCACATGTGCAATCATACACAAGAACATGATACCCATGCTTACACACAGAGAGGGAGAAACCTGATATGGGCAGCAATGTGAATGGATATCAAAGCTGTTATACTGAATGAGAAGAATTCACACTGCATGGTTTCTTAATGAAATTCTAGACATGAAAGAGCTGATAGCTGCCAGGGACTGGGGAGGGTAACCAACTGGAAGAAAAAAACAGGGAATTTGGAAGGTGGTGGAGCCTTCCGTGATCTGTGTGCATCTGTGATACCACAAGGACAGGATGTAAAATAGTCAGGTCTCATCAAGCTGGTAAAAAATGGTAAAAAAAAAAAAAAAAAAAAAATGATAGCATTTAATCACATGTCAATCACATAGCAGTAAAATATGTTGACCTATAAAAGTTTATGAAATTCTCAAGGAATACTCTTTCTGAGAGTGTTTAAATGAAACAGAAAAAATTGAAAGGCATTATCATAGAAGGAGCCTCCCGCTTGTGTTTGTGGCTAATCTTATGAAAGCCTCTTGAGATATGCGTCAGTGAGAAAACCTGAGCATTCCACTGGCTGTTTCTGCCATCTATGCTCTTATAGCTTGCATCCTTTAAGAATCATTCCTCTGCTTATAGTCAGATACACGACACATAATATAATATGTACATTCTTTATATATATTATATAGTCTTTATATATATATCTTTTATATAATATATTCTTCATAAGTAATATATCCTTTATATATGCTATATGTGCTCTTTATATAATATATATCCTATATCTAATGTATCTTTTATATATAATATGTATCCTTTATATATAATATATATCCTTTACACACACACATATGTGTGTGTATATATTATATATGCTTTTTATATTATATATTTTTATGTATAATATAACCTTTATATATTTTTGAGAGAGAGAGATGTGTGTATATACTATATATTTATATATAATATAACCTTTATATATTTTTGAGAGAAAGACACTGAGACTTCTGACCAAGAATCATGGTGCATGCTTTTAACCCTAGTATTAAAATACTGTTCCCTTAGTGCAAGAACAGATTTTATTTATTTTAACCCATGTGTCACTTAACATCATTTCTAATCATGGATTAATCCACTATTACATGAGTTTTGATTTCCTAGCTAGGCTTGTTCTGTACACGTGTCCCTTCCCTTCCTCTCAGTAAAATAACTGCAGCTAGGTCCAGGGCACAAACAAACAAAAACAAAACAAAAAGACAAAAAATAAAAAACAACAACAACCCAAAAAGCAAGACCAGAGCATGAGGCTAGAGGAAAATCGGAATGGCACCAACGTCCCCAGAAACTGTACATTCACACAGTCTGGCTGCAGAAATCCCTGCCATTCACAACCAACTTGGGATGGGGTTATGATGCCAGATGCTACATGGAAGGCTGAGGCAGGAGGATTCTAAATTTAAGGCCAGCTGGGACAACTTAGTGAGACCCTGTCTCACAATAAAAAGTAAAAGGAGGCCTGGGAATTCAGCCCCATGGTGGAGGTCTTACCTATCGTGCTTTTGAAACCCTAAATTCAATCTCTAGCATGGAAGAAAAGAGTCAGCGTGCTTGCCTCCTCTGACTTTGCCTCCTCTGACTTTGCCTCCTCTGACTTTGCCACAGGGTTCAGGCCAAGCATCCTAGAAGCACAGTACAGAAAGTAGGCACACATCCTGAGCGTGATAAAACACAGCTAGAGTCAGCTTACCTTGAAGCTTTCAGAAACATGACCTCAGGCATCCCAGGTCCTAGAGTTAATGGAAACCGCAGCTAGTGGTGACACCCAGGTATTGTCAAAGCCTCTCTAAGTGACTCTCAGACTGCACTCAGCAGCTTCTGTCTACAGTCTGTCTACAATCGGTACAACCTCCAACCCTCCGTGTAGAGAATTACCTGTGTTCCTATTAAAAACACAGCTTCCCCCAGGCCACACCCCTACAGCACCCCCTATGTCCAGGGAGGGCTCCAGAACCTAGTTTTAACCAGCCTCCTCGGACTTTGCTGCAGGAGATCAGCAAATGCTATGCTGTCCCTGAGTGGCTGCCAAAGTAGATCTTTCTAGTAGCCCCTAGGAGGGTTAAAGGAAGAGGCAAGAGGACGGATAGGGTAGCCAGCATGCTTGAATTTATTAAAAGGTTGACAAAGTTTCAAAAGAGCAGAAAGCTGGGGTGGACCAATAGGTCCAAAGAGCAAGAGAGTGTCTCATAGCTGCAAGGCAGTTGACTTCATGCAAATGAGGCCAGGAACATTGAACTTGGTGACCACCTCATTGGAACCCAGCTTTTAATTTCTTGCCAGGAAGTGGCTCTTTGGCCCTGCGTGCCTTAGACATCAGGGCAAGCTCTCCTCTCAGAAATAACAGGAGAGGCATGTTGCTGTCTTGGAGGTGCAAATGAGTCGGGAGATGAGGAGGTCTCCATCTGGAGTGGACTGGATGGAGGCTGTCCCCAACACTGTCTCAGTTAGGGGGGTGGGAGGTCTTCATTTCGTCTCGCACACAGGTGTGGGCTGACAGCACACCGGACCACAGCACCCGCCGCCGCCGCCACAGCACCCGGAGCCACAGCAGCTGCCTCCGCAGCCCCCGCAGCCAGATCCGCAGCAGCTAGACCCGCAGCCTCCGCAGCCCCCGCAGCCAGACCCGCAGCAGCTAGATCCGCAGCCAGAACCTCCGCAGCCAGAGCCTCCGCAGCCACAGCAGGAACCACAGCAGGAGCCACAGCAGTCACAGCAGCCACAGCAGCCCTGCTGGCAGCAACACTCCTCACAGCAGTCTTGTTCCTGGGAGCAGCAGTTGAGGCAGTCTCCCGGGCAGCATCCCATGGTCCCAGCGGTCAGGTCGCAGGTCAGGAACGCGGCCGAGCTTCCTCTAGGTCTGACAGTGGCCAGCTGGACAGCAGCTTTTATATCCCCCTAACCCAGGGGTGGTGGCACGGGGTACAGGATGTTTGCTTTGTTATTATTTATGCTGGTTTCCATAAGAACGTCTCATTAGCTGGCTGTTTATTTTCCAGCCGTGAGTACCTCAACTCATAAAAACGGCCCCACTCGTCCCAACTGCTATTTGTCCAGAGGGTAAAAATACACCTGGAAAAAGACCTGTCATTAACCGGGTTGGAGAGAGGAAGGGAAGCTGGCCAAGGAATCTACACTGGCACCTCTCCCACTTCTTCTCTGGTGGCGTAAAGGAGATGCCTCTGTTGGCCATGTAGCCTGTTTTCATGGATGCTAGCCCTTGAAAACTTAAGAGTAAGAATGGATAGGCCTTCTGCCTACACAGAGGCTGCAGTGGAGGGTGTGACTCTGCAGATACTCCCAGGCAGAATACCATTCTCTCCCCAGCCATGTGAGCAAAGCAAATATTTGTCTGTGTGAGGTATGTGGATGTGAGCTGCACGTTTATTTAGGCTTGGCAGGTGAGCATCAATCACGAGTAATAACTGACTTGTGAAGTGCAGATAGACTCACTATAAAACTGCAGAAGGCTGAGGAGCCGCATTCTCCCTAAGCTGAGATGAACTGAACGTCCTCACTTCTCCCTATGTAGGCAGGAAGAGCTCGGGGCAGCACCTGCAACCCACAGCCCCGGGTCTTTCTGTAATGGAAGATGGAGATAAGGAGGGGGAGAAGGGAGGTAAAGAGGGAAGTAAGAAGGGAGGAAAGGAGGGAGGGAAGGAGGAAATCAGAAAGAAAAAGGAAATGGAAGTGGGAAAGGGGGAAAGAGAGAAGGAAGGAGGGGATAAGGAGGGAGGAGAGATGGAGGGAGGGAAAAAGAAATAAATGAGAAAGGAAAAGGGAATAGAAGGAGAGAGGGAAGGAAAGGAGAGAAGAAGGGAAGGAGAAATGGAGGGGGAGAGAGAGAAATAAAGAGGGAAGGTGGGTAGGAAAAATGAAAGAAAGAGAAGACAGAAATGATGGAAGGTAGGAAGGCCAGAAAGTGGAGGGGAGGAGAGATGGGAGCAAAGGAAGAAAATTGGAAAGGGAAGTTAGAGTGAATGAAAGAAGGCAGAGAATGAGGAAGAGAGAAAGAATAAGGAAAAAAGGGGGAGGAAGGGGAAAGAGAGAGGATGGGGAAATTGAAGGGAAGAAAAGAAGGAAGTGGGAAGGAAAGAGAAGGAAGGAGAAAAGGAAGTAAAGAAGGAAATGAGGAAAGAGAAAGAAAGGGAAGGAAGGAAGGGGGAGGGAGGGAGGGAGGGAGGGAGGGAGGGAGGGAGGGAGGGAGGGAGGGAGGGAGGGAGGGAGGGCCACTGGAAGCCAAAACACTCCATTGAAACAGGAATGTTGCAGGGCTGAAGAGAGGGCTCAGCACTTAAGAACACTTGTTTTTCTTGCAGAGGACCCAGCCTTAGTTCCCAGCACACACATGGAAGCTTACAAGCACATGCAACCCCAGCTCTACAGGAGCCAATGTCCTCTTCTGACCCCTGTGGGTGCCAGATGCAGAGCAGTGCACAGGCATACATGCAGACCAAACACCCATATACATAAAATCAGTAAGTCTATAAAAATAGAAAGAGGAATGTTGAATGCATGGACAGATACAACTGCCTTTGACAAAGCTATAGATTTTGTGTGATTGCTTCTAGGCAACCAACATCAGTTAAAAATCTCCCCTGAGGTTTTATTACTTCTCATAGTTTTTCTCACTGAATTAAACTCCTATCTTAACGGAATGCTGAGTTTTAAGGAAAACAAAAGGTGGAGATGACGTAAAGCGTCCGTCGGGTTGTGGCATTAGTGTGGAATATCCCAGTGTCACTCCAAGAAATCAAAGGCTTTGGGCGAGAGATGAGAATGCTCAAGTTCTGAGATGGGTGAACAGTCTGTCCGCACTTTAAGCCTCGGGAACTTGCCATGGTCTAGGGATGGTTATGGCAGTCCCAGAGCCAATGGGGATCCACCTTAAGCCAAGGGTAGGGGTACAGATGGGAATCTGGGTCAAATAATACAGTCCCTCCCCTTTCTTTTGCCTTTCTTTTGCCTTTCTTTTGGAGATGGGCTGGAAGCAAAGCCACCTCTAAGAGAGCACCTCTAAGAGAGGTTAGGCAGACTCAGGACCAGGCAGATGTGGTACAAAAAAGGAAGTGCACAACTTGGACCTAATGTAGATCCTTCTGCTTTACCTGATAGGAAACCTGGGGCATGAGGAAGCCCTGAACCATCACCAGCTCCAGTTGCTAAGACTAGTTTTATGTCAGGATTACACAGAGTGGCGTCTTCCAGGATGACACTGGGATCATACTAACACCACATTCTGGCAGATGCTATCAGTGTTTCTCAACCTAACACTGCGACCCCTTAATACAATTCTTCATGTTCTACTGACCCCCCACAACCATAAAATTATTTTGCTGCTATTTCACAACTGAAATTTTGCTATGGTTACAAATCATAATTTAAATATATAATATGCAGAATGTCTGATATGCCACCCCTTTAGCAGACGTCACAACCCACGGGTTGAAAATAGCTGCTCTGCATCATGCCCACTTTTTTTTCTTGAAAGCAAGCCTTCAGTTAAGTTCGGAGTTATATAACACAGATCTCCAAATGCATCCCTGTTTCATATTAAGTCAAAATCTGAGTGTTTATGAAGTTGTATGTTTAAAGGTGTCTAAGGTGGGCTAGACTATCAACTTGGTTACAAAACACTGACATAATTTAACACTGCTTAGACCACACACAACCTGAAAGTGCTTGTATTTCTTAGAAGATGGCACCAGTGTCCAGAGGGACACACTAATGGTAGATTGGACTCATTACTAGGCATTCTGTTTCCTGGTCAAGTGTCCATGCCACAGTACCACCCTGAGGCTGGCACTTGAGAGAGGAGCATAATCCAGCAATGTCTATAGCACACAAGTCCTTCTATTCTGTTGGGTCTGTGACCGGCAATGCATTCTCAGCGTCTTAACTACTCTGGATGAAGTTTAAGTGTGTTCCCCCAAACTGTGTCGGAAGCTCGGCCCTTACTGCAGTAATGTGAGGCACTGAAGGACTTTTAAGAGGTGTGGCCTAATAGCCCACTGAAGTGCTGCCCACCAGAAGGGAATGCTGGACTCCCAAGTGATTCTTCTCAGAGCTAGTTCTTATAAAAGCCAGGACCTGACTTCAGTTGCCCTCTGATGTCCCATTTGGAGCGCTCTCTCTCTCTCTCTCTCTCTCTCTCTCTCTCTCTCTCTCTCTCTCTCTCTCTCTCTCTCCTGTCTCGTGATGGTGATGTATCCTTCCTCTCCCCCTCTCTCTTTCTCTCATTTTTCTCACTCTCCCATGTGCTGATGTTGACAATATGCCATGGAACATCCTGAACAGTGAGTTAAATAAACTTCTTTATAGACGTAGATCCAGCTATAGTCACAATAAACTAATAGACAGGATTTTTAAAATACAAAAAAAAAAAAAAAAAAAAAAGAATTCAGTGTACATTCCTGTCTTCCTTGTCCTATCATTCAGTGTTCTTGCCTCTCAGCCAAACACTCTCTGCTTCTACATTTTACTTGACACCGCTGTGCACCCACTTCCTCAACTGTTAACTGGAAACTATGATAATAATAACACGTCTCTCAAGGATGCTGGGATGAAATGTGTGCATGCATGTAACATGTAACATGTAACATGTAACATGTAACAGACCTCCAGATCTTAGCATACCTGACACCATGTTTGAAGTACCATTCAGACCATAGAACCCAGCACGTAGGCAACAATGTCTGCCAAAATCAGAACAAAGAGCTAATCCATCAAAAATCTATAGTTCTGGAAAAGTTTCTAAGTAACTAACTTTGCTTTTTGGCTTCTGGAGTTCTGCTTCTAACTAACTGATCTTGCTAACTGAGGTGGGTCAAGCCAGGATGTGGCTTTGTGCTTAAAAGCTCACCCTGAGAAAGCCTTAGAACTGCACTATGGTCCTGAATACCCAGTGTAGTTGCTGGCCAGCTAATAAACAGTTTCTATTGGATTGAACTGTGTCCAAGTGCCCTACTCTTGTGGCTATGTCACAACATACATGCAGACAGAACACAGGGAACAATGGCTTTAGAGAAGCATCTGCTATTGCAAATATACAATAGAGTGTGTATCTGCATGCATGTGTGTGTGTGCGTGTGTGCGTGCGTGTGTGTGTGTGTGTGCATGTGTGCGTGCATGTGCGTGTGTGTGTGTGTGTGTGTGTGTGTGTGTGTGTGTGTGTGTGTTCATAAAATGGGAAATGGGATATTTTCCTCCAGACAATGATTTTTTTCATTCAAGTAATTTCAAACAGAAACCCTGATGAAACAGGGATAGAAACATCAGAACAGGATAAATAATGGCCGCCCTCTGCAACAGAATGGGGAAGAAGGTAGCTCTCACACTCTCTCAGTAGTCACAGTGGAGCACACTCCCCTCAGTCTGCCATGGCAATCTGGAGATGGAACTTGCTTTTTCTGAGATTTGCATAGTGGGCAGCCAAGCTACTGTACTCAGTTACCCATCCCCCACAAAATACATCCAGATAGGGAGTGTGGGGAGTTGGGGAGACGTGACAGGGATGAGCTTTGGCCTGGGTAGCATCGGTAATGACAGATGTCCAAGAATGAAACCTGAGCAATAGAAGCCCCTTATAGAAACGGGGAGCAGGTCTAGAGTGGAAGAGGGTACGGTTGGGTGACGATTCCCCATAAACCATAGGTGGCTGGGAACCTGGGCTCCTTGCACCTCACGTAGATAAGAAGTAACTCCATGTCCCTGTGCCTCCATCATTCCCAGGTGAGGAAGACAAGATGGGCTAGACCCCTATGAAGAGGACTAGGAGGGTTCCATTCTCTCCGATCATCCTGCACCCCAAAGAGAACTGTCTGATCTAGTTCAGAGACTACAAAGGGTCAAGTGTAGTGAGCCACACAGGCTGACTGGGAAAATGACCCCCTTTCACTGGTTACACCTGCTGCAGAGAGAGGGAACATCTCCAAGGGTGCCTTCAAGGTGGCCCTTAGACTTCTTTAAGCTCTAGAGAGGCAGAGTGGTCCCAACCCAAGAGCCCAGAGGCCTGTTAAGGGAACGTAAACTCGGCAGACAGACACAGGATGCCACTTAGTGCAACTAGAACCTCTTTCAGGAGACAAGTGTCTGAGTGTGGGCATATGAGTGTGAGCGTATGAGCGTAGGCTACGCCATGAGTGTGAGAAGTGGTGGGAAGCTCATTTTCCTCCCAGGGCAGAGGCCCTGTGCCACTTGCTACTGTCCAGTGCAGGGGTTGAGGGCATAGCCAGGTAGCTGGCTAGGAGCCTAGGACAGAGGAGCTGAGCAAGCTGACTAGCCTCAAGGGGAACCTGCTTCTCTAGGGAGAGAGCAGGTCAAGAACCAGGCGTGGCCACGCCATCCTCATTCACACTGACTGCCAGAGGCTCTCCTCCTCCTTTTCCTGCTTTTGGTCTGTCCCTAGATGTCTTCTCTGGAGCTGTGGTTTTCCAAGTGTCCCCATCGTCCCTGTCATGACTTTTCTTCCCATGTCAGGAACTCAAGGCTCGGCAGAACTTAGTGATTAAATCCCCTATTCTCTTTTCCACCCGCCTGATAGAAATGCCAGCAGCCAGGCAAAGATGGATCCCAGGCTGCTGGGCTCCACCCTCAGCCTCTGCAGAATACCTGCCTGACCAAGGAAGAAAACAGACTCCATTTTAGCAGTAGCAAGAACTTCAGAAAAAAACTCCATTCACTTCCCTTTAGAGAGCTAGCTACACATGCTGTCTTAGTGCTGATGCCCTGCCCCTTATGATAACTCACAGATCATTTCATCACCAGGTACATAAAGAAGTTTTCCATAGGATTGTATTATAACAGTAGTCTGTATTAACCAATTCCCTACTGAAAGACATTTAGGTCACTCCTACTATTGCTGATATTTTCTCACTATAACTACGTTGTGGGGAATAACTGTAGTTTTAGTCATTTTACACATATCTTGGTGTCTCCCTGCTGTAAACTCTTTGAAATCATGGGGTCAATGAGTCCTTGTGTTGGTGGTTCTCATGGATGTTGTCACATCACTTTTTATAAAGGTACCAAATGACACCCCCTTCAGCCCTGTGTTTCATTCCCCTCATACCTCACCTACAAGATGGCTGTCAAGGAATTTGAGCTTGCCCATCTGCTGCGGGGAAGGTAGCAAGGTTGATGTGCGTCTCTGCTGTGTGTTTAAATGCCAGCTGTGCTCCCTCTCTGGTGAATCAGCTTCTCATCCCAAGCCGCTGCCCATCTCTCTGTTGAGTTGTTGATATTCTTTGATGGGAATAGTTTGCACAGCAGAAAATATTTCATTTTTATTTAGTTGTATCCATACATTTTTTTTAGAAAAAAAATCCTATAAGGTTTATTATATATAAAACACTTGCAGATGAAATAAACATCATGTATCAAAATTAGCCAAACCCGCTGTCTATATCTCACTGGAGTTCTCTACAGTTAGAAGAGGCATTCTAAAGCAGTGGGGTATTTTCACTATCTAATCTAGTCTTATTCTTTGTTTATGTTTTTTTTAAATGGACTTTTCCCATACAATATATTCTGATTCCTCCAGATCTCTGATTACCCCAGATCTTCCCCACTTCCCCACCCATCCAAATCTATACCCTTTCTCTCATTACAATAAAACAGGAGTCAATAGTAATAATAATAATAATAATAATAATAATAATAAGATAAGATAAGATAAAAGCAAACCAGAATAGGACAAAACAAGCAATAGTAAAATAAAAAGAGACCCCCTCAAAAGCACAAGAAGCACATACAGACTCTGAGACACACACATTTGCATACACAGAAAACTGTACTTTTTGCTACTTTATTGAGTTCTTATATTTATCATCCTTCTCCACCCCAATCTCATCGAATCCCCCACACTAGTTGGGCGAGAAAGGTTAGAGAGGAAGGGCCATAGACCTCTTAGACTACCTCCTGCTGATTATGGCCATCAAGTTCCCAGGGCAAGTCCACTCTTCATCTCCAGCGTATCTTCAGCTAGGAAACCAGCAAACCATCAACAGCAGCAAACACAACAGCAGGGACCAGCAGCAGCAGCACGGAGAGCAGCAGCGGGACTCTGGCATTTATACACTCTCTCAAGAGTCCCCAGAATTCCAAGCATAAGCTATCTTCAGCTGGCAGAATCACGCCCCTGCCAGAGCACGAGACAAGACATAGTCAGCTACTGTGGATAGTCCGAAGCAGTCCCATATCTCACACCTGGGATTAAGACAAAAACATATTCACATCACATAACTGGGTTTTTAAGGAAACCAAAATTCTCACTATAGAAAAACCCATGAAAACAAAATCAGAAACCATAATATATAAAGAAAAGATCTATAAGAAAATGAAAAGAAAATTTCCAAAATAACCACTTTGTTTATTTTATGTTGTCCATGAGGCCTGCCCTTAGGTGTGGGTTTGTAACCCAGTGAGACACCACTGGAGAAACTGAATTTTCCTTTGCAAGCTCTTATCAATTGGAGTTAGCTGTTGTTATCAATTGGAGTTAGCCGTTATCAATTGGTTAGGGATAAGGGCTTGTGCCCACTTCCCCTCTCAGCGCTGGGATCCATCTGGTTTAGACCTGTGCAGTCCTTTTGCATGCTGCCACAGTCTCTGTGAGTTCATATGTGTGTCTCAGTCCTGTTGCATCTAGAAAGTGTCTTCCATCCCCACTGGCTCCTACACTCTTTCCACCTTCCATTCCTCAGAGTTCCCTGAACACCAAGGGAAAGGGATTTGATGGAGCCATCCCATTTAGGACTGAGTGTCCCAAGGACTCTCAACTTCTGCATGGCATCCAATTATGGGTCTCTGTGTTCGGTGGTGTGTGCCTGTAGGATGTACTGAGGGAGGCAAAAGAAGAAGGATCAAGAGTTTGAGGCCAGCTTGGACTACACATCCTTTTCACCATCACTCAGACAAAATGGCAGGCCACAAAATGGAGGAAAAATTGACACTGTAATTAATAACTATCTTCCTAGGTTGCCACATCACATTATTATTATTATAATTTTTAAGTGTGTGTGTGTGTGTGTGTGTGTGTGTGTGTGTGTGTGAAGACAACTTTCAAGAGTTGCTTCTCTCCTTCCACCTTGTGGGTCCTGGGGGTGGAATTCAGTCCCCCAGGCTTGGTGGCTGGTGCCTTGAACTCTTAAACCTTCTGTCTCCCTTTCCCAAATGCTGTGAGTACAGGCACATTCCACTGGAATCAGCTTACATCGTATTTCTTACAGTCTTGGAACCCTGAGGCTAGAGAGATGTCTCAGTAGTTAAGAGCACAGGGTGTTCTTCTGCAGGACCAAAGTTTGATTCCCAACACCCACATGGCAACTCACAACTTTCTGTAACTCTAGTTCCAAGGGGTTTAATGGCATCTTCTGGCCTCAGGGTGCATCAAGTATGTCTGTGGTATGCAAACATACATGCTCATCCACACACATAAAATACAAATAAATCTCTTTTTAAAATCTTGTATGTCTAGTAGGCCAATTGCAAAATTCCATCATATTTATGATATATTTTATTATTAGTACATCTACTTTATAACTAAGTATTATTCCCCACAACTGAAATCAGAGAGAGAGAGAGAGAGAGAGAGAGAGAGAGCGCTTCCCTTAGGCTACCTATTCTACTTACTTCTGCCAATTTTTCTACTAAGCTATTTATCTTTCCTAACTGATTTATAGAAACTTATTTTATAAGAAGCATGTTTCAGTTTTCATTATGTCAAATATGTTTCAAAATTTGCCCCAGAGCATCATTTAATTGTGTCTGTGGTGTTGTTAAGGAGAGTTTTCTTTTCTTTTTCTTTTCTTTTTTTTTTTTTTTTTTTTTTTGTCGACAAATCTATCTTCCCTTTCTTGTCCTGTTATGTTTAAAATCTGTTCTCCATCTCCAAGTCAGATGCAAGCCATTTTATTTCTTTCTAGTTCTTATGGTTGTGCCTTTATACGTAGTCACCCTACACATGAATTAATTCGGGTGTGTGGCAGGCACCATGGTTCTCCTCGTTGAAGAAATTCATACTTGAATAAAATGAGTAAATTTAACTTTAAAAACCATTTATAAAGTATGTGTGCCCACTGTTGGCCTTAATCAGAGAGCCCTTTTCCCAGTGAACAACACATATAGAAACTCATGGCTGCACTGGATACTGAGGCTAAGTAACAGACACGTGCTCGGCCTTCAGAAACACATCTGCATCTTCCCTTCTAACACTCAGGGAATACTGTTGTGGAAGTGGGTGGGGAGGATGTCATAGCCACAAACAGCAGACAGAAATTGCAGCCACAATGCTGCAGCAGGTCAGGTGTCTGCAAAAAAATGAGATCCGGGGCTGGAGAGATGGCTCAGCGGTTCATAGCATCTGTTGCTTTGGCAGAGGACCCAGCTTCCGCTGTGATTATCCACATAGACCATCACAACCTTCAGTAACTATGGTTCCAGGAGATCTGACACCCTTGTCTGACCTCCACAAGCACCACGCCTGCAAAGTGGTGCATAGACATATACACAGGCTAAACACTCACACATGTAAAATGAAATCATTTTTGAATAAAATAAAAAATAAGATTGTCAACAATCAAGCATAAAAGGAAAGGAGATTCAAGGGCTCCGTCTCTCACTACTGAGCAATTGCTGCTGACAGATGAAGTGGGGGAGTCACTGCCTTCAGCAGTCTAAGCACTGGTGGTGTCTCCCCCAACACATACACACACACACACACACACACACACACACACAAACCAGGCTCCTATGAATAGTTACAAACAGATGCTAACACAACTGGATCTGATTAAACTAAACAGGTCACAAAACAAGACCAAAAGTCATCAGTCTGGACAGGGAAGGGTTAACCAGGATATGAGTGTGATAAGAGATTATATGAGACTTGTCATAATACATACACATGTATGAAATTGTCAAAGGAAAATTTTGGTTTAAAAAAAAAAAGCCTAAGTATGCCCTCTATTCTGGCGGCCTCTAGTGTTCATCTCCTGACATTACATATGCATCATCATGGCCCAGACTGCACTGGGCAATTTATAGGTAGGATCTCTCTCTCTCTCTCTCTCTCTCTCTCTCTCTCTCTCTCTCTCTCTCTCTCTCTCTCTCTCTCTCTCTCTCTCTTCTCCTCTCCTCTCTTCTCCTCTCTTCTCCTCTCTCTCTCTCTTCTCTCTCTCTTCTCTCTCTCTTCTCTCTTTTCTCTCTTCTCTCTCTTCCCTCTTCTCTCTCTTCTCTCTCTCTCTCTCTCTCTCTCTCTCTCTCTCTCTCTCTCTCTCTCTCTCTCTCTCTCTCTCTGTGCTGTTCAAGTTTTACAGTTGGTGGTAGGGGATAGCTGTGGTGGTATTCTTTCTTGGGTTTTGTTCTTTATTTCTTTTGTAAATTCTTCATGCTAGGCAAGCAAGCATTCGATCACAAGGCCACCTCAGGCCATTTCATCTTGTATAAAAGTAAGATAAGGCTCTGGGAGGTCAAATATTTTAACTAGAAGATGCAAAGCTTGGACTGGAAGCCATATCTGCCTGCTCCTGAAGTCATCCTCCTTTCTCCACACTTCCCTTAACTACAGAAACTGTCTCTCTGGCTTAAGGAAGGTCTTGTTATCAGAATATCCTTAGGTAATGTACAGGTTGCCACAAACACACATGCGCGCTCGAGTACACACACACACACACACACACACACACCCCTAAATGTACTTTCTAAAGTTTCTTACAGAAATTGCTCTATACATGCACCCTACAGGACAGCAGACTCCAGCTGCCTGTGTCCACTGGACACTTGAAATGCATCTAGTGATGGAGAAACTGAATTTTTATCTTTGTTTAGAGTTAATACATTTATATTGAATGGCCACCCACATGTACATGGAGCTGGAGCTGGTGGCAAATGCAAACATTATGTCAGATATAGATATAGATATGGCTGGGATATTTGAAATAACCCACATGCTACAAACAACTACATGTGCTATTTGTTTCAAGGTCTAAATCATTTTAAAAGCATCAAAGAACAGGCCACATGGTGTGTGTATTGAACCCTTGTTGGGGAAATGAAGTGAATACTCAGAAAGCTGAACTGAACATGGCCTCTCCCGGTGGCATTTTCAGAACTTGGAAAACTTGAATTTCAACCTTTCTGATCTTTCAGGTAGGTAGGTAGAAACCACAAAGCGGAAACCACCCTAAGCAGAAACACCTCTGTGACCAAGAAACTAGGTCTACAAAGGACCACGGCCTTGTAGAATGATGTACTGGAAATAGACTCCACCCACTGACACTTACACTAAAGGACCACAGGAAAGCTGTCTTACCTTTTGCCGGGCTGGTCCACAAAGCTCCCTGACTGTCAAGAGGCCCCAGCTGGTGGTATCCAAATGTACTGGCAAAAATGAACACTGATCCCTTCGGAGAGACACAGCACTTTCTCCTTCAACAAGTGCCACAAATAAAGCCCCAGAGAAAGCACATAGAGGGGCTGTTACTCAAATATTCCTATCTGTCTGTCTCTCAAGCTTTCCAAAGCGTGACAGGAACATGCTCAGGTTCTGCTTGCTTTGGAATTAGGTATGACCAAGGGATTTTCTTCAGCTAATAATGTAAATTTCCAGACCAAAGCTTCAGGAGGCAATACACCTTTCGCCTCCCATTGTGAAACTAGTGTGTGGAAGGTGATATAGAATTGGAGCTACAGCCAGCCTGAATTTCTCTAACTAAATTTAAAAATGAAAAACATTGAGGAGAGGAGGCTGGAGAGATGAATCAGTGTTTAAAAGCTCTGGCTGTTTTCCCAGAGGACCTGGGTTCCGTTCCCAGCACCTCCATAGCTGCTCAAAATCTATTTGAAACTCCAGTCCTGGGGCGGGGGGGGGGGGGGGGGGGGTGGTGGTGGGTGGGGGGGAAATCCATCGCCCTCTGGTGGCCTCCACAGGTACTGCACACACCTGTTGCCATTGTATGCACACAGGCAAAACACACGAATAAAATAAAAATACATATGTTTTAAATAACGTTGAGGAATTCCCTTTATACACATTATTTCAATTTCCTCTTGTCATTATCATTTATATAGATAGAATCATATATGCATACATGCAGGCATACATACATACATAGCATTGTAGTTTATAAATGAATATACAAACCCAAGGGTTTTTTTTTTTTTTTTTTTTTACAATCTTGGTAGATCCATGAGCAAATATTTTTCAATCTATTTGTTTAATTGAGTGTGCAATTAACATAAGATTGCTTATTATCAGTTAATTTAGTCTAATGCTCACTAAACAAAAAAAAGAGAGAGAATACCTTTTTCCTCAGTCACACCCTGGTTCTCTCTGTTAGCTTCTAAACCTTGCTTTAACACACAGATCACGTTTTATCATTGCATTCAGCCAACTTTAGTTCAAATGCCTCTTTGAAGGGATGAAGCTTGGTCCTGGGTGGAACCATGAGCCACACCAGTTCCTTCCTATTGCTTTAAGGTTTGGTGAACCGCAGGCAGGGGGACTGGCACAAACCCAGTCATTCTGTGGCCAAATCACTTAAGTTCTTAATGTCTGCAGCAAGCCTCATTCAAAAGATCTCTGCAGCTCTGTTCTTGTCACCGTAGTGCTTTCAAAAGCAAGTTCCGTGCCTAATCCTGTCAGTGGTTGTTAACGTGAGAAAGCCATTCCTCCTTCAAAGAACACAGTGCCAAGGTGGAAAGGAGGAAGGCGAGACCCATTCTCATCAGACAAGGATACTCACAGGCTATGGGCACAGCCCAGTGGAAGGAAAGATGAAGCCGGGGCAGGGGTAGATAGGGCTGCCATATCAATAAAGTAAAACAGCAATTCGCAAATTGTCCAAGACAAAGGACAACTTTTTCTTGTCCTTACTGCTTTTCCACTTTCTCTTCCCCTTCCTATCTTCCCACTCCCCCTCCTCCCCCTCTTCCCCTCTTCCTCCCTGTCCTCCTACCCCTTCTCTTCCTCCCTCTTCTCCTCCCCCTCCTCCTCTCTCTCCTCCTCCTTCTCCACTATTTTTTCTTTTCTTTTTTCCTCCAGCACCAAACACAGAGCAGAACCTCAAACTAATTTTAGTGCATAGGATGTGCATAGGACAGATGTGAGGTGTCCTTCCTTCTTGGTTTTCCTTTTGTTTTGTTTGCTGATTGCTTGTATCTTTTTAGCTTTCCTTTTGTTTCATTCTTTGAAATAAGATCTCACAAAACCCCTGCTAACCTCAAACTCATTAGCTAAGAAGACCTTGAACTTCTGATCCTCCTGCCTCCACTCTTCTGAGTGCTGGGGTTGCAGTGTAGACCACCAAGCCTGTTGTTCCCAGTGCTCGGATTGAACCTCCGGCTTCATGCCTATTAAGGAAGCATCCTACACTCTGAACTACATCCCTGCCTCCATTCACTTTTTAAAAACCCTTCTCTTGCATTCAAATGCTGAGTGAAACTCACCACATCTTATTGCCAGGATTCTAGATACTTCCTCAACCGATCCCCAAACCAAGGAATGGCTTCCTTCCATCTGTCCACCACCTATGTCTCTGCATTGCAACTCAAGATAAGTTGCTGCTAATTGGACATGGAGTGTGGCCAAGAGCGGTCTTGATGCCTTCATCTTTATCATCTCCCTCACCCCCATAGAACGCCTTTTGCAGAAGGATTTCATTCTGGGTAAGGATGGTCTACTGCTTGCCTCCCAGCCTGCGGGAGCCACTCCCTCTGGCTTCCTCTCCACCTGGGCTTTTAGCCACCAGCCACACACATCTCTTCTCCGCTGTCACCGTTGCTCTTTTATCACACTTTCTTTTTCCTTTTTTCTTTTATTTTCATGTGTCTGTGCATGCATGTCTGTGTGTATGTTCACATGTGAGCACACCGGAGGTACATGTGTATAGCATGTGAAAGTCCAAAGTGGATGTCTCAGGAATCCTCTAGGACCACTTTTCCACTTTATTCTTTTGAGGAAGGGCCTCTTGACCAACCTCACAGTTGACCCACATACAGCTCACTTCACTAGACAGCTTGCTCTGGAGATCCGATCCCAATCTTCCGAGTGCCAGAGTTACAGGTAGGCGGCCATGTCTACCAAGCCTCTATGGGGGTTCTGTAGATCCAAACTCCAGTCCTCTGCATTTGAGGTGAGTTCTTAACCACTGAAACATCTACCTAGCCCACTGAGTCATCTTCCCAGCCTTTCATACTTTTCTCTGCCACTAGCACCCAGCCATATCCTATAACCGGCCAACAACGTATTCAGTATGGAAAGATGCAAAAATGAGATAGAACTATGTAACATCTTTACCAGGCCTTCAGTGTTAAACTTAACTGTTGCATTCTTGAGTGGAAAATAAGCATAAGGTCTAGTCTGTGAGAAGCTGATTTTATTTATTTATTTGTGTATGTGTGTGTGTGTGTGTGATGTATGCTTTGTGTGTGTGTGATGTATGTTTTGTGGGGGGGTGGTGTCTCTCTCTCTGTGTATGTGGTGTGGGGTGTGGTCTCTGTGTGGGGGGGGATGTGTGGTGTCTCTCTTTCTGTGTGTGTGTGTGTGTGTGTGTGTGTGTGTGTGTGTGTAGGGGTATGTGGGTGTGCACGCATTCGTGCATGTGTGTGTAGGGGTATGTGGGTGTGCACGCGTGCATGTATGTGTGTGTACACATTTGTGAGGAAGCCAGAAGTTGACACTAGACATCTTCCTCTGTCACTGTCCACGTTATTTGAGACAGGGTCTGCCCCTGAACCTAGGGCTCACCAGTTGACTAGACTCGTGGCCTACCCGTCCCACAGATTCCCTTGTCTCCACCCCTCCCCCAGTGCTGGGCTTACAGTCATGCTCCACTGCATCTGGCTTTGTATGTGCGCGTGAGGGATTCCGATGCAGGCCAGCAGGCACATGACAGCCAGGGCTGTGTTCGCAGCCCCCTGATTTTATTGCAAGTAAGAGAAACGCTCCAGGAGTCTCAAGCTTCTGTCCTCTCCTGGGACAATTCTCATGATTGGCATTGGTGAAAATACCACATTCTGATCACTGAAACGTCCTCCTAATACAACACCACACACACACACACACACACACACACACACACCACAGTGGGGAGGATAAAGATAGAAGAGAAAAAAATTAAACAGTAAGGTGGGTTTTTATTCTTTCTTTCTATAACTTAAAGAATTGAGGCTCAGAAAGGCCATGAAACACACTGGGAAGCAAGATGAAGATGGAGTTATGACTAAAGACTGAAATGGAAACACCATTTTCAAACCCAAAATCTGAGAGAGTTTAGCTTACATTTTATCACCTTTTAGTCACTTTTTAATTTAATTTCCAAACATCTACATTCCTGTCTGTCACATCCTAAACTTTTAGTAGCAGCACGTGGAAGCCACTGCCAACCTTCCTGGTCCTTCATGTGAAGCCATTAGCATCCATGCTGAATGCTCCAACCACGGTGAGGCACAAGTCTTAACTTCTTATACACGTGTCTGCAAGGACCCTAAAAGTCCCTTTAGCCTTTACATTTCAGATGGATGATTATTCTTGTGTGTTTAAAGAAAAAAAGTGAGAGACTGGTACCTCTGCCCATACACTTGCTGTGAGCTGAGATACGAACCAGGTAAGCCTCGCCCACCTGCCTGGCTGGCCCATGACATTGTCAAGGTGTTAGTATGAGTTTCGTAATGACTAGGGACGTGCTACATCATGATCCTATCTTGTAGTTTGAGCAATTTGTGTGATTTCTGGCATCGATATCTTACTTTTCCTTTTACGGATGGGAATGTGAGCAGTTGTTTCATGTCAGTGATTTCTTTTTGGATCAAAACAACTTGACTTGTAGCTGTCATCACTACCCAGAGCCTTCAATCCGAATGGTCCAAAAACCTATCTCATTCTCAACCACCAAAACAGTCTTTAATGATGATGCCACTTAATCCAGCCTTGAGACTCCTGGAGCTTTTCTCTTACTTGCAACAAAATCAGGGGGTTGTGAAGACAGCCCTGGCTGTCATGTGCCTGCTGGCCTGCATCGGAATCCCTCACGCGCACATACAAAGCCAGATGCAGTGGAGCATGACTGTAAGCCCAGCACTGGGGGAGGGGTGGAGACAGGGGGATCTGTGGGACGTGTAGGCCACGAGTCTAGTCAACTGGTGAGCCCTAGGTTTAGGGGCAGACCCTGTCTCAAATAACGTGGACAGTGACAGAGGAAGATGTCTAGTGTCAACTTCTGGCTTCCTCACAAATGTGCACACACGCATGCACTCAGGCATGCATGCACACGCGCGCACACACTCACACATAAACAGAGAGAGACACCACACACCACATACACCCATACACACACATATACAGAGAGAAAGAGACACCACACACACACACACACACACAAATAAATAAATAAAATCAGCTTCTCACAGAAACAGTGAGCCCTGCACACCCCCAGCCAGCCACTCCCCACTCTGCCCCACTGCTGCTCATCACTGCAGGCACACCGACTCCCTCATGCTGCAAAGGTACAGCTTCGTTCCCTCTCTTGTCTCTGCTGCACCCCTGGAATGTTCTTTCCCTCTGGATGTCCCTTCTCTAGTTTCAAGTCTCAACAAAAATGCCATCTACTAGCAAAACCAACCTTGGCCATGGTCACTAACACCACCCAGACCTTTATCCACCTTCTCTTCTCTTCTCTTCTCTTCTCTTCTCTTCTCTTCTCTTCTCTTCTCTTCTCTTCTCTCTTCTCTTTTCTTCTCTTCTCTTGGTGCCGGTCCTGGCCAGTGGGTGACATCAGAAAGAGGCTTTTTCCTTGAAGGAAATCACAACCATCTATGGGGGTGACTGGACCTTTTATCTAGTGGGAAAACACTGGTTAATATTGAGTGAAGCAGACAATTCAGATTTTTATGCCAGAATAAGAATTTATTGGGAGGACAAACAAGGATTTGTATTGCATTTAAAAGACAGAAAGTGTCACAAAAAAGGTTAAGTCCATTGATGTTCTGTTACACAAGCTTGTCAACCAGCTCTCCCATACTCAACAGAACTATTTACAAATCACATTTAGATACGTTTTATTAAAGCATAGGATAGCACATGTAAATATGGCTTTGTGTGAATATTATAGGCTACTCAAAAGACAGACTTTGCATCTCCTGTGCCCAAGGATGACACCAACAAATGACTGCAGGCTGGAACTGACCCCAAGCACTGGTCTTTGTCCAGTGTGGTCACTTTTTGAGGTCTTGGGATGAGGTGGAACCAAGGTGTGACTGGTATCTTTGTCCCCCTTCTGGCAACGGTATCTCTAATGCACAAAAGTGTTGCAAGGTCCACACCGAGATCTTGTGACACAAGGATTAGAGACACAGGGCCCAATGGGCTTATCACATGCGTTGGTTGTAGCACAGGGATTGCAGGGGAGCCTGGAGACAGGAAATTATTGGAAAAAGTTAGGGCAGAGTGAGTTGAACACACAGGAAGACACTAAAAACACAGACTAGGACCCTCCCTTTGAATGTGTCCAGGTGAAAGGTTTCCTGCCAAGAAAACAACTCACCCCAAGGAAAAGTCATTCAGCCATACTCACTTGCAGTCCTCGCTCTCCAGCAGGCCCCTGTATGTGTTGATCTCACACTCCAGCCTGGCCCGGATGTCCAGCAGCACCTGGTACTCCTGGTTCTGACGCTCCAGGTCACAGCGGATCTCAGCCAGCTGGTGCTCCACATTGGTGATCAGGCACTGCACCTGAGACAGCTGAGAGCTGTAGCGAGCCTCACTCTCTGTCAGGGTGTTCTCCAGAGAGTTTCTCTGTGGGGGAAAAGACAAAGGCTGTCACAGAGCTGTTCCCTCTGAAGCTTCCTGCATGGCCTTCCAAAGAAGTCTCAGGCTTCAAGAGCTAAGGAGAGAGAGAGAGGGAGAGAGAGAGAGAGGAGGAGGGAGGGAGGGAGGGAGGGAGGGAGGGAGGGAGGGAGGGAGGGAGAGACAGAGAGACAGAGAGAGACAGAGACAGAGAGAGAGAGACCCCCAAGGACACCCCAGTGACTCTGCCTCCCGACTCCACACTGCTCAGCAGCAGGTCTGGACACTACACACCAGGTTGTGCTGGGCCTGCAGCTCAATCTCCAGGGCGTTGACTGTGCGTCTCAACTCGATGATCTCGGCCTGGCAGGACTGCAGCTGCTCTGAGCTGGACACCACCTGCTTGTTCAGCTCCTCAGTCTGCAATAGCCAAGGGGAGGGAGGGGGAACAGGATCAGACCCTGCCCTACAGTCCTGGGGGACTCAGTTCCTGAGCACCCACGGGCTCAGATGCCCACCTGTGTGGTGTACCATTCTTCCACTTCCCGACGGTTGGTTTCCACCAGGGCCTCGTACTGACACCTGGTCTCATTGAGCACACGGTTCAGGTCCACAGTGGGAGCAGCATCCACCTCCACGTTGAGGCGGTCTCCAAGCTGGCAGCGCAGGGTGTTGACTTCCTGGTGGGGGGAAGGGAAAAATTCAAAATTTCACGAAGGATTTTTTTGTTTGTTTGTTTTGTTTTGTTTTTCGAGACAGGGTTTCTCTGTGTAGTCCTGGCTGTCCTGGAACTCACTCTGTAGACCAGGCTGGCCTCGAACTCAGAAATCCGCCTGCCTCTGCCTCCCAAGTGCTGGGATTAAAGGCGTGGGCCACCACGCCTGGCCTCACGAAGGATCTTGATGCTCTCCTTAAGAGAATGCATCGAACCATTCTACAATCTCGGTTCCATTTTTTCCCAGCATCCTTTTCCCTATGGCCAGTGACAGACTGATTCCTTTCCACAAAGCATCTTCCAGCCCATACCTCATTCTGCCCTTCATGCTAAACATAACACTTTTTATTTAGAGGGATATCGTGGTTTAGTAACAGGGCTGAGACATACCCGGCTACCATTCAAATCTTGCTCCCTAAAAGCCCGGTTCAGAGGTCTTCCTGAAATATCCTCACCATATCCCTACATGTTTTTATCCTTAAGCTTGGACAGTGTCTGACTACAAAGAAAACAAATCGAGCATGTCTACATTTTACTATTGACCTCTTCGTGGTGCCAACAGAACTTGGCTTAAGAACTGAGCTTAAGCATCCATCAGACTGACTTAAATTGTATCTCATCTTTAACACCCCCATATATCTTCTAGAATCATCTAGAACAATGGTCCTCGACCTTCTTAATGCTGGGATCCTTTAATACGGTTTCTCGTGTTGTGGTGACCCCCAAACATAAAATTATTTTCATTGCTACTTCGTAACTGTTATTGTGCTGCTGTTATAAATCATAATGTAAATATTTGATATTTCCGATGGTCTTAAGTGACCCCCATGAGAGGGTCATTTGACCCCCAAAGGGGTCGTGACCCACTGTTCTAGAACCTTTAAACTGCACATCTCTCTCTTTTTTTTTCCTTCCAAAGCTCTCAAGTACATGGAGCAAATTTGGTGCCCGATAAGCTCTTGCTTAGCATTAACTGTGGCAGCAGAGTTCTGGGATGCATAGTTGCAGTTGTGTGTTTCCTGTGTGGTGATGACTGACAAACACCTTACTCCGTGTTTCCTCCAAGCAGCCCAGACATCAGAAAGACATCATTTTGGATGGCAATGAAGAATTGTGTGCTGAGTCCAGCTCAGCCCTCTCATTAGGCAGCCACCCTGCTCCTTGCCATTCAAAATGGAGAATCATAGTCAGCCGAGGTGTCCACATACACTCTCATTTGGCAGTGACAGTGGCTACAGCACCTGCCTCAGCTCTGACCTTTCCTCATTACTGATCGAGCTAGCCAACTTCCTTTATTCTTGTCCCTGCCTCTGGCAGAAAATCTTAATCTCCTATCAAGATTACTCATTCTCTACTAATACATTTCTGTTTGGAGAACAGCTTTCTGAGCTAATTGAGCCTCAACCCACAGCCTCTCCCCACAGCCTGTGGCAGTTACAAACATGTCCTGGCCAGTCCGACCGTGTGCTTCACTTTGGGAGACTTCACCTGCTCGTGGTTCTGCTTGAGACACAGCAGCTCCTCCCTCAGGGACTCCACCTGAGCCTCCAGGTCAGACTTGCAGAGGGTCAGCTCATCCAGGATCCTGCGCAGGCTGTTGATGTCGGCCTCCACCAGCTGCCTCAAGGACAGCTCAGTCTCATACCTGCAATCACAGGAGAATCGGGGATAGACTGGGTAGGAACATGCCTCGCCCTGACTCTGCTTTGTTTTGCTTTGTTGGATAACTAGGAATGTTGGATACCAGTTTTTATAACTATCCCCTTCTACTTAAATCATCAAGATCCAGAAGTAGATCCTGCAGAGAAATGCATGCTAATTACTTTCACAAAGACAGTGAATCTGAGGAGATAAGAGTTGGCAAACTTCCAAGGCTTTCAGGATGAATGTACTTCCCACATTCTCATGACTTAGTTCTGTGCACAGTAGAGGTCTAGGCTAGTCACAGACA
This sequence comes from Arvicanthis niloticus, assembly GCF_011762505.2. Classification (NCBI taxonomy): domain Eukaryota; kingdom Metazoa; phylum Chordata; class Mammalia; order Rodentia; family Muridae; genus Arvicanthis; species Arvicanthis niloticus. Next base: position 22,425,033 of record NC_047663.1, on the reverse strand, counting down.
GGGAGCTGAGGTTGAGGCTGAAGATGCCATTCTACAAAGGGGAAGAGGGAAGAGGAGGGAGTGTGGATCTTGGAGAAAATCCTAGGGAAAATCTTAATCAGCATTGGCCTGTGTGGAGGCCAGAGGAAGGGGAGGGAGAGAACAGATGTGGAGACAAGTAACAGCATTCCACGGATCCACCCACTCACTTGGTCCTGAAGTCATCAGAAGCCAGCTTGGCATTGTCGATCTGCACCACCAGCCTGGCATTCTCAGATTTGCCACACAAAATCTAGAGATCACAAAACATTGTATAATGGTCAGGGAATTGGCGCGTTACATCATGAGAAATCTTGTTAATTTGTTTATATGGAAGTAATAGAAATTTTTTTACAAAATGCCACAGCATATTGTGTGTCTATCAAATGCTATCTGTGTACAAAAAAAAAGGCTCAAAAAATATCTGAGGGACTAAATCTGGAGGCAGACACGCAAATACACAAAGAAGCATCAGCAAATAATCTTGTTTTTTTCCACTTTCTTAATAAGCAATATTAAGAAACTGATAAAAACAATTTGCATTTGTTTAAAACAACTAATATTTAGTTGGAAAGTCTCTAAAAGCTAAAACAAAAAAAACACTTTAATAAACTTTCAGTCAAATTGGCAAGAAAAATACATAAAGTAGCAGGCACAGCGGCCTAGGCAGAGGTTGCTCCATTCTCCAGGCCATCCTGGAGAGCCTGGGACCATTTCTATTTAATGTCTAATATTTCTGGGCTTAGCCGAATACTTTGACTCCCCACTGGACACAATGCACCAAGGGAGCCCCAGGGGCATCCAGGTCAAGACAATGAGATTAGGGTGGTAAGGTGCCTAGAAGAGGTCAACCAGAGGTCAGGGCATCAACATGCCAAGTTAAGAGACAAAAAAAAAAAAAAAAAAAAAAAAAAAAAAAAAAAAAAAAAAGTCATTCCTACTATGTGGCTTCCTTCTTTGGCTCAGTTCTTTTCTCTTACTTCAAGGAAATAATTTCAGAGCTCAGAAACACCCCCAGGCCACTCTTAATAATAGTGGGGAGTTATCTAAACCCCTATGACCTCCACTAAGTCTAATTTCTGCCAAGATTCAAAACTAACAGTCTCCAGTCTGCAAATAGAAGAGTCCACAAGAAAAAAAAAGTGCTTAAATTGCTCAACTAGTGGTTATCAAATTTTCCACCACACCAAGAGTTCATGTCATTTCTGTGTCTCACACATTCTCCTGAGATGCCCATCCCTCTCACCTTCTGCTGCAGCTCCTCAATGGTCCTGAAGTAGGCCTGGTAGGCAGGACACACCAGAGGGTCCTGCTGCTGGTTCCTCTCCTGGATCCTACGTTCCAGCTCTGCATTATCTCTCTCCAGCTGCCTCACCTTCTCCAGGTAGGAGGCCAGGCGGTCATTCAGGAACTGCATGGTCTCCTTCTCATTGCCATTGAAGGAGCCCTCACAGAACCAATTGCAGTTGCCCACATTGGCGGGGATGTTGCAGGCTCCGGGCAGGGTGCAGCCATGGCAGCTGGGGGGCACGCAGGGCCGGGAGGAGCAGCTGGTGCGGCAGCTCAGGGCGGGCAGGCAGCAGTTGTATGGCATGATGCTGGAGGGAATGAGGTACCTGGCTGAAGACGCAGTGTGAATCCTCCAAGCCTCAGAGGTCTGGGTCCCCTTCCCCTGGTGAGCATTTATACTCACTCCAAACAGGGTGTGGACGCATAAGTCAGTCTCTCTCTCTCTCTTTTTTTTTCCTTTTGACTTTGCTCATTTAGTGACAGTCAAAGGCCTCCCCATTCATTTGCTGTGCTTCCTCAGAAGACGCCCTCACCTCATAAAAGGCTTTACTTGGGCTTCTCCCTCAGTCAGGACTCCTTGCCATGCTGTACATCATGAGGTAAGAGCTTGGTGCTATGACTTCAAAGGGTAGGTCTCATGAAAGGCCCAGCCCTCATTAGTAGGGTGTGTTAAGTCAAGGGACAGTCCTGCTGCTCTGTGAGGTCCCTGGCACTTGAGTGAGCCACTGGACTGGTCCTCCTTGGTGAAACAGAAAAGCAGAATTCTTTCTATGTCCGATTTCCAAATGTCATTGTCACCGTTTTCAAAACAGAGAGCCGGGTGCTGAGAGAGCCTAGCTTCTTTGTGACCCTGCTTATAGATCCCACCCACCAATCACATCACAGACAGCACTTGGATCGAGGCTTGTCTCAGGCAAGGTACTAGGCACAGCGAGACGTGGAAGGTGGACAAGTGCTACAGGTCGAGGGAGCTCCCACTTGCTGGAAACCTGCACAGTTCCCAGACAGTCTCGGTAGGCATTTTTCACAAATCTTGGATCTCACCATCCCTTGGCACAAGTCTTCAAGGTCAATGACGTCGTTCCCATTTTACACACAGCAAATCAAAGTGTCGCAGGTGGGAGATGCTATGTGGTTACAAATCTAACACCGGCTTCTGTTCTTTTTTTCATCATGTCACAGTGCTATTATACAAAGAGCCCGGTTCCCTTTTGAACCTCTTTAGTCAGGTCTCATCTCTTCTCTGAGCACCCTTTTGCTCTACCTTGAGCATGGCATTGTCCTGATTGTGCCTTTATCTCTCTGTTTAAGCCTCTGACTGAAAGGACGGGGCTCAGTTCATCCTTGAGCCCCAGTTCTAGAACCCCGCTATGTGATGACCACATTGAGTGAGTGTGGGCCAAATAAGTGAAGACGGAAACAAGAAGTGACAAATAGCAAATAAGAGGTTTGCATGTTGGGAAAAGCAAGCATCGTCAGGATTGCAGGTTCACAGGCAGAGCTCTGTGCTGGGACACAGCGCGGTGTGCTGTTTGAAAAATCAGAGAGAGTAAAACCAGGAAGTCCAGGTGAGATTTGGTGCATGTACCATAACACAGCAAGAGAATCCTGCACGGTAGAGGAACCCGAGTAAGTGCTGGCATCAGTGAAGGGAAATGGTAGAAGATAAGGCTCTTTAATGAGGCTAGAGTCACATGCCACCAGTCCTCCATGAGAGACTTGGACCACCCTGGTATCAGCATCCATGTGGGTTTTGGAACCTGGAGTACGACAAAAGTTTTAAGGCACCATTTCAACAAATGGCAACCATTTCTTTTAGAAAAAAAAAAGAAGAAGAAGAAGAAAGAAAGAAAAAGCTAGAAGCAGATAGACCGGCAAGGAGGTTGTTATAGACATCCAGGCAAACAGCAAAAGGGAGCAAAGAGAATCAAAGGATAGAGTTCATGGCAGGGATGTTAATGACAGACATGGGTATGAATGGGGTACAAGTGTGAGAAGTACAGAGATGGGCAAAGGGAGAGAGTATAATAGAGAGAAAAGCAAGAGCTGAAGGCCAGACTTTGGAAATTCCAGAGAAGTGGAGACAATGGGAGAAACAGCAAAGAGAGTGAGTTTATGTCATCAACGCTGAGCAGGAGGGAGAGCCTATGAAAGAGGAGGACACACAGGCCAGAGAGATGGGTGTCAGGAAGGTGCTCGCCATGCAAGCATAAAGATCATTCAGATCCCCAGAACCTACATTTGAAGGCAGGCACAGAGGCACATGGCTCTAATCACAACAGCGGGAAGATAGACACAGAAGACCTCTGAAGTTCTCTGGACAGCTAGCCCAGCCAGGCAGTGAGCCCCAGGTGCAATGAGAGACTCTGTCTCAAAAACTGAGGTGAAGAACAACTGAGAAAGAGACCAAACATTGACCTCTGGCCCATATACACATGTGTACACACATACACACACACACACACAGAGACAGACAGACAGACAGACAGACAGACAGACAGACAGAGACAGAAAGAGACAGAGACAGAGAGACAGAGTCAGAGACAGACAGAGTCTGCATCTTGTGAGAACTTCCAATTACATCACAAGATCATGTACGATCAGGACCCTGGAGAGGGTGTTGAGTAGACCAAAAAGTTGTCAGGACCCTCCTAGTGTCACACAGGTATGCCTACTGTGTATGAAACCTATATCTATAGAGTAATATCCACACTAAGCTTCAGTAAACTGAATTTTCAAACAAGCAGAGGCAAGATGTCCATTCCTTAGAGAACTTCCACCATATTGCATTAGTATACTTGATTATAAACAGTATTAGCTTCGGTCTCAGGGATCAGAGTTTTATACAATGATTGGACCTTGAAAGATAATTGCGCTAGAAGCAGTTCAGAGAAGCTGTGCTTGTTTGAACTCGATGATTCATAACAGTTTGTGACTTAGAAACAATCATCCAGGAGGCACAGCAGTGTAAACCACCTGTGCGTAAGACACCACTTCAGCTTTGTTAAGAAGAGTGTGATTTGATAGTCGACCATTTAGCTCAAGAGTGATGCATCATCCAGGCAGGACTTCACACTATCCTCGAAACAGAGGACAAGTGCAGCTCGGGGAGAGATGCTCCCAACAGATCCAAGACACCAAGATGCACGGACTCAAAATGCTCATAGAAATGTCTTACGAGCATCGGGAGATTTTAGTGTCTAAATAAGGGGCTGAACCCATTGTAAGAGAATCAGGAGACTCACAGCTCTGCTTTCCATAAGCATCATGGGCCTGGTAGCTAAATGGCAGTCCCCATTCATCTTAGCAGACAAGACACTTCAGCAAAATCTATTCCTCACAACCTGGCCCTTCCTTAACCCACCTGACTTCCTTTCCACCTCCTCATGTAGACCCTGGATGTCAAAATGGTCCAAAGAGAGATCTTGGAACAAAGGAATGTCAGGGTCTTGTGGTCTTCTTGTCTATGCTGTTTACCAGTGGGGAAACTGAGGCTCAGAATAAAGAACCGTTCATACTTGGAACCAGAAATCAAATGCAGAGGGGGACAGTAAAGGCCATCAATATCCATTGTTATGATCTGTTGATGGATTTAGGATGTACGTGGGTGTATTAATAAGTCTAGAAATACCAGACTTCCTTGGCTTCTCCTTGGTTTTAAATGTTCTGTTCAAGTTGATAATATACTTATAGTACAGAAAGGCCAGTGTAACAATACCCGATCAGGTACAGAACTGGTGTCTCATCAGTCTGGAGTAACTTAGAACGGTAATTGGTTAAGCAACAAAACCCTACTCTCCAGCAGTATACTTAACTTCCTCCACCAAAAAGGTGCATAAACAAAAGTTTAGTATATATTATCTTAAAAATTGTGGTTGGTGGGCCAGTAAGATTGCTCAGCAGGGAAAGGCACTGCAATTATTTGTCAACTGTGTTTTGAAAACATAATTTTATTAAGATTTGCTCTGAAGGCCTTCACAGAATTTCGGGAGTCTTCATACTGGGTTTTAGCTTGGGGTTTCTCCTTTACCAGATGACAAACTCACTTGTATACAATTAAAGGGATCTAAATAGTTTTGTGAATATCTGGAGATGGATGTTTATTTTGTTGGATTTTTGACAGAGTGCTGCACGCATTCTTGTATTAAGATGTAGAGTACACATATATTTTTCTTTGTTTTTTTATGTGTCTAGTCGTGATTTCATCAATCAAAGTATTATTAGCTTTAATGACTGACTACTATTTGTAATAAATCTAAATAAACCATGAACATCTCTGTTTAAATGGCATTTATTGAGGCCAGTGAGATGTCTCAGTGGATAAAGCTTTGCTGCCAAGCCTGCCAGCCCAAGCCCCAACCCAGGAACCCACATGTTGGAAGGAGAGAAGTGACTCCTTTAAGTTACCTCCACATGTGCACAGTGGCCTGTAAACCCACATGAATACATACACAAACACCCCAAATTATTTATTTTTAAAACAAAAAGATTATTAAAGCCAAATCTAATTTAAAATGAATGCTAAAACATTCTTATTTTTTTAAAGGCTAACATCAATTTTAAAACCCAACGGATAAATTAAACATCAGATTAAATGAAGGCGAAAGGAGAATAACTAAACTAGAAATCACCGATGAGGAAATTGTCAGCCTACAGCACAAACAGGTTTTTAAAACAGAAACATTGAAGAGGAAATGAGAGAGAAACTACGAAAGCCCAAGATCTGCAGAAAGAAGTCCAGAATGATGTTATAAAGGACTCAAGGATAATCCTCCTTCTGGAAGACATTTGTGAAGCCGTTCAAAATTGGTTTTAAAAAAGTCAACATCTTTAATAAAAAGATTCACAAAAATACTAAGACGCATGGACTCAAAATGCTCATAGAAATGTCAGAAGAGCATCAGGGGATTTCAGCATCTAAACGCCCTTGTTTAGACCCATTGTAGGAGAATCAGGAGAGTCTAGTGTCTGAACAAGAGACTGTACCCATTCTTCACAGCTCCATAAGCATCGTAGGCCTGGCAGCTGAGTGGCAGTCCCCACTCATCTTAGCAGCCAAGACACAGCAGCAAATTCTATTCCTCACAACCTGACCCTTCCTTAACCCACTACCAGTTTCCTACACATTGGAAGAACCCAGGAAGGATGGTCAGGGAATGGTCCATCTCCTCTCCCTCTCATACCTCAAGGTGGTGGATAAGATACCCTCACTGATTCAACAACTAAGATGGTATTATAGTTAATCTTCTCACCTTGGTGGGATTTACAATTATGATAGAAACAAATCTCTTGGCATGTCTGTGAAGAATTACCTAGATTAAGTTAAATGAGTTGAAAAGACCTATCTGAAATATAAGTGAGGTAGTTGCATGTCCTGGGATCCTAGGCTGAATAAAAAGGGGACAGAAGGTGGGACACAACTATTCATCATGGTCTGCTTCCCCACTGGGAAAACAAGGTTGCCAGCCACATCCTGTCCTTGCCACATCCCTTCCCTTTGCCGTGATAAGCTGCATCTCTGGAACTCTGAGCCAGAACTATCCTTTCCTCAAGTTACCTTTGTTAAGTATCTCATCACAGCAAGTTATACAGGTACAATACAGATGACAATATTCCTGTTACTGACTTTAAATTTCAACAAGGCCTAATAAAGTCCCAGCTAGCTTAAGCACAGATATTCACAAGCTGGCTCAAAAATTCAAGTGGGAATGGAATCAAACTGCCAAAGTAATCTTTAAAAAAGAACAGAACACTGGACAATTCACATGTGCTGGCTTTAAAACTTCCTTCTAAGCTCTTCAATATGAGTACCAACACAACTAACAGAGGAAAGAACACTGTTTTTGATGAGCAATGTCTAAGTAACTGGGAATCCACATGCAGGAAAATGAAGCTTGGGCTTTGGTTGCACCACAGAGAAACGTATGCCTTTAAAAGGAGCAGTGAGCCTGCCAGGGCTGTGTATCCCTACAATCCCAGTACTCATGAGGTAGAAGGATGACGCTGAGTTTGAGTCCTGACTAAGATATACAGAAAGATGCTGTCTTAGAGGATAATGATAAGAACTCAAACTAGAAAATTGAGGGTAAGGTAGGAAGAAGTCTTCTAGATCTTGGGTTAAGAAAAATTTTCTTGCCAGGCATGGTGGCGCATGCCTTTAATCCTAGCACACAGGAAGCAGAGGCAGGTGAATCTCTGAGCTCAAGGCCAGTTTGATCTACATAGTTAAGTTCCAGGACATCCAAAACTACACAGTGAGACCCTGTCTCAAAAATAGATAAATAAACAAACAAAAAGAAATCATTTTTTACATATGACGTAAAAATTACAAGTGATAAAAGCAAAACTAGGGAACTACAGAGATGACACATTGATTGAGATCACTTCCTGCTCTTTCAGAGGACCCCAAATCAGTTCTCAGCTCCCACATCTGGGGGCTTACAACCACTCACAATTCCAGCTCTAGAGGATTCGGCACCCATTTCTAACTTCTACAAGCACCTGCATTCATACAAGAGTGTGTGCATGCACACACACACACACACACACACACCACAAATACACACACTATTGAAAATAATTTTAGGCCGGGCGGTGGTGGCGCACGCCTTTAATCCCAGCACTTGGGAGGCAGAGGCAGGTGGATTTCTGAGTTCGAGGCCAGTCTGGTCTACAGAGTGAGTTCCAGGACGGCCAGAGCTACACAGAGAAACTCTGTATCGAAAAACCAAATAATAATAATAATAATAATAATAATAATAATAATAATAATAATAATTGTTTTAAGTAAAATCAGATCAGACTTCAAGATTCAAAACTCTTTTGTAGCAAACAGACTTTATTTTCCCCAAGAAAGTGAAAAGGGAAATGTTTTTGAAGGGGAAAACATTTATAAATCATCTGATGAATATGAATCCTGTGTCTGGACCATTAAAAGCACACCTACCTACAACTTAAAAGAGAAGTGAACCAGGCTTTAAAACTGAGGCAATGGATCTGAGTAAACACATCTCCAAAGATCTACAAACAGCCTGCACACACATGAAAAGAAAGATGATCCCATGAATCATCGTGGAAATGCAAATCAAAACCACAGCAAATGCTACTTCACGTGCACTGGGATGACCTGTACTTCTGTTGTTGTTTTGCAATATGGAAAAACACAGGTGTTTGGGAGAACGTGTAGAGACTGGAGCCCTCTCATTCAGTCAGTGAGAATGGCAACTACCACAGAGACAGGTTTAACAGCTACTCAGTTTTTATAAATATACAATTATGACATAACCTAGCAATTTTATTCCTGTGTATCTATACCCAAAATATATGCCCAAGCAAGGCGTGGTGAGTCACATGAGAAGCCCCAGTACTTGGAAGTTTGAGGCAAAGGGATTGCCATGAGTTCGAGGCCAGCCTAAGCTATGTAATGAATGCCAAGCAGCGTAGGCTGCAGGGTAAGACTGTCTCAAAATAAAGAACATGGGATGAGGAGATGACTCAGTTGGTAGGGAGGGCACTTGCTAAGTAAGAATCTGAGTTCAGATTCTCAGCACCCACATAAAGCAGCTGGAGGTTGGCTCATGTTTGTAATCCCAGCACTAGGAAGTACAAAGAAAAGGATTCCAGAGTTTCACTGGCCAATCTATAAAAATCAGCAGGCTCTAGGCTCAACAAGAGACCTTGTCTTCGAAAATCAAATGGAGAGCAAAAGAAAACAGCAGGCAGCATTGTCTTCTGCATTCCATAAGTGCACATACGGGCATGCATACATACACACACACACACACACACACACGTGCCACAAACATACATAAAGCATACATCACACACAGAAAGAAGGAAGAGAGAGGAGGGTAGTGGGGGGTGGGGGAAACAAAAACACATGTCCTCTGTGGAGAGCTTTTGATGCCTCTTCTAGAAACTTGTCAAGCACTTGTCACTCGGCTCAAGGAAGTATTCTGAGATAAGAATATTTACATTTAGGATAATACAAAGCTCAAAGTAAACTCAGCCTAGGAATGTGTGGCATTCCTTTTATGTTGGTTATCCTGATAAGCCCCTAGAAACAGTGACCACTTTGTTTACTGCCTTGCTTGATTTCTTTTTTTATTGCCTTATTTGATTTTTTTTTTTTATTTTTTTGTGTTTGATTTAAGGACTGACCCATTCTCTGCAAGTACCTAGAATGGTATAAAACCAGACTGGGGGGGGGGGGAGCTGCTTCAGCCTCAGCACTGTAATAATGTTGTCTAATTGTCTTTTTCTTTTCAACCCTCACTCCCTCCCTTGAGACCCAGTTGACTGACTGAGCTGGCTTGGTCAGTCCACCCAAAAATTTGAACACAAAGATTTAAAACAATGTTGTCTTAATAAGAAAAAAAATTGAAAAAAAAATCTCAAATCATAGTACATGTTGCATGCTAGAGGATGAATCTAAAAGACACTAGACTTATGCAGAAGAAGCCAGTCACAGAATATCACATAGCCTGTGTATCTACTCATATTGTCACCAGACTTTGGGTCACAGCCTGTGTACCAACAAGCCAGTTTCAACCACCCATCGTCGTCAAACCCCACAAAAACAGGCAGAGAAAAGCAAAAGAAAGAGATTCATTCAATGCCCACATTGGGAAGAAGATCAAGGAGATCTAATAATGTACCCCAAGGCTTTCTTTGGGGTTCTGAAGACCAACTTTATGTAGAGGTTGAAGACTATGCATGTCTAGGTCTTCTGGGTCAAAGTCTAGTCCTGCTCTTCATTGATTCATCGTTGTTTTGGTTCCACTCTCCTGCAAGACACTCTGACAAGTGCAAACCTCTTCCCAGAGAGAAAAGATTCTCCTCTGGCTTTAGGATCTCTCTTTTCCCAGTGTGAGATTCCTGGGGAATTCCAGTTTCTAAGTCCCAGTGGTCAAAAGTCTGATACTCAAAGTGAAGGACACAAGTGTCAGATTAGAATTTGAGATCTCTACAGTGGGAAAATCTATAGACACAGTTTTGTAGATTCGGTACCACCATGTCAGGGAAGCAGAGGGATCAGGCTCGAAGACAGAGAGACTGCAAACATGTAAGAGTCAGGGATCCTGGTCCAGGAAAGGCTACAGGCCTGGGTCCGGTGTGGCCAGGATAGAAGATGGGTTTTAGTAAATAATAATTCAAGAATATCAGAGGGGAGAGTGTGCTAGCAACATGGAGGATTGGAAGTACCCAATCATTGAGCTGTTTAAGGCATATTAAAATAAAAGGCTCTGTGTGTGTGTGTGTGTGTGTGTGTGTGTGTGTGTGTGTGTGTGTGTATGTCTATTACATCCAAGAATCCAGAGCACTGGGTGGTTTAGAGCAAATTAATCAACTACCTCAACAACACAGAACATGGGAAGAAATGGAAACGACCACTGATGAGTACAAAGTTTTTAATGAGTAATGAAATTCTCTAAATTTGTAATTACTACTGAAATATAAAACATTTAAGATATTTAATTTCATACTTTACATAAGCCTTATGGTACATCAATTACATATGTCGTATTTTAATTTTAGATGAGTAAAACTATTTCAAAATGAAAATTCAGAAAGAGAATATAGAAATAATCAGCCAGAAGTAATATTCAATAATGACTGGGGATTTTCCACAGTTATTGAAGTATATAAATCAACTCAAGAATCATGTGAGTCCCCAGAAGAAAAAGAAAACCAAACCCACCCCTTGACATAATATAGTATAGCTTCACAACATAGGAGACAAAGGGAAGATCACAGAAACAAACAAACAAAAACATAGATATAGACACAGAGAAAGAAAGAAAGAAAGAAAGAAAGAAAGAAAGAAAGAAAGAAAGAAAGAAAGAAAGAAAGAAAGAAACATACACACATACATGAATGATCAGGCACATGGTCCTGATAAAGTCAGTGTAAAGCTCTAGTACGTAGGAGAACTGGGGATAAACTAGACAAGAGTGTAGTGGGATATCTTCCTGCTGCACTCGTATAAAGCTCAGCAATTGGTCTGAATGAGAGGTAGGTGGAGTGAGGAGTCAGAAGGAGAAAGAGGAGGAGCTAAGGGAGAAGATAGAGATGCAGGAACCATGGAGAGCCACACATGTATTGAGAGCAGACCTGGGTAACAACTTATATTTAGGTTAGTTAATTGGTTAACACTTCCAATTGTGTGGGCATCTTGACATTTGAGCATTACCAAATATATAAAGCTATTGGATAATCTTTAAACAACAGAGTCTCATTTCTACAGGGTACTGCATGGATGGCAGGATGGTATGGGCTCAGCCCAGACTTATGGAGACAGCATGGAAGATAGGCAGAGCCATCACCCACACTGGTGTCTCGTGGGTGGCAGGGCCAGTGCTTCTGGTCCGCCTGAGCCAAGGAGCAGCAAGAACATGCCATGCCTAGTAGGGAAGATGGCGGCCCGTACCACAAGACAGATCAGGTGTTCCCCTTTTAAAATAACACAAAAATAAAATAAATCACAATAACACAAGGGCGATTTAAATGAGGCATGGGCATGCTGAGATGAACTTGACCTGCAAGAAGAAGCTGGAATCCACAAACTGGAACTAGGATATTCTGAGCCCAGCATGGAGTGCCACCCAAGATGATCTTCCCCACGGTTCATGCCTGAGCTCTGCCAATGTCAACCATAAAGCAGCAGCAACATTCAAAAATGTGGAATAAATGAAAGCACAAGAATCACAGAAACACACTGAGGTGACATCATCACAGCAGGGCTGAAGATGTAACGAGAAGTTTGGATAATCAGGGAACTGGGGCAATGACCTTGACACAGACCACAGTATGCATATGGACAGGAGCCACCAACCTTGACGAGACATCAGCAAGTACTAGCAGGAACAGAACTTTTGGCGTTCACAGATACCAGAGACTTGATGACATAACCTTGGAGGTTAACGTCGAAATAATCTTGGAAGTGGTGTCCCCATAGTCATATTTTCAGTGGTTAAAAAAATTCAAGTAGGAATCTACAGGGTGTTATTTAGACAAGACTATAAGTTATCTGGTGTTTCTCGAGAGAGTTAGATGCTCTCCTAGGAAGAATGGAAGAGATCCATAAATGCTTGTCTGAAAGCAGGTTCCTTCTCTCATAGTTGTGCACATAAACAACTAACACAGAGAGAACAAACTCTGGGTTCTATTTCATCCTCACTCCTTCCTGAATGAGTAGGGAGTTCAGAATGTGCAAGTGCCTATTCTTATCATGTAGTGGATTAGAAAAGAAAATAACAAAAGTTCTGGACGTGTCACCCTGGAATGGATGTATCCCATTTGCATGAGGCCTTTTGCCCAGCTCTTCTGTCATTTAGTGCCAGCCTTCATGGATGCTGGCACTCACTGTGTGTAATGAATGTTAGGATAGGCTTAAGCTATCAAGTCCCCTTCTGCATTCAAGTGTCTTCATAAGAGTCCCATAGAGAACAAACACTCTGAAAAAGATGGATACAAGTGACACTCATGTCTGTTTGCAAGAGGAAAATTTATTAGGTTTTTGGAAAACTGCAAGAAAGGGTAGAAGAAGTAGTGAGAACCACAAAATACCTTGTGTGGCCCCCTCACAGCTCAGATCTCTCAGACCCCCAGAATACAAGCGGGTAGTCACAGAAAAGCCCTGGATGAAGATGCTCCAGTGAGCCTGGACTCAGAACCAGACCACAGCACTAGGCCTTTGTTCTTCCTCCAGACTATGAACCCTAAGGTGCTGGATGGGGGTTCAAAGAGGCTGAGCTGATCCATTGACTTTCTTTCTGTCTTCATGCAATCCTCCTGCTGGCCGTGGGGGGTTTAGCAGCCAAAGGTATTGCAGGGTCCACATCGGGAACGTGTGACACAAGGGTTTGTGACACAGGGTCCAATGGGCTTGTCACAGGCATTGGTGGTGGCACAGGGGTTGCAGGGTAGCCTACAACACAGGAGCATTAGAGTCAGCATGGGAAAGTAAGTTCTTAGAAAGAAGTCGCCTAAAAGCAAGAAGCCAGTCCCTTATTTTTAGAGCAAGTCTTGTTTGGTTCGCTTCCTCTACAGCGTTCAGAAACAGTGGTAGCAGAGAGCATACAGAACTAGCAATGGAGTCCAGCCATATATAACACAGTATAACACAGGGGAGTCATTTCAACCTCTAAGCCTCTGCCTCCAACCTAGGAAATGGGATTGGAGATATCCACCACATGGATGTAAACTTTGCAAGAGAATTGTACTTCTAAATAGCCTGCCTGAGCTGGCAATAGCCTGCCTGAGCTGGCAATAGCCTGCCTGAGCTGGCAATAGCCTGCCTGAGCTAGCAATAGCCTGCCTGAGCTGGCACTCGGCCTGATCTACTACTTATCGAGTCCTCTTCCTTGGAGATGCTCAAATGCACTAGAAGGTGGCTATATTGGATTAAATTGCTTCTCTCAAGTGATTTTTAACAAGAGTCAAAAACAGAAAAAAAACAAACAAAGAAAAACAGTGGACCTAAAGTTTCAGTTTAACCAAAGCAGTGGTTGCCTAAATTGTTTGTTTCCTTTCCATATCAGAATCGATCCATGAAGATATAAAGTTTTGCATCCTGTAGCCAAAGGCCCACCATCAGGGAGTACAGTCACCTTGCCACTATCTTTCAGGATAGAAAATACCTTTAACCCAGCTAGTACTGGCAATATGTACCTTACACTGGTCTCTAGAGATAGATTAGTGTCTGAACTGCATTTGCAAAGTTCCTTTATTATTCTTAAGGCAGCCGATGTGTGCCTCAGTTACTAGATACAACTGCAAGCAACTCACTTGCAGTCCTCGCTCTCCAGCAGGCCCCTGTATGTGTTGATCTCACACTCCAGCCTGGCCCGGATGTCCAGCAGCACCTGGTACTCCTGGTTCTGACGCTCCAGGTCACAGCGGATCTCAGCCAGCTGGTGCTCCACATTGGTGATCAGGCACTGTACCTGAGACAGCTGAGAGCTGTAGCGAGCCTCACTCTCTGTCAGGGTGTTCTCCAGAGAGTTTCTCTGTGGGGGAAAAGACAAAGGCTGTCACAGAGCTGTTCCCTCTGAAGCTTCCTGCATGGCCTTCCAAGGAAGTCTCAGGCTTCAAGAGCTAAGGAGAGAGAGAGAGAGAGAGAGAGAGAGAGAGAGAGAGAGAGAGAGAGAGAGAGAGAGAGAGAGAAAGGACACCCCAGTGACTCTGCCTCCCGACTCCACACTGCTCAGCAGCAGGTCTGGACACTACACACCAGGTTGTGCTGGGCCTGCAGCTCAATCTCCAGGGCGTTGACTGTGCGTCTCAGCTCGATGATCTCGGCCTGGCAGGACTGCAGCTGCTCTGAGCTGGACACCACCTGCTTGTTCAGCTCCTCTGTCTGCAATAGCCAAGGGGGAGGGGGGAGGGACAGGATCAGACCCTGCCCTACAGTCCTGGGGGACTCAGTTCCTGAGCAGCCACGGGCTCAGATGCCCACCTGTGTGGTGTACCATTCTTCCACTTCCCGGCGGTTGGTTTCCACCAGGGCCTCGTACTGACACCTGGTCTCATTGAGCACACGGTTCAGGTCCACAGTGGGAGCAGCATCCACCTCCACGTTGAGGCGGTCTCCAAGCTGGCAGCGCAGGGTGTTGACTTCCTGGTGGGGAACAGGCAAAGAATGGACCACAGAACTAAGGAGACCTTCGGGCTTTAAGAAGCACACACGGTGCACACTTTTTAAAAGATGAATGCAAGAGAGTTTAAAAGGATGAGTGTCTATAAGAGGCAAGTTTATCATAAACATGATTTCAAGAAAAGAGAATATTTTAGTGGAACAAAGAAGCATTGCATTGAAGTTAGAAAACCTGAGTCTAGTTCATGTAAATCACTTCTGGTGACTCTGTCTAAGGTCCTTCCCTCATTTATGTATGAAGATTCATATGGATAAGTTATTGCTAATATTTCTTGAGACTCCAAGATTCTAACATTTCCTTCTGACTTAGCATTTGTTGTGTGCTAAGCCCAGTTGACAAATAATTTATAATTGCAACTACTTGAATATGAAGAAATGCAGGTCAACGGTGTTCACTCATTCTGTGTCCCCTGACATCATATCCTGTCTGTGCGAACTGATTTCCCATGTTTTCCCAATCCATTTATCTATATCCCCCAACCATCCATCCATTTGCCCAGACTTCACAAAGCACAAAAACACTCTCTTTTCCAAACTTCACCATTGATTTCATAACTACCCAGAAAATAACAAAATTCATGTGAGCCTAGGACCACACTTCTTCCTGAAAAAGAGATCAGCTTAGCCCTCATCGCTCAATCATTTCTCAGCTTTCCTTTGAGCAACTAACAAAATGTTGCATTGATCTAGCCCACCAAGGCTTCCCTATCCCCACTCAGGAGTCATGGGACCCTCTGTATTGAGATTTTGGTGACTGGGACTTTCTTACCTCCTCATGGTTCTGCTTGAGACACAGCAGCTCCTGCTTCAGGGACTCCACCTGTGCCTCCAGATCAGACCTGCAGAGGGTCAGCTCATCCAGGATCCTGCGCAGGCCATTGATGTCTGACTCCACCAGTTGCCGCAGGGACAGCTCTGACTCATACCTGCACACACAGTCAAGTCAGAAGGTATCAAAGAGGAAATATTTCTGTTTGGATAACATAGTTAAACTCATCCTACTTTGAGGCCAGTCCATTTTAAGTGTTATAAAACAACAACATCACTGTGGTAAATTGGATGGCCCATTTCCTTCTGAGAGCCACAGAGAAGGTACTGTTTGTGGTTCCATCCACCCACCATTCAATACGCTTGTTCTAGGAATCCATTCACAAGTTGCTATCAAGGAAGCATTCTCTTGAATTGCTACACTTCCTAGTTCTACTACAACCTATCTCCTTTCCAACTACCCTGAGTATCATGAAATTCAAAGTCCCTCAGATCCAGCCTTGCCATTAAGTGACTAGAGATGGATTCTTTACTCTCACTGAGCCTTGTTTGTAAAATGAAGACAGAACTAAACTTCATTGTGTTGGCCTGAAGATGAAGAAGCAATATGAGTGAAAACCTATTACAAACTCTATAAAATATCAAAATATTATTACAAGCACAATCATGCCCGAAAATACAGATTAATTTACTGGGGGAAAAAAAAGAGTTTTTGCCTCTTATTTTTTATGACTTAATACTCCTTTGGGATGCATTGATAATGACTATTCTATATGGCAAGGCCAAAATTACTTTTAAAGTTATAGTGTTGAGTTCAAAGGGTAAAGAATGGATGGTTTCTTACACTTCTTCAAGCTGAACTTAAAACATAGACCCTCAGCTCCCAGTGAAGACCTTGGCTTTTAATGTAACTCTAACCCAAGTCACAATAGCACTTGGAAGCTTCCTGGCACAGTCTCAGAACAAAGAGCCATCACTTTGCAATTCAACCTGTGACTGGGCTGTTCTGGTCACTACAGGTATCTTACTTGGTCCTGAAGTCATCAGCAGCCAGCTTGGCGTTGTCAACCTCCACCACCATCCTGCTGTTCTCAGACTTGCCGCAGAGAATCTGCAGAGGAGCAATTGTGACATGAGATGCATTATTCCTTCCCGTGCCCTTTCAGATCTTCTCACTGGCTCTAAAGCAGGGTTTATAGCGTAGAGGTAAAATGTAACACACATGCCAGAGAGAAGGTGTGTGATTTGAATGCCAGTGTTCTTTCCCTCTCAGTCAGTGAATGCAGTCATGATTTCCACTCTTCTAAGGCTGTTTCTAGTCTTCCTGTAGGAACTGAGTCTACTGAGTGATCAAGCCTCAGGTCATGCGACCAATGATCCCTGTATGCTTAGTATGGAGAGCATTCCTGGGAAGCTAAAATCAGGTACATCACAGACATACATGATGAGTTTATTACCCTCTCACACCACCTCTGTTGGAACCCTGCTGCCCCCGTCCATTCTCCTAGTACAGTGCATGCGCTTTAGGTAAAATGCCTGCTCCTTGTAGAACTCACATCCCCTCCTCTCCCAGCATCCATGCATGGAAACTTCTTCCATGTGTGCTATTCTTTTCCCACAGCACTGCTTACCTTTGCAACGCTTGCTCTTCCCCAGATCTCTCTGTCCTATTAGGTTGTGATCTCCTGCTGACAGGAGATTCTCTTTCTCAGCATTTTACCCCAACCCTGACTCTAGAACTTTGCCTAATGCTCACCAACTGTGAGTTAAATAAATGAGGATATTCAAATCATACCTACTCCTTTCTGACATTTACTTTGTCTGGACTATAGAACAACGGACAGACAGTTCCCTCCAGGAACCAACAGTTTGCACAGTCAGATATAGACTCCTATTTGTTGGAGGCTCGGAGACAGTTCAGTTGATAAAGTGCTTGCTTTGCAAAATGAGGACCCGAGGTTAATCCCCAGAACTAAAGTTTTTTTAAAAAAAAAAAAAATCATGGTGTAGCAGTGCTCAATGAAACAGACAGAGCCCTGTGACTCGATGCCCTGCCTACTTAACAAGTCCAAGCCAATGGGTCTCTCCGCTTCAGAAAAAAAATGGTGAATGACACTTGACTCTGACCTACACACACACATCAATAGGCACCTGCCCACACATACACACTACATAGACACACACATATATTTGCACCCAATCCCTGCTTATCATTCAGAACCCACTCTGATACTGACTTTTTTGAGGATCTTTCCAAGTCCCACCTTTATGTAGGCTCTACTCCTGTCTGTCCTGTATGCTTTTTGCCTACATACATGTCCTAGTGAATGGTGTGTGTGTGTGTGTGTGTGTGTGTGTGTGTGTGTGTGTGTGTGTGTGTGTGTTAGTGGGGCTCCTGGTTTACCAAAGCTGTCTTTTACTACGCTTGCTACAAGTTTGAAATGCTTCAACTGTTGGTGGACTCATATAGAAATTGTTTAGCTCAAAGAACTAATTCAGGTGCACGGTACTTTTTAATGTTATCATTTGTCTGAGAGCAAGAAATAGGTATGATAAGAAACTTTTAAAATGACCTATTCTGGTTTGGGGTAAGAAACCAGAACCTCTGGTTAATTTGGCACTAACGCTGAATCAGCATACTTCCGTTATGGTGACTCCCAAAAGGATTTTCAAAGCCTTCTCACTTTAGGCCTGTGAATCCTACATCAGTTCCAACATTAGCTGTAAAAAGCCTCAGCTTTGTTCTGACTGCAGTATGTTCAACTTAAATAAATAACTCGGTCAACTGTCACTAGGGTGCCCATCCCCCTCACCTTCTGCTGCAGCTCCTCAATGGTCCTGAAGTAGGCCTGGTAGGCAGGACACACCAGAGGGTCCTGTTGCTGGTTCCTCTCCTGGATCCTACGTTCCAGCTCTGCATTATCTCTCTCCAGCTGCCTCACCTTCTCCAGGTAGGAGGCCAGGCGGTCATTCAGGAACTGCATGGTCTCCTTCTCATTGCCATTGAAAGAGCCCTCACAGAACCAATTGCAGTTGCCCACATTGGCGGGGATGTTGCAGGCTCCGGGCAGGGTGCAGCCATGGCAGCTGGGGGGCACGCAGGGCCGGGAGGAGCAGCTGGTGCGGCAGCTCAGGGAGGGCAGGCAGCAGTTGTATGGCATGGTGCTGGAGGGAGCAGAGTTACGAGAGTCAGCTTCTACGCCTGATGTCCTGTCTCTGGTATAAGGCCTGGTCCTCTTTGGAGATTTATATCCTGTCAGTGGTGGGTGTGGTGACCATGTAAAACATTACCCTCCTTTTGCTCACATTACCAACTTCCCATTTGTTACTTAGCCACCTCACATGAGTCCTTTAGCTCATAAAATGTTTTACTTTGGCTTCCTGCTATGTCAGGACTCCTCACCAATCATGCTGGTTAGTTCAGAAAGAGCTTCATGGTTTGGCTTCAAAGTGATCAACTTTGCCAACAGTAGCACTTGTTTGCTGGGCATTAAGTTACAGTGGCTTCCCAGCCCCAGATCTGGGGGCACTTCTGATTGCTTTTTCCTAAGCCTTGTAAAGCTCTCTGCCCTGTTTAGCTCATTCCCAGTGAGGAGTCTATGGGGAAACTATCTGAGTGTCTCCTTGGAAACCAAGATGGTTAGTAGCAAATCCCAAAAGGTAATATTAGAAAACACATCCCAGCTCAGTGCTGCCATATCATCCGAGTGGGCAAAGACAATGTTAACTTCTTCCTACAGAGAGTCTTTCGGGCTCCATTTGTGCCATTGTGTCCACATAGGAATACTTAGAAAGCTAACATTTTGAGAGCAGTTATTGCACACAGTGTAATACAGTATTTGCCTGCACACAGTCTGGCTGTACTTGGCTTCTACTTGCCCAAATGCCCACTTTGCACCAGAGACTGAGTTATCTAAATACCTCATATCCATCAATTCCTTCAGGAACCACAAAACCCTCTAAGAGTTTGTAAGGTAGCTTCAGAGTTTTCCCAAGACCCTGAAGATACACCATGATGGAACCAAGATCAGAAGCACACTCCCCTAATTCCAGTGGCCATATTCTTACTATCCATGACTCTCTGTCCCTTCCAATACCTTTACAATAAGATGACATAATGTGGGATAGACTGAATTCAGTTGAACACAGCCATTGTTTGGCAGCATTTCATCCCCATCCCCCCCACCCCCCAACCAGAATGAGCCAAGAAACAAATCTATTCCTTTTTTTAAGAATCCAATGAAAACCTACATAGCAAGACCACATTATTCCCACTAGAAGTTGAAAAGAAGGAAAGCCCTAGTCAATCTAGTATAGAAATCCCTGAGCCTGGTTCTCCCAAGGGTCTCAAGGCCAACACATTTGCACATGCTAAGGTGACATCTCATGACTGTCAGAGCATTTTAGCAAACTCATCTTCTCCCTTGTGCTATTGTAGAGGGAGCTGTAACTGCAGAAATTTCAAGTCTAACTGATCAGCATCCCAAATACAAAGGTATTTCTTAAAGTTCTCCTCTTCTTCTTCCTCTTCTTCCTCCTCCTCCTTCTTCTCCTCCTCCTTCTCCTTGAAAACTGTGCTACCTCCTATCATATGGTTACCACTCGGGCCATTCTTCAAATGTGTGCTGGGAATGTACCCTTTTACATTATTCGTGGGAAAGGCAATTCTACATATTTTAAGGCTGTTCTATTTGTGCAGCCAGCCAGATATTATTTGAAATGAAACCTATTAAGACATCCACACTGAGTCATTTGTTTAATGGATCAGAAACAAGTTGTGACTGTAAAACAATAAGGTACATTTTCTTGAGTGATTCTGGAAGTCATTTTCAAGGAAGAGCTTTCTCCAAGCATGCTTTTGGACAGAAAACAAGCTTTAAGCAAACGGGTGGTCTTTTGGGGTCAATGTTTGGTGCTCACAGCCTCTGTCTGCCTTCCTGACTCTTCTTGTGAAACATGAAGACCACTAATTCTTCTAATGTTACATGTGGACCAAGTGTGTTGATTTAAAATCAGTACCAAGCTGATCTAAGTCGAACTGAATGAACTCACATAACCCAGAAAATGTATGAAATCATTATTATTTTTTATTTCTCCCATACTTCTCTTTTTCTACATCATGAGCCTCAAAAGAGAAAATTTCAGACAGTGCTTTTTAAAGAGTAAGAAAGGAAACATTTGTTGTAAACTAGAAAATACATCAAGGAAGATTAACTATTGCTATAGTTTCCACCTTCATCAGAGCATCATAATTCATGGAAAAGATTACTATACATTCAAAAGTACATGGTAGAATTTAAAAGACACATTCTGAATGGAAAATATATATAAATGAATATATACTGTATATGTGACATATTATTATTTAATATATTATATATTATATATATAGCTGAAAGGATGTTGATCTGTTAAGAAAAATATGTGTTTCCTAGAAATTCTTACAAATAAGTGCTTCTCACTTATTCTATTTACTAAATATACTGTGTGTCCTCAACTTTATATAAATGATGATATTGTCTCTTGACAATTACCTTTCAATAAACATGATGGGCAGACGAAATCCTAACAACCAGAAAGGTTTTATTGTTACCTATATCATTGTGTCAGACGCTGTGGCTGAAGCTTTTGGTCTCAAGATGTGAGCTAACGACACTTGAGGTTTAAGGACACTACTCATTATAGAAGCCAAGGCTATTTCCATGTCAGAGATCACACACAAACTCAGAAGTAGTATTTACCCATAGAGTGAAGTCAGGGCAAGTCTTTGGCTGGAGCCACCCTCCCTGTCTTTAAAGTCAAGAGGAAACCTCCCTTCTCTCTCCCAAAGTAATGTTTATGGTGGCCAGAATTCACTGTTTGAAATTCTTGTCAGGACATATCATATGTACATTGTGCTCTTTTGAAAATGTAAGATAATATATATTGGGCTCCTCACGGATTTTTTCCATGTTTCTGTACACAAGGGGCAGTTAGAGGTCATGAGTGATATCACTGGACAAGCAAGAAGATTTCTTATATTAAAAAGGGGTCCAAGTCAAGAAATCCTAAGTTCACTCATGCTGCTTTTCATGCTAGATTAGAAGAATGTGAAGCAACTCCAAACAAGGCAACTTAATGATTTTTTAAATTGTATATATTTATTGTTATTAAGTCTGTGTGAGTATAGGCGCACAAATGTGCAAAGGTCAGACAGCACCTTTCAGTAGTCATTTCTCCCCTTCTACCTCTGCATGGATTCCAGAGATCAAACTCAAGTCATCAGACTTGCCTGGTGATCACTTCACCCTTCACCAGCTAAACAATCTCATCAGCCCCAACAATGATTTTATTATGCCTTCCCATGGTGAGATTAAGGGAACATGTAGAGAATGGACTGAATTCTGCTGTGTAAAACGCTCGACAGGTCAAGGGAAAGAGCAAATGTTAACACTGGGTTTGATTTGGTTTTGGTTTTGGTTTATAGCAAATAAAGAAGCTTCATGCTGAAATACAAGTGTACAGTAAACTTTTGAGTTACAATGGCTGTCAAGCGGATCACTTGAGGTGAACATGAAGGAGCTATGAGGATACTGCTTTTTTCCAGCATCCTACAGACCATGTCTCTTCATTCTTGACAGCGAACACCCTATTTTCTTAACCAAGTTGACTCTCCTCTTCTTTGATCTGTTGACCACCCGCCTCAGTGGAACTCATAACATCTTTTGGCTTCCATGTCACCTCAGCTGCACCTCCATTTTCCTCTCCAATTGTTGAACCCAGGTGTCCTCAGAGACCTGGAAAAGCAAGCTATGAGCCTTATGTTAGGGATTTTGAAGCACGCCATGTCAGCTCTGTCATTTCTGTCAGTGGTCCCCAGGCTCTTGTACTCTACCAGCTTCCCTTCAGTGGTCTTAACTCTTACATCTCTAGCTACAAACATTACTTAAATAACACTCCAACATATCCAGCCATCCTTTCTAAGCTCTCTATTTTAGCACTATTTTATTTCAGGAAGTCCCAAAACTTCAGACCCAGGGGTCTAGAGAGTTGGCTCAGTGGTTAAGATCACTTGCTGCTCTTGCAGAAGACCTGTTTTTTTTTTTTTCCCAGCATGCACATGACAACTCACAACCATCCATCTATAACTGCAGTTCCAGGAGAGCCAATACCCTCTTCTGACCTCCATGGATGCCAGGTACACACACATTGCCTAGACATGCATGTAGGCTAAATATTCATACATATAAAATAAAAAACAAATTCATTTTTAAAAGAGAAAACAATGTTAGACCCATAGTAGGAATTTGTGGTGATAATTTTATGTGTCAACTCGACTTGGGTAAGGGATGCTAAGCAGCTAATTCAGGCTACTCCTGGATGGACTTATGAAGTATTTCTGAAAAACAAAAATTATACTGAAGATTATTTTTACCAATATAGATGAGTGTCATCTAAACAACTAAGGGCTCTAAGAATAAAAATATAAAGATGTTGGGACCACTCTTCTTTCTTGAGCTAGGGTACCAGTCTAATCCCGACCTCAGACATTTATACCTTCTAACCTTGACCAGGACCTGTTCCATTGGCTGTCCTGATTCTCAAGCCTTTGGGCTTAGAATGGAGCTACACAATTGCCTTTCCTGGGCAATCAACTTGAAGATCAGAGAATTTCTCCATCTCCATAATAATATCAGCCAATCCTGCATGATAATTTTTTCTATATATCTATCTGTGTCTTAAATAGAAGAGAGATACATACATTGATAGATGGATAAATAGATGGTAGGTGAATGATAGATCTAGTGATTTGATTTCTGTAAAGATCCTATTGGAGGATTTATCTAGAGAACCCCAATATAGTATTCAACCAGTATAATTCCCTCCTATCTTTTCTTCATTGTTCTTCATCTAGTTTCCATATGCTAGATGATGCCTCTAAACTCTATCATTCTCTCCCCAACCCACCCATCTCAGTTCCTGGTTTCTCTCAGTGGCCTCCTAAAATGCCTTCCTCATATGGCAAGCTAGTCTACAAGCTTCCAGGTCCCAGGCTATCCAAAGCTGCCAGATAGATCATGTGACAACTTCCCTTGCAAGAAGATCTCATAGATAAACATTCAAAGCACTGTCGAATACAGCCTACGAAACTGCCAATGCAGTTTCATTCAACTGCCACATTTCAGTTATGTTCTAAATTGGAAAGTAAACTATCAAATTATGGATACTCCTCCCAATTCCTCATTATCATACCGGACAAACTTTCCCTCTTCTTGAGCCTACACACTCTCATCTGTCCAAATGTGTGCCACCAAATTTTATTTCAGAATTATGCTAATATCATACAGCAGCCATATAGTTGATTGAAGTCAGAACTGTGGGAGGTACATAAAGTTTTAATAACCTTATCATGAATTCTCACTAGTGTTACTCTTTCTTATTCATTCCACTCATGGAATCCCTTGGTTTGCACTTTGGTTTGATAGGAAGATGATTCTTTTGCAGTTGAAGGGCCTGAAGTCAACAAGACAGGCAGATGAATTCAATACGTAATGAACACGTTTCCAAAGCTCTCATGTGCTATCTGGTCCTCTGAGTCTTTTCTTATCATTCTCTCATGCTTCTGAAATGTGTAGTTCTTTATTTTTATTGCCCTTGAGCCATCTTCCTGTTTGTCAATAATGTCTGTCTCCTTGTGTTACACATTCCGGGCTGTAAACACTGCTATGAGCCAGGGATGGAGTTTGTTTTTGGGTTTCTGCTTTTCTGACATAGCATTTGGCATACAACAATAGATAATTGATTGTATTTGTGTCAGTCTGAGAGTGTTAACTGAAATAATAATAATAATAATAATAATAATAATAATAATAATTGGATACATAACAATTATAGAATTGTCAGCTTTAAAAATTCAAAGATGGGGCAAATGGGTGAAGATGTGAGAATTGTGTATTGAGAGAGACAATAAACACTGGCCTTCCTTAGAATTATAGGAACAAAGAGTTCACACTGGGTGTGGTGATGTGTGTTTTATACCAGTACTAGAGAGGCAAAGGCATGCAAATCTCCGTGAGTTTGAGACTTGAATGATCCACAGATCAAGTTCTGGGCCACCCAGCACTACAAAGTGAAACCCTGTCTAAAAGAAGAGAATTTGTGAAATAAAATGATTTCATTTTTAAAGTTGGGTACACAAATTAATAATCACAGTGGTATCTGTGCACAGGTGTATATGTCTCATACTGTGTACAGCCACAGGTATACAGCTCATGATCTGACCTGCTTTTATGTGTGTGGTTCCCCGTCCATCACGACTATATCCATCACTGTTGGCATGACTCAGAACTTATATTACCAACATATGTGTGTTACCATTGACTATTTTGTGTGACTAGCCTGTGAACTCTATGATGCCTTTATGCAATTCTCAAATAAGTCCCTTTAAAAAATGTAAATTCCAAAAAGAATTTATTGGGCCTAGAGAGACAGTTCTGCAGTTCGGAGCACTCAATGCTTTTGCAGAGGACCTGGGTTCTCATCCTAGCAGCCACATAGCAGCTCATAAAGGTCTGTGACTGCAGTTACAGGGGATCTGATAGCCTCTTCTGGCTCTTGTGGGCACCAACAGACATACATGTGGTATGTGTGTGTACAGACCCACACGTAGGCCAAATACTCAAACCCATGAAATGAAACAAAATTTTTTTTTTAAAAAAAGTAGTCAATTTGAGAAAGGTTTGGAGAGCAAAACTGTCCCAAAGAAAGGGAAAAAATCAAGAATAGAAAGTCAACTGCATTTGAAAGACAGTATCTTAAAGCAATGCCAAATATAAATAAAATGGGTAACAATATGAGTTATTGGTTTAGCTAATCACCTTTTGATATAGTGGGATGATCTGATCGGTGAATGAGTGAGGATTGTTCTTGTTTTTACTTTGGGTGGGTGATTTTTTTTAAATGTAATTCTCCTCTAGCAAAATCCTACTTAACTCTTTTTAAAACATATCCTTATGAAATTTAATACCTTCTTTTAACTTTGGATAAATAATTTGAAATCTAAAGAAAAAAAGCAATATCTTAGGCATAACAAGTCAATGATAACAAGACAAACTTGCTTACCAAGGTTACATCTTAGTCCTGTCAGACTTGGTTGTTAAAGTAATGTCCTTCTCATTCTCTGTTGGGAGCCGACTTTAGTAGAAAGCGGCTAGATCAACTTTGCAGCCATCTGGAACCATATACCCTGATGAAAGACTTGGTTGTCAAAAGCCTATAACAGCTGAAGCACACTCTGATAAATATATTGTTTATCCCACATAGCTTGTTTTGCTGTTTAGTGACCTCAGCCATATGGTGCACGTGGTAAAGTGTTTTCACCTGTGTTCTCCTGCTTGCGTATATAAATACCTCAGAATTCCCTTCAATAGGAGAGACTTGAGAAAATAGAAGAGACTTGATCAGAATCTCTGTCTTGTCTCCATTCTTCGAGTCTCTTGCCCCAAGAGCCACACTCTCTCTTGACCAGAGCACTTAGCCCCAAAAGTGTTGAGGCAAAGTGTTGAGGCAGAATGTGGGCCTCAACAATTCTCTGGCTCTTTCTATCTTTAACTGTGTCTAGCTTGTTTGTTCTCTGCAAACAGTCTCTGTACAACTATCCTGGTATAACTGCTTCCTTCTCTTTCTCCCTCCTTTCTTCTTTCTGCACTGGTCTCTTAAGTAGCTTCCCCTTCCTCTCTCTTCTCCTGAGAATCGGGCATATCCTATTCTCTCAGATCTTTCTCTGATTGGTCCCTTTGTCTGCCACTCAATAAAACAGCACTTTCAAACAGGGCTGCTTCCTTCTACAAACCAACTTCACCAACATTGTTGGGGATTAAAGACGTGTGCTAAGGGCTGAGCCACACAACTAGAAACAGGAATTTTCAATAAATAATATAATCTCAGGGTTCACAGTGTAAAGAAATATCCTCCAATACTTGGTGCAGTGGACAGACAGGAAGTGAAACTTTCTCATGAGTAACTTGAACATGGAACTTGAACCAAGACTTGTTTAACAATAAGGACAGAAAACATCAAAGCAGCTTTGATGGAGAGGAAGAGAAACTCGATTACACCTCAGAGTGAGCTTCATCAGGAGAGAGAGATTTCCCTTTAAACTCTGGAGAAAGGCTTCAAGAGTTTAATCAAGAGAGATTGCTTGAAGTAAAAGAGAACAAGAGAGATTCACTATGGACACTGTGATGGGGAAGAAAAGGGGGGGGGGTCCTCCAAAGAAACCCATAAACAAAAGGAACAGATGGCTTACGAAGCCAGTGTCATGTAGTTTAAGAGCAAGAAGCTAATGAGGGTGAGAATTTGAGAACTTGGGTCATGGAAGAGCCTCAGAACACCCAAGGGCCCTGCAGTCACAGCAAAATGGGCTTGGGTGTTCGTGGCCAAGTTTTCCCACATGGGTCCACCCTTTTGAGAGTCCACCCATATAGAGAACATGTCTCCCCGCCCCTCAAGGTTTCCCTTTGAGCTTAATAGCTAGGTCAGCCATTTGATCCATTTAATCACCCTGCTAGTTCGAGGTATTTTTATGAGACAGTCATGAATATTTTACAAAGTATGAATGTGAATGAGAAACACCTTTACTATGCCAGAGAAATAAAGTTTATTGAGAGGTAAATGAAGCTGCCTCCTTGCATTCCAGAGAATCCCAGAGAAGAAAGGAAGGCAGGAAATGGAGGCATGTACAAGAAATGCCCTCTATGCCAATCTCCAGAGCTCCGGTTGCAGACATGTGACACCAGTGCAGCAGAGAGACTCAACCTTCAACTGAAGGAGTTTGTCAGGAAATTGCTTGCTGGTCCTAGAAAGCATGTCCTTGCCTAAAAAATATCACAGTTGTCATGGTGATGTTTCTTAATGGTAATGGAAGTCCTTGCAAAGGAGCGGCCTGGATTTGACTGTTCCTGAGTTTGAACTAACTGGCTTCATAGACGTCTTCAAAGGAGATGGGTTCAATTAACAGCAACGCTTTGAGCTGCCACAAGGTCCACAGCACCCGCCACTAGCATTGGTGGTGGCACATGGATTGCAGGGGAGGCTGGGGAGACACAAAAGTTAACAATGGATTGGAGAGAAGTCAGCAAACCCTAAGGCACACGCAATATCTTGTACTTTCGGGAGCAACCCATGAATTATTAGCAGTTGGAATTAGAATGGCATTGAGATTATTATCAAGCCCGTCTCCCTTACCCACAATACCTTGTGCAGAACTGGAACATTGTGCTTTTGGAAAACTATTGTCTCATACTGTTGTGCTCTTGTGGAACTTAACAAGATCTGCCTTACCCAACCTGGAAGACTGTGACTGGCAATCTCCCTACCCACCCCTCACCTCACTATTGGTAGCTTTCAAAGGCAGGAACTAGTCCCTTCATCTTTGTTCATCTACATTTACAGAACTGACACAAATTACTGTAGGCTTTCAGTCCGCTGTTTGAGAAGTTTCAAACATGGCCACCATGAGTGTGTCTCCACAGCTGGTATGCACACCACATATACAGTCCCAGAAATCCATTCTACACTCACTTGCAGTCTTCACTCTCCAGCAGGCTCCTGTAGGTGTTGATCTCACACTCCAGGCGAGACCGAATGTCCAGCAGCACCTGGTACTCCTGGTTCTGACGCTCCAGGTCACAGCGGATCTCAGCCAGCTGGTGCTCCACATTGGTGATCAGGCACTGCACCTGAGACAGCTGAGAGCTGTAGCGAGCCTCACTCTCTGTCAGGGTGTTCTCCAGAGAGTTTCTCTGTGGAAGAGAAGACAAAGACTGTCACAGAGCTGTTCTTTCTGAAGGTTTCTACATGACCTTCCAAAAAAGTCACAGGCTTCCAGAGCTAAGAAGAGAGAGTGTGGCCCCAAGGACACCCCAGTGACTCTGCCTCCCAACTCCACACTGCTCAGCAGCAGGTCTGGACACTACACACCAGGTTGTGCTGGGCCTGCAGCTCAATCTCCAGGGCGTTGACTGTGCGTCTCAGCTCGATGATCTCGGCCTGGCAGGACTGCAGCTGCTCTGAGCTGGACACCACCTGCTTGTTCAGTTCCTCTGTCTGCAATAGCCAAGGGGGGGGGAGGGACAGGATCAGACCCTGCCCTACAGTCCTGGGGGACTCAGTTCCTGAGCAGCCACGGGCTCAGATGCCCACCTGTGTGGTGTACCATTCTTCCACTTCCCGGCGGTTGGTTTCCACCAGGGCCTCGTACTGACACCTGGTCTCATTGAGCACACGGTTCAGGTCCACAGTGGGAGCAGCATCCACCTCCACGTTGAGGCGGTCTCCAAGCTGGCAGCGCAGGGTGTTGACTTCCTAGTGAAAGAAGGAAAAAGAATAAGCCTACGAAGACAGATCCACTCTCTGCCTGCTACAGGGACGTGAGCACCGTGCTACCTAGAAAGGGATGGAGGAAGGGATGGAGGACAGGGGCTAAAAACAAATATGCAGATCAATCATTCCAAAGATGCAGACAGAGCAACAAAGCTCCAACAGGAGCCACAGCCATGTCTTTCTGAAAGAAAAACTGAAGCACCTTCACAGCCTTCTACCACTGGTTCTTGACAAACGCAAATCCTCCCGTTGTCTGCCCCACTCCTTTGGGAACTAAATGTCTAACCATACTGTAATATGCCTTGCTTCAGCCCTTCTTTGCGCAGCCTACACCCTCAAATGGCAACACTTAAGTGTTGATTGAAATCTTTCTCTTGCCTCTGAGAAGTCAGCTCCTCTCTGGAAGACGGGCTTCCTTGTACAGTGCACACCACACAGATTTCGCTTCACTCAGCCTTACATTATACCATCAGGACTCCATAGCTGCTCTCCACACTAGGCTACAAGTTCTTCAAGAGAGGAGCTATGAATTCTTTTCTTTTCTTTTCTTTTTTTACCCTCCATCTTCACCATCAATTCTAGGACCTAGTGGTAGCAACCAGCAGAGACGAGAGGTCTGTGGATGATGCTCTAGCAGCTGCCTCCACTCACCTGTGCACCGGAGCATCCTCATCTCACCTCACTCCTCTATAAGGATACAGTGATAAGGTCGTCCTGGGACGTTAGCTTAAAATCCTTCAGAGAATGGCCCTACATCATAGTGCCTCCTGATTTGGGGAAGCCTCTCTGGATGCTAAAGGTGTCATTCTGAGGCTGTGCAACTTGCTTTTTAAACATTTCCTCTTACCTCCTCGTGGTTCTTCTTGAGACACAGCAGCTCCTCCCTCAGGGACTCCACCTGAGCCTCCAGGTCAGACTTGCAGAGGGTCAGCTCATCCAGGATCCTGCGCAGGCTGTTGATGTCGGCCTCCACCAGCTGCCTCATGGACAGCTCAGTCTGGTACCTGCACACACACAAGGTAGGAGGATCAGCCAATATCTTCTCAGGGTGGTATGGGACCAAGAACTCCATGAGCATATCCCTAAGCCTTTCCTCTTCTATTTTCTTCTGGCTATGTCTAGATTAGATGGGGGAGGTATTGACTCACTAATGCCCACAGACACCCATAAGGTAGGGCCCTCAGTCTGTTCTTGATGTTATTGATTAGTGTAACACCAAATCAATCCATTCCCATCTCTGGATTTGGAAGTTTTATAAAAAGAACATTCTAGAAACCCTGATATAGGTTAAACATTGCTAACCAGAAGATCCCACTCCCAAAACGCTTAAAAAACAGTAAGTTGTTGAGGGTCATAACACCGCACAGTTAAAACTGCCCCATCTGACTTCATTGACAGAGCAGATTCACAATGCAGGTGCACTAAAAATGGTGTATAAAATGGCATGCATGAACACCTTAACAAATGAGTTTTGTGCTAAAACTCAGGTGCCATCCCCAAGATAGCTCATTACTAATGGTCAAATAGCCCACAACTCAGAAGGAAAGCAAAAAAAAAAAAAAAAAAAAAAAAAAAAAAAAAAAAAAAAAAAAAAAAAAAAAAAAAAACCAGAAACACTTCTGGTTCCAACCACTTCCAATACAGGAGAGTCAACCATATCAACTGAAGGGCTAGAGTCTGAATGCCTATTTGAAGCTTATTTTCTCTGTAGCCAGACTCAGGAGGAGACATGAAAAAGGGAAGAAATGTCTTTCGCATCCCTTCCACCTGCCCTTTCAGGCAACATTAGACCCACAGAGCCATGACAGAACCACCAAGGTTTGGAAGTCACTCAACACAAAAGGTTTAACATACTTGGTCCTGAAGTCATCAGAGGCCAGCTTGGCATTGTCAATCTGCACGACCAGCTTGGCGTTCTCAGACTTAGTACACAGAATCTGAAACAATGGTTCCAATGTGAGATCCACTTGAACTTGAGCATGTCTCCCCATTCAAGAAAAGGCAGCTGTTGCTGGGTCTGAGATAGGCTACCCTCTCACCTTCTGCTGCAGCTCCTCAATGGTCCTGAAGTAGGCCTGGTAGGCAGGACACACCAGAGGGTCCTGCTGCTGGTTCCTCTCCTGGATCCTACGTTCCAGCTCTGCATTATCTCTCTCCAGCTGCCTCACCTTCTCCAGGTAGGAGGCCAGGCGGTCATTCAGGAACTGCATGGTCTCCTTCTCATTGCCATTGAAGGAGCCCTCACAGAACCAATTGCAGTTGCCTACATTGGCGGGGATGTTGCAGGCTCCAGGCAGGGTGCAGCCATGGCAGCTGGGGGGTACGCAGGGCCGGGAGGAGCAGCTGGTGTGGCAGCTCAGGGCGGGCAGGCAAGTCTCACAGGACATGGTTTTGGGAGTGGTGATGGGAGCGGTGAGCTGCTGGAGGTAGATCTGGATGAGGTTTGAGTCTCTCCTTCCTTTGTGGTCTTTTTATACCCTTACCAGTGGGCGGGGGCTTGGCAAATAGCATAGTTCTCTTTCCTGGTGCTGAGGCCAATTTTTCTCCAAAATATGCTACTTAGATTGCTTTCAAAGAGTCCCCCCTCATCTCATAAAATTATTCCATTCAGCTTGTGTCACAGCAGGCCTCTTCCTGGGTACAAGAGGTTGATGAAATCAGAGTTTCATTAGATGGCTTCAAAGGAGGCAGATTCATCACAGTCCCAAAGGCTCACCCCATTACTCAGAGGGATGGCTAGTCTGTGACATTAGGTGGGGTTGTTTGGAATCAGAAATTCCTTTCCCAGGAAATTCTGCTGATATAACCACAGCAAAGGCACTTTGGATAAACATCCTTCCTATAGGCCTCTCCTCTCAAATCTACCCATATCTCAGCATCCAGGGAAATAATTCTTACAGAGGAAACTCACTCTGGATGAGCTGCAAGTAGGCTGATACTTGGTACTAGCTGCACCTTGGGAAATGTGCGGATATATAAACTAGAAACAGTTGTGTGTTGGTGCTTGAGAAATGAGAATGTGAAATGAAATCTGAAATCTGGATGGATGGATGGATGGATGGATGGATGGATGCATGGATGCATGGATGCATGGATGGATGAGATGGGATGAGATGGACCAGACAGACAGATGGATAGGAATTGTTCTAAATAGAGATTTGGCCAAGTATAGACCACAGTCTGCATAGGGCATGAAGCTCTTGGTAGATGGTGAAAACTTTAAGAAGTGGAGCTATTGGGTAGGTTCTCTGACATTGAGGGAAGTGCACACACACACACGCACACACACACACATACACGCACCTGTACCTTTCTTTCTACTCTTAAGAAGTCAATCCATGTGTTGGGTTAATAATAATCAAAATTATTAATATTGCTAAAGAAAATTCCCACTGTCCAGTGTTTCCATGAACACAATGTTCCATGGTTTTCTTGACAAGTGTGTGAAATAAGTGGAGATGAGATGGCTGTCTCTACATTACCTATGGGGAAACTAAAGCTCAGGAAACTCACAAGTCTATCCAAGAATATCAAGCCAATGGCTCTGATTAGTAGACTTCATTGGAACCAGTGGAAACTCCTTACCTGTAAAAATTCTACAAGTCCCCTGGGACCAGGCTGATTCTTAACTCTTGGGATGATTCAGTCTGTTTGAGAAGAAACTGAACTCTCAAAAGGTTTCATTGGTCTTAGGGAAATGAAGTCTAGGGTGTGGAGCAGTTCAGCTGGCAGCGGC
The DNA here is from genome assembly GCF_011762505.2 of Arvicanthis niloticus. Lineage (NCBI taxonomy): Eukaryota > Metazoa > Chordata > Mammalia > Rodentia > Muridae > Arvicanthis > Arvicanthis niloticus. The sequence goes on along the minus strand of NC_047663.1, from coordinate 22,392,202 downwards.
TCACTCACCTGTCCTTCTGACAGACCTGCACCTAAGCAGCTGGTATCTGCTGAAATCGGTGGCAGAAGCCCAGCCACAGGGCATCCTGTGAGGAGGTTGAGGGGAAGTGGGGAGGTAGTGGAGTGTTTCTTTGGGAACTGAGTCTAGGAGTGGAGCCCTTCAGGGGACAAGTAGGTCACTCACCTGTTCTTCTGTAAACATTTTTAAATGTGCCTTCCCCACTTTTCAAAGCACCCCAAGACTGAGAACTTCTGTTTTTCCATGTGGCTTTTTGACAATGGAACACCAGGAAATGTTTTTTAAGCCATTTGGAAGTGCTTTGGAACTATTTAATATTGTAAATAAATAGAACACATTTATTTCCAATATTACGATGCATCTGAAAAAAGGTATCATGACTCGTGGATCATATAAGGTTTGTTCATAACCACAGTACCATAGATGTTATCTCTACTCAAAGCAGGCCCAGAGCTCTCTGTCTGGGGGGAGGATTGCATTCCTTTAATGCTCAGTTTGTGAACAACAACCCTGTCTGCTTGTGGATCAGCTTGACTGTTGTGAAGCCATCCGATGAGCAGCTGGGAATACAGTAGACAAGTTAGATCATTAAAAGCATACAAACTATATAATTACATCAATTTACATCAATTATGACCCATTATTGTCTTTAGAGTGGCTTGACAAAAAAAATATTAGTTTGGAATGTACCCATTGAGGAGCCTGTACATATGGGACAACCTTGAAGAATGTCATTGACTTGAATGTAGACATTCTTCATACTTTAGGGTAGAGTCTTGTGTATAACCACAGGTAGAACCTGGTTCTAATAACCAAATGTGATATTAAGCAAGTTTCTAAACCTCAGTGTTCTTGTCTGTAAAATGGATTTAATTTCTAGCACTGCTATAAACATTTATTGAGATAACATGCTACTATTTCACCTAACTCATAGTAGTTGCTCAGTAGGTAAGAGCTGTGTTGGTTTCTTGTTACTGTTGTCATGAATTACTCTAGCCAGTCTTTGGCTACTTTGTGGGTTCTTCTTCCTTCCATTTTTCTTCACCCCTTTTCTTCCATCCTTTCAACCCCCTAAGACTAGAATGAAGAAAAAGAACAGAGGGAAAAGGGGGTGATGTTATCGGTAGACTCAACGATGATTAGGGCATTGAGTTCCTTGGGACAAGTTTGATCTTCACCATCAGAATATCTAATTTCTTCTTCTTGTTGTTGTTTCTTCTTTGCATACAACTACTTAACAAACTATGACAAACAGCAACCAACCAACAACCAACAATTCACCAACAACAACCAACAACCCACCATGCCTCTTGGGGCCCTAGCATTTATATGTCCTCTGAAAAGTACCCAGACTTCCAAACATCACACAATCAGAAAATATCTACAGCTGGCAAAATCACACCTCTGCTAGAGCAAAAGGCAAATCATAGTCAGATGTTTCAGACAATCTGGAGCAGACCCCCGTATCCCACACCTGGGATTAAAACAAAAACATATTCTCCTAATATTTCTGTGTTTTCTAAAGAAACCAAAACTCCAAAATTGTCACTACAAATCACCACAAAGTTAATCACTTAAAGCAACTCAAATTTTTTCTTTAAAATTCCATAAGTTAGAAGTCCAAAATTGGTCTCAAATCAGAGTTTTATGCTGCACTAAAATCAAGAAATCAGGTAGCATTTTACATACTAACCATGGAAACCCCTAAAAAAAATGGGAGATGACTCAGTGATAAAGATGCTTGCTGCCAAGCATGACAAAGTCCCATCCTGGGACTCACATGGTGGAAGGAAACAAACAACTCCTGTAAACTGTCCTCTGACTTCTACATGCATGCTTGGTACAGGAGCACTCTCTTACACACACAGATACACAAAACACATGAATTATTTTTGATTTCTTAAAGGATCAAAGTCCAAAACATCAGAATCAGAACCATAAAACTTGTAGAAGAAAACACAGAAGGAAATATTTGTGAATCTGGGTTCAACACCAAAAGCTCAGGCAACGAAAAGAAAAATCAAATAAACTTTCTCCAAAATAAAACTGCATCAGAAACTCAATCTAGTCCCAGGAGAGATAGCTCTGTAATAAGGGTGCTTGCTACTCTTGCAGAGGACCCAGGTTTAGTCCCCAGCACCTACATGATGGTTTACAACCCTCTGGAGTTCCAGTTCCAGGGAATCCAATGCCCTTTTCTGGTTCCATGGACATTGCACACATGCAGTGCATTTATATGTGCATGTAACACACACACACACACACACACACAAAATAAAATAAATTTTAAAAATAAATACAGAACTCTATCAAGAAAATAAACACACTCCGGAGATATAACTTGGTGATCAAGCACTTGCCTAGCATGTATAAGGGCCTGAGCTCAGGGTCCAAGGCCCAGAAAGGGAGAGTGAACAAACCAAGGAGTTCAGAAACTGGGGGTGGGGGGAGATATCTACAGATCAAATATCTGGTGGGAAATAAGGGTCAGAATTTATTTTGATCTCCTACAACCAAACAAGAGAAACATCTTTAAAATGGATCAAAGTCTTCAACTGGCAATTCTCCAAAGAAAGTATCCAAAAAGCCATTAAAAAGGAAGCTGAGGGTCCTTGGTCACCAGGAACATGCAGATGGAAACCACAATGAGGTGCCACTTCTCACTCATTCTGGTGACCATTGCTTCAAACCAACAGAAAATAACAAGCATTGAGAAGCTCATAAGAAATTGGAACCCTGTGCATTTGTGACGACAATTTTAAATGGTACAGACACTGGCAAAGATCCAGTTTGAATCACTTGATCATGTCAGGTCACAAGACCATGGTTCACAAACGGAGGCTGTGAAGGGTCCTGAGGGTTCTCTGGGGTTTTATAAAGTCAGCACATGTCATTTCTGTGGATCTTTCTTACAGTCAATGCCCTTTCTTGATAAGACTCAGGAGCTGAGGTTCTGAGTCTTATGTAATAGTACTTAATTGCTGGTCCAACTTTATGCCTTTTAAAACATTGTGAATGACATGTGATTGGGAGCTGCCTGTAACTATCTTTCCCCGCTGTACCACCCAGCATCTACAGAGTCGGGAATCATCAGGAATTGGTTACATTGCTACCAGAAAAGAGCAATAGCCCATGAAGAGTTGATGGATCTTCTCAGCCAGTGACTGGAAGCCAACGCTAATAATGAAAATGCACACAAAAGAGAAAAAGACATCCTGGGTGTGGCAGGGAAAGGCAGGGGGTTCCTTCATCGAGTACCCCTGAGGTTATCTGAACCACAATAACCCAGAATCATAGAGCACTAGATCCAAGGATCCTGAGAAAAAAAAATTTTTACTTTTTTTTTTTTACTCTTTGCAGTCCCTAGCTCATACTTCCTAAATCAGACTTAGATATCAGCAGCTGTGGTAGAAGCCGTGTCGTGAGAGAAATACAGAGACGATGAAAGGCGTTGCCGCAGCATCGCCCTCCTTCCTGACATCTGCTCTGCGTCACCCATAGGTCCAGGGTGTTGGGCTAGCCATCTGCCCATCTAGAGTCAAGCCATCATAAAGCCTGACTTTCAAGTGACTTTTTTATAGAGTCCTCAAGTGGTGAGTAGTTGGCAAGAAATAAATACCAGGAAGAAAGGCATCTGCTTTTGCCAGGAAAAATGTTTATTGGGAGATTACAAGGGAGGGCCACTGGCACTTCAGTCTTCTGGGCAGGCCAATGAAGAGCTGGATGCTTCTGAAGGAAAAGGCAGACAGGGAATGGTCTGGAGGAGGGTGCAGTGGCTGAAGACCCGGGTTCTGCAACTGTCGTCCCAGGGCTGCTTTGGCCATGCGGTTTGTGGGTTTATGACTGTTTTGTGGACCCAGAACAGGTCAGCGATCTGGAGTGCTAAGCCCTGTGTGTCCTTGCTCCGTTGACACCCCCCCAGGTTCTAGCGTACAAAGGAGTTGCATGGCCCACAGCGGGGACGTGGGACACAAGGTGTGCAAGGGGCAGGGGGCGGGCAGGGGGCACAGGGATTGGAGACACAGGGCCCGATGGGCTTGCCGCATGCATTGGTTGTGGCACAGGGGTTGCAAGGTAGCCTAGAAACAAACAAAAATAGAACAGAGAGTTGAGGTGAGGCAAACCACTTATCAAAGAGTCCCCAAGAGTAGAAATCCTGTTAAGACTTGTCCTGGCCTAGAACAGAGAATGCTCAGTTCCCTCTATTACAATCCCTTTAAATCACTAAAACTCTATTACAGAGAGCCATAAGTACTACACAGACACCCCAAATCAATGCCCTCCATCTGTTGTCCTGGAGTCTGTTACTGCCTTTTCAAAGCCCTGTTTTCTTGCATAGAGAACTGGAAGAATACTCTTCCAGCCTCCCCAAGGGCAATAACACAACCAGATAAGATAATGTCTATCTTAAGCTCTCTGTACATTGAAGTATTGTAAAAAGCTCACATGCGCCTACATGTTATCATAGTACAATACAAAGAGGAGCTGTGAAATTTCACTCTGTACACAATCAACTGCGCCAACAAACCATTTGATGTTTTTAATGGTGGCATGTCTAGTGGGAAGGTGTCATTTCTTTCCTAAGGTAGGCAAACTCTGAGCAGTCCAGCTGAGTCTTCTCCACTTGGGAGCTCTCATCGAACCCTTCCAGCCCTGCACTCACTTGCAGTCTTCGCTCTCCAGCAGGCCCCTGTATGTGTTGATCTCACACTCCAGCCTGGCCCGGATGTCCAGCAGCACCTGGTACTCCTGGTTCTGACGCTCTAGGTCACAGCGGATCTCAGCCAGCTGGTGCTCCACATTGGTGATCAGGCACTGCACCTGAGACAGCTGAGAGCTGTAGCGAGCCTCACTCTCTGTCAGGGTGTTCTCCAGAGAGTTTCTCTGTGGAAGAGAAGACAAAGGCTGTCACAGAGCTGTTCCCTCTGAAGGTTCCTGCATGGCCTTCCAAAGAAGTCTCAGGCTTCAAGAGCTAAAGAGAGAGAGAGAGAGAGAGAGAGAGAGAGAGAGAGAGAGAGAGAGAGAGCAAGCCCAAGGACACCCCAGTGACTCTGCCTCCCAACTCCACACTGCTCAGCAGCAGGTCTGGACACTACACACCAGGTTGTGCTGGGCCTGCAGCTCAATTTCCAAGGCATTGACTGTGCGTCTCAGCTCGATGATCTCGGCCTGGCAGGACTGCAGTTGCTCTGAGCTGGACACCACCTGCTTGTTCAGCTCCTCTGTCTGCAATAGCCAAGGGGAGGGACAGGATCAGACCCTGCCCTACAGTCCTGGGGGACTCAGTTCCTGAGCAGCCACGGGCTCAGATGCCCACCTGTGTGGTGTACCATTCTTCCACTTCCCGGCGGTTGGTTTCCACCAGGGCCTCGTACTGACACCTGGTCTCATTGAGCACACGGTTCAGGTCCACAGTGGGAGCAGCATCCACCTCCACGTTGAGGCGGTCTCCAAGCTGGCAGCGCAGGGTGTTGACTTCCTACAAATGCATAAATTTAGAGTTACTATCCTCAGTGAGTCTCAGCGATAACCTTGCCTATTGAAGCCCTCCTAAGTCTGTTTCCTCAGAAAAGAAACTTTAAGTGGAGCAGTCCATTATATCTGTTCAAGGCCATTGATCCCCATATGGATCAGCTCTCAACTCCCTCCTCGTCATTATTATGCCATGACACTTGTCTTCCAAGAAATCCCAAGGGTTTCCTGAGCCACTGCTGCAAGATGGGCTAACGAACACATTTCCCACATTGGAAAACTGTCTGTGAGACCCTCAAAATGCAAAAAGTAGGCTAGACTAGTTCAGACTCTATCTCAATCTTACTACCAGAAAGAGAGGGAGGGAAGGAGGGAGGGAGAGAGAGAGAGAGAGAGAGAGAGAGAGAGAGAGAGAGAGAGAGAGAATATCATATCATGGCACCTCTCAGGAGAAACCACTTATTCCCCACCAAGAACTTTGGAAGAGTGGAGACAACATTTGCCTGCCCTGACTTATTGATTTTAGCAGGATAACAATCGTATCACTGATACATCAAGTCCAGAACCCTACAGTTTGGGTGGCTAATCGCCAGCAAATGGCGATGTCTGGGAAACACTACATGGGTTTTTAATATAAGGCATATCCTATGGGAAAAGATGGACAAATTCAGCTCTACATCTTGGTCTTGGTGGCTCTGAAAAGCATTGGTAAAGACACCCTGTGATTCATCTTTACACCCTTAGTCCTGTTTCTCCCCATCCCCAAGCCTGAGGCTGTTAGTTTCCTCAGCTCATCTCACCTCTTCGTGGTTCCTCTTCAGACACAGCAGCTCCTCCTTCAGGGACTCCACCTGAGCCTCCAGATCAGACTTGCAGAGGGTCAGCTCATCCAGGATCCTGCGCAGGCCATTGATGTCTGACTCCACCAGATGCCGGAGACTGAGCTCTGTCTCATACCTGAAAAAGGCCAGGGTCAGAGGAGAAACTTGTGGGACTTCAAGAAACAGAACAACAATCCTTGCTAGACGCCATTTGCCTTGCTTTCTTACTCCCTGAAGTGAATAGACCCGGGAGATAGGGAGGTCTGGATGTTCCATCAAAACCCAACATCGGTCCTTTCTATTTTTCTGATTCCTTTTGCTTGGCTCTGCCCCCAACATCTTTTGCAGATGATATTTTGTCCACTCTTTGGAAATCCCGTTCTTTAACTGGGGGTTAAACCAAAGAAAAGGATGCTAGTGTGGATGCCGAGTAACTCACTTGGTCCTGAAGTCATCTGCAGCCAGCTTGGCATTATCTATCTGCACCACCAGCCTGGCGTTCTCAGATTTGCTGCACAGAATCTGAGGAAGGAGAGACCATAGAATTAGTGAACATGAAAAAATAAATATGAAATCATTAACTGCTTTTTTAAATGGCTTGCAGAGTTATTTGGGGGGGGGAGGAAAAGCAAAGCAAGAATCATTATGGCACGGAGACAAGAAATACTTGTCTACCACAGGCTGAAAATCATAGCAAGTTGCTGTTACTTAGGCATAATAAGAATGCCTCTCACCTTCTGCTGCAGCTCCTCAATGGTCCTGAAGTAGGCCTGGTAGGCAGGACACACCAGGGGGTCCTGCTGCTGGTTCCTCTCCTGGATCCTACTTTCCAGCTCTGCATTATCTCTCTCCAGCTGCCTCACCTTCTCCAGGTAGGAGGCCAGGCGGTCATTCAGGAACTGCATGGTCTCCTTCTCATTGCCATTGAAGGAGCCCTCACAGAACCAATTGCAGTTGCCCACATTAGCAGGGATGTTGCAGGCTCCAGGCAGGGTGCAACCATGGCAGCTGGGGGGCACACAGGGCCGGGAGGAGCAGCTGGTGCGGCAACTCAGGGCGGGCAGGCAGCAGTTGTATGGCATGATGCTGGAGGGAGTGAGGTACCTGTCTGAAGACGCAGTGTGAATCCTCCAAGCCTCAGAGCTCTGGGTCTCCTTCCCCTGGTGAGAATTTATAAGCCTTCTACGGAGGGTGTGGACACAGTATGTAACATCGGTTTTCTTTGTACTTCTTCGCTGGTTTTCAGACGCCTTCTCCTCCAGTCTGTCATTTGCTTCCCTCACAAGAGTCCCTGGTCCCATAAAATTCTTTACTTGAGCTTCTTGCTAAGTCAGGACTCTTCTTCAGCCATTACACCCATGAAGTCAGAGTTCTGTGGTAGCCCTTCAAAGAAGCCACATGGTCCAGCCCTGGTCAGTTGGGTATTGGTCCATCCAGTCACATTCTTTTGGGTTACAAGATCCTGAAGACCTGAAATCAACCTAATGCCCTAGCCTGCCTGGCATTTCTAGAGAAAGAAACACACAGATTGGTTGGAGAAAGAAGATGCATTCAGTTACAGCCATCAACGCTTGCTCCAGCTCATAAGAGTAGATTCTCTGAATGTGGTAGCCTTCCAGGCCTAGCTGAGTCTTGGCTATGAAGTTTGGAGAGGTTTGCATTACCACATAATGGCCTCTCTTATCGCTTAAGAGAATGGTAGCGGCTTTAACCTTGAGGACAGAGAAGATTCTGAAAGACGAGTTTTTAAAGAATTGTGGCTGTTTGCTGATAGATGGGTGTAGATTCATTTAAACTGTCTAGGAAACGAACTGTGGAAGAAATAAGGACCTGTTCATCAAATTTTTCCAGGAGGCATCAATCAAAACGGAGTGGATGGGCTCATTAGGAAAGTCAAGAAATAACCTAAGGAGATTAGGAATACAGACAGGTCTGTGATAGGTAGAAAGAACACTTGCCTACTAGAAAAAGTGGATTGGGTTCAATCCCCAGCAAGGCAAGAGACAGCCCAAAGAGGTCTACATTGGAAAAAAATTATTTTATATTAAACATGAGCAAATTGTCTCTACAGTCTGTAACATATCCATGTTGGCTTTAACACTAAAAATCCCTTTAAAATTTCCAGTTAAACTTTCTAACATTCTGTCCAGTTTTCTTAGTTCAATGCGTATAGACTGAGTGTTCTGCTCTGGGCCTCCAAGCTCCAGCTTGGATGTGATACAGACGTTCTAAGGACCAAAGGTTCAAAAGAATGAAAGGGGGGCTACATTATATCGTTGAATCCAAGGGCTTAGATGCTAGGAAAGAAAATATTGAGATACCCTGCAAGCACAAAAATTTTTTTGGCAGGGGTGGAGGGGTGGGGCAAGCTGGAAATGGGTGGTGGTGAAAGAGACCAGAAGATCTGAGGATGAGGTGGCCCACTGGGAATGTATAAAGGTCAGGTAATTATAGGCACCACCAGATACCACCTGCCCTCCAACACATCACCCAAGCTCCGGCGGCTTTGGCTCGCAGCCAGCGCTTCTGCTTTACTGACACCTTATTGGAGTCCTTTTCCCCAGTGGGCTTTCATAGTAGTCTTCATGTGGCTGGAGGCTCTGATAAAAGGTCCGGTGCCTGCAATCTCCAAGACCATTATCCCCACTTATTATAAAACCATTCAGATTTCTAAAGGCCCAGAGCACTACAAAGCAGCCTTGGACTAGCAATAAAATCAAATTTTCTTTGTTTTTTTTTTCCCCAAGAATATTAAAGTGGATGAAATGGGCAGGTCTGAAGACAGGTACCACCCAGACGACATCAGGCCAGTGCTGTCAATAGGCAGGGAGCCTCTGTAACCTTCTGGGGGTTGGAAAGATATTCAAGGTGGCTTCATCCAAAGCCATCATGAGAAGCCGTGACTAAAGACCAGCATGAGCCTCTGACTTCCCAGTGCCTGTCAGACTGCTCCAAAGCACTGGCTCTCCAGCAAAGGGCTGCTTCCTCAACCTGCCTTCTTCTCTATGCAAGGAAGCCTTGCCCTGAGCACATGCTGAATACCTGCAGCATCCTCCATCCACTTTGGTCTTACCTAGGGGCTGCCCAGTGTAGCCTCATAGAGGCCTTCACCAAAGAAAGAGTGTTTAGGTGTCCTATGGGAGAAGATTTGCAGGTGTGCTCGGCCAGAAGAACAAGAATAAAATCCCATCAGTACAGAGAGTTCAGAGACATGGAGCCAGATGGAGACCAGTAGGAGTCTGTACAGCAAGAAAGACAAGAACACAGAGAAGAAAGCAACAAGAAGGAAACCCAGAAGGGATCTCCAGAACTCTGCAGAGCCACGTGAGTCAGACAGAGCTAGCCCACTTTCAAATGGGCTAACCTGGAGAGTGCCAAGCTGTGAAGGTAACTGAGACGTACAAAATTGATGGCTGGAAAAACAGGCTACCCTGTTGAGTGTCCTATGAGATGTAAATGGAGACCAGCCCTGCAAGACCTGCAGACACAGGACCACAGCTTCTGAGACCTCTGAAAGAACAGCCTTGACCCACGGTATCCAGAGCAGAAAGTCATCTCCATTAACTAGTTCGGATTTGTTTGTGCCCAACAGCACCGATACCATCTGTTCCCGACCAAGTATGGAGAACTGGGAGATGAAACAGAGAAGGGATGGGGACAGTCAAGCATACAATGCCATCTGTTCCTGAACGGGCACGAAGTGTGGGGAGACAAAAGAGGGGGAGAGCAAGAATATTCAGACGTGCACGGGCTTCAGGTGTTGGACAAACATCAGTCACATTGAAGATGTGGGAGGATGCTCACCTCTCTCACCTGCAACCTACTCCTGAGGATATCTGGTTTCCCTGCCGACTGTTCTGCAGAAGGTGACATGGGACAGTTCATCAGGAGAGAGCGCTCAGGCAGACTGACTGGTGAGTAAGCACAAAGCTGACATCCTGTGTCTCTTGCAGTATATCAACTAGCTAGAGTAGATTTGACTCTTTAAGAGAAACGAGACCCCAGGTATAAACATGCCTCATGACTCACTCGGGCTAGCAGCAGATTTAAGTGCTTTCTTGATTTCCTGATTGGACTGCTTGTTTTAATCCCCCTAAAAAAGAAACTGAGCTCTTTGTGGACCCTCAGACCTGCCTTTCTTTATCTGGTTCGATTGAGTTCAAAATATATTCACTAGGCATTAGAACAGAACCTAATAGAAACAGAAGAATCACAGATGATATGGGATTCCCTGTTTATGGATAAGGCAGCACTAATTTGGGCCCAAAATGTAAACAAGAAAAAGGCAGACAGAAGTGAGGAAATGGGGTATTTTAAAGGTATAAGGTGATATTTGGACATCTATTTGTGCTCAATATAGTTTTAAAATTACACATATGATGTTGAGGACAGCAGACATTTTATGACTGCCCACTGCGTGTCTATCACAGTCCTAGGAGCAGGGTCATGATAGGAATGGAGTTTGATGTGTTTTTGTCCCTCCTGGAGCTCTCAGGCATACATAATGGCATGCAGTTGGGCAAGTCGATAAAATATCCTTTCTTTACCGACCTTTACCCATTTCCCCCCAACCTGTCATTTGCCTTATACTCCAAATTTGAACCATTGCAATCCAGTTCATGGTTCTTAATCTTGGGTGAAGGGATGGAGCACTTTCTGATGTCTCTGTCTCTGTCTCTGTCTCTCTCTGTCTCTCTCTGTCTCTCTCTGTCTCTCTCTCTCTCTCTCTCTCTCTCTCTCTGTGTGTGTGTGTGTGTGTGTGTGTGTGTGTGTGCCCACACACATGCCTATCCACATACAGACATCAGAGGAGGACATGAGGTGTCTCGCTCAACCAACGAAGTGTCCTGTTCTATCACTCTCTGCCTTATTCCCTTGAGACAGAGCCTCTCACTGAGCCTGGAGCTAGGCTGGCAGCCAGCAAGCCCCGGTGGTCCTCCTGTGATGCTTTCATCATTCCACACACATGTGATCACCCCCAGCCTTTTAGGGGAATTCACAGAGATTTGAACTCAGGTCCTCATGCTTACACAACTACCCAACCAGCCCATCTCCAAACCCTATCTGCCAATGTTTTAAATATCCATTTGTACACCACTTTGGAATTCAAAAGAACTGATCTCCTTAGAATTCTAACTCCCTTAAGAATCTTTCCTGGTAGTTGGTTACTCTTCTAGCTGGGTCTCATTGCTGTGGACTTCACAAGGAAGGGTAGTTGGTGATGGCTGTGCATCAGCCCTGTGCCTTCCCCATGGGTATGTTTTTAAAAGGGGGAAGCAAGGTTTTGGCAGGTACAATGTGAGAAATGTTTCCAGGGGTGTGGCACAGGGGTGTGGCACAGAGGAGAGTGAAGGGGAAGTGTGGATTTTATCCATTTAAAAAGAAAATCCAACACGGGAATCTGAGTGGTAGAGGGAAGCGGGAGACAGCAGTGTGTGAGCCTGCTGATGGGCACACACCACACTGCCCTCCTCACACCAAATCTCTCGTGGGTGTGGAGGCTTGTGTACCTACTTTTAACCCCTCTTCTGTGAATCTGGAAGGAGAGTCCTCTCCTCTTTCGGCCTGAGCTCTTCCCCAAGGATGGTGATGCTTCCTCTGACTCTCTCCACTCAAACTGATAATTGAGACACTGTAAAAAGCAATGGACACAGATGAGGGTTTCAGACCACGTCTCTTCTTCCTTGATAGATGCTGTAATTTTGGGTTATGGCAGTGGGGATAGGGTGGGACATGGATCAGGCTTCTTCATCAAATGCTAGCCATCAAAATTGTACTCAAGTTTCAAGCTACGTAGAGATACTATGGAGGATACCAAGGTGTCCTCCACTCGGAACAATTCCTGTGACAGCAGCATCTTCCTTCCTTCCAGTGCAGTGGCTCTCAACCTGTGGGTTGCAACCCCTTTGGGGGTCAAATGACCCTCTTCCAAGGGTCACCTAAGACCATGGGAAAACACAGATGATTCACAGCCACAGCAAAATTAGAGTTATGAAATAGCAAAGAAAATAATTTTATCTCGAAAAACCAAAAAAATAAATAAATAAGAAAATAATTTTATGGTGGTGGGGTCGGCACAACATGAGGAACTGTATTATGGGGTCACAGTATTAGGAAGGTTGAGAACCACTGCTCTAAGGAAAAGAACAAAATGATGGTACAGTCATGGTTCTGTTCATCCTACTGACGAAGTCTGAGACCCCGCTTCGGAAAGCACAGTGGTTAGAGAGCAGATGCTGGAGGCAGACTAGCCTGGGTCTGAATCTTGTATTCTTCATTCAACAGCCTTGTGATCTTTAATGTGTTAGTTTTACCCTCTTGGAGCCTGGGCTCCTCATCTTTGAAGTGGAAAATGGCAATATTGACTTTGTGAGATTGCTTAAGGATTAAGTGGGCTTACTGCATATAGACTTATCTACAGTTTAGATCAGTGTCTAGTTCATAGTAAGTATTCAATACATCTATCTACTGACGTGGAAGAGAAGGTAAAATATAATTCATCATCATGATCAGAATTCTAGTGCTGGTAATGAGGGGATGTTGTGTTTCCAGGGAATCTCTTCACACACACACACACACACACACACACACACACACACACACTCCAGGTATAGTAATCCCTGGACCCAGCATTTCTTCTCAGGAAGCCAAACCATTTGGCATGCAACCTCCTCACACCTAATCGTAAGTGACAGTGACACTGGATATGAACTTAGGAAGCACAGGTCGATCCCCCTGAGGCCCCACTGACTCACTTCATGCCAACAAAAGAATCCCTCAACCACTGCGTGACTCACCCTCCCTCTCTCTTCCTTAAATGGAAAGACAGATGCTTGCTTACTCTGCTGTGGCGCAAGAGTAAGACGGTTTATTTTGTCAGGCAGCTTTGAACTTGTTGGATGAAAGCAGTTATTTAAGCACAGAGGAGTAGTAAGGATGGTTGAGCCAGGTACTTGCCACAGTAGGGCCAATCAAGATTGCACTTTCTTATTGTGACTACTGTTTGGTGAGGGCCTCGGGCATGGGTTACCTGTGCCGCACTCCACAGCTTAGAGAAAAAGAGCAGAGGTACCGTGGAGAGGAGGGTATGACAACCTCCAACCTTCCCTGAGCATCCCATGGTAAAAATCTCAAGTTCTCGCAACCAAATCAGAGTCCAATGGCCAGTTGCCAGTGGACAGGAGGAGTCTTAGGTTGAGAACAATTACAGGCAGAGCAGCCACATTCTGAATTGATCTCCCTCCCTTCACCGTTGGAGCTTGAGACTATGGCCGCTTCAGTACCCAAGCTCCCTACCAGGATAGGGGCTGGATTAAACCAACACCCCCCAGCCAAGCTACTGTAATTTGTAGAGTTTACAGAGCCAGAAGGGTGGGGAGCAAAACCTGCTCAAGCACTTGTGGTTTCTCTGGTGAGTAAGAACCAGGAAGCAGGGTTCAGAGGGGGTAGGAGCCATCACCCCGCACCCAGCCCCATCAAATGCCTGAATGCCCTCCTTGGAGGTTATACAACTTCCTTTGACATCGATCCAAAGATGCTTCTCATCTTTGGTCAGCTATGATGCTGAATTCTGGAGACCTGTTTGTCCTTGGCCACTTCTACCCCGTATGGAATGTCCAATTATTTGTCAGTTACCTTCAGGTTCTAAACCGAGGCAGCTACCAAAAGAACTCATTCACTGGTAGAACTTCTCAGGGAGCTCGAGTGGACCATTATATCTGGATCGCTCCAGACTGATGCTATGTGAGACTCAGCAGGTACCATCATTTCACACTTTAAGAGTTTCTGGATGCTCAAGAGACACTGTCTCCATGGCACACAGCACTCCTCACCCATGGGATGGATGCATCAGGAAAGCAAGACCAAACCTTTCTATAGTGTCTGGCCAAACAGGGGCTTACTCCCTAAATGTTTGCCTTGACCAGATCTATATTCTGATGGCTGCTCTCCAGCCTGAGTATCTATCAGAATCACCTGAAAGTATTGATAACGGCAGACTTCTGATTCAGAAAGTTTGGGAAAAGGTTCCAAGATGTGCATATGCAATGAGTCCTTGGTGCTGGCTGGAGAACCACAGCTTCAGAACCATCCTTAAAGCTTCTGTGTGGTTTTTCCCTTCAAAGCTTCCAAGGAATGGACTTTGGACCCACTTCAAAGAGACAGGGGTTCAAGTCTTGACTCAGCCACTAAGAAGAATAACAGCTGCTCTCTCTTTGCCGAGTTGTGAGTACCCAGGGCTCCTTTGAAGTCATTCCCAGAAAGTCTCTGCTATCATACTTAGTACTGACACGGTATCAGGGTGTGTTCTGGCAAACCTCACTCTCCAGGAGTTTTTGACAAATGATAATCTTGCCAGAAGCTGGACCTTAATGCCAGCAACATCTGATACTCATTGTTCCTGCTCTAGTGGACCTGATGGGACTTGGCATCCAGGCCAGTGCAAGACTACAAAGGCCTCAACTGTACATAGGAGTTCTGACACAGGAAACAGAGAAACAGGTTAAGAATCATCTACCTATCTCCAACCCTTTCAATAAACCATGACACCCTAAGATATTTCCAGGGCCAGAGAACAAGCCAACTTCTATTACCAGTCTTCAGCTTCAGGAACGTCAATGGTCTTGCTTTATCAGTCTCCAGGGTCCCCTTTACTTGGCTTTATGTCCACCCATTCACCATCTACCTCCAGGAGAAAGCCCTTCCAAAGGAGATGCAGGCAGGACTGTGCTGTGTCTTGGTTTCTGTGAAGCTTCTACTGAGCCCAGAAAGCTGCTCATGCAGCCAAGTCTTCTCTATTTACAAAGGAACTTACCAGCATGTGCTGAGACCAGAACTGCACATGCCTGGGGGCTTGGCATGGATCTCAGCTCCAGGATTAATATCAAGCAGTACGGCCTTCAGACTAAAGCATGCTGGGTCATACAGTGAACCAGAACAGAGCCAGGACCCCTCCTTGATCTGCAGCACACCTCTTGCCTGGGTTTAGAGCCACTGTTGCACCTCATGGTGGCAGATGTCCACCAGAGTCCCATTCTAACACCATGTCTCCTCCAGCACCCTGCTCAGATTCACAGTAGACTCAGTGTTCAATTCAATCCAGAGTGTGTCTTCCAGCTGACACTCAAGAACTATACTTCATGTGGGCTCTGGAGAAGGATGACGTACTCAGGGGACTCTCGTTGTCCTCTACTGCCTCAGCTGCCACTCGCTGTGCTCTGCAGTGCCTTCTCTGGGCTCTCAGATAGAGCACTGCCTGCCCCTCCCAGCAAACTCCATGGCAGTGGTCTAGAGCCACCTCTTACAGAGATGCAAGAGAGGAGGAGAGTTGGTCTTCTCCAGGATGGAGCCTCATGATAAGTTAAACAATCTCAGGTGGTCAGTCCTAAACAAATACACATATGAGCCACACAAAGGTGATTCCACAGGCTGCAACTTCACATACATATGTATTTTATGTGTATGAAACAATAATTAAGGAATAAGAGATCATGAATTTGAGAAGGAGGGGGATACACAGGAGAAGTTGCAGAGGAAGCAGAAAGGGCAAAAATGGTGTAAGTATAGCACTCCCATATGAAATTCTTGAAACTCTTAAACTAAATTTTTAAAGGTTCTGGTCTTTTCTATTGTGACTATGCGTTAATTAAGATGGACGCTGATTGATACTTCACGGTGTCTGTTCTTGGGGTCCCACTCCTTCCACCTCACCCTCAAATCCCTCCTGGCCCTGCTTATAGATGAAACACGTTCAACAGCTTTGATCTTTTATCTTTTGAAATGCCCTTGTATTTCTTTGAAATGCACCTAACTGGTTTGTTCATTATTTGTGAAACTTGAGAACTTTTCTGTCTATGAGTCTTTTGTCTGGATGATTGTGTATCGCATGTATGTAGTACCCATAAAGGCCAGAAGAGGGCGTCAGGTTCCCTGGAGCTGGAGTCACAGACGTAAATGAGCTTCCAAGATGTGGGCAGCAGGCATGGAACTCCGAGCTCCTAGAAGAGCGATTACGGCTTTTAACCATTGAGCCTTCTCACCAGCCCCTGTCTTTATTGCTTTTGATTAGCTTACAAAGTAGCAATTTTCCTTATAACATCCGATGCCTGTTTTCTTTTCGGTATTTCCTTCCTTACCCCCTTTCTGTCACAATTCCCCCCACTGTTCTCATGTTATTCTCCTCCCCACACAGCGTACCTGAAGTACCTAAAGCTTTTCCCCATCCATGGCCTCTTTTCTAGCTGGTTCACACCTACTCCCACCTCGGTACATTTATCAATTAGAATCCAGGCTCTGCCTTAGAGCGAGAGCATGTAGTATCTTTCTTTCTGAGTGCAGGATGTCTTGCTTATTAATATAATGTTCTCCAATTCCATTCATCCTCCTGCAGATTTCCTTCTCTTCACAGCTGAATAAGAGTCTGTTGAGTATATGAACTATATTTTCATTATTTATCTGTCGATGGACGTCTCTACTGTCCCCATTTCCTTACGGCTTTGAAAAGAGCAGAGAGAAACATGGGCATGCAAGTGTAACATCTCTAATGGGATGTGCAGTCCTTTAGGTGCCAAGCCAGAAATAATATGGCTGGCTCACAACCCCTAACTGACTTGTACAGTGAATGTACCAGTGTGCATTCACACACGGTGAATGAGAGCTCCTCTTTCCCCGTATCTTCTCCAGCATTTGTTGTTATTTTTTTTCTTGATGCTAGCCACCCTGACTTAAGTAGGACAGGATCTCAAAGTGGTTTTAATTTTCATCTCAACAACAAAATTTCTACTGTCCTTGTCTTCAAATATGCTCAGAGCATCAGATGCTTTATAAGTTTCTTTTATTTCTAAAACAAAGAGCTAGTGGGTAGTTGTCCAATAAATCCTGGGGAAAAGTAGCCAGCTGACTTGTCGTCTTTGCCAACAAAGATGTTTCTCTGCCTCTGTGGTGATTGGCTCATCTTGTAGGTCTTTAAGATGGCAGCAAGACTCTCCAAGCTGAATGGATCTCAGAGCCCTGGAGTCCAGGACTTTCAGACATTAAAACCACTCACTCTGATAATTCCCTCCAACTGTATGTCTAGTGTGTCATTTCCCAAGGTGGCCCGTGACCTCCATGACTCACTTTCCCAGGCTTTGATCAAGACACTGAGAGTATACGAGACTTGTTTGTAAGTCCTTCATGGAGACACAGTTGCCTCCTCCCTTCATCTGTGCTTATTTGTCCTCCTTCTCATTCACTCTACTACATTTATTTAGTGCCTATGCTTGCCCAGCAGGTGCTGGGGCTGGAACCTGGTGATACGTATGAAAGAAAGTTGGAGAGCTTTTCCTTTAACTCCCTGTCCTACCTCTATCCAGGGGGTCCCATAAGGGCTCTGGTGACTCCTTGAGCTTAGGAGATGTTGGGGAGGCATCAAAGGGACTTCCTGAAACTTAAAGATGAGGACAATTAGAGAGGAACAGAGAGGGTATTCTTTATTTAAAAAACAATAACTGTGTGGAAAAAAATGAGTACTTAAGAATGCAGGTTTGAAGTCAGCAATAGGCCTACCCTAATCATCAGACCACCAAAGAAACAGGTTTGAGTGGCATGAAAATATATACAAGAAGAGCAGAAGTAGTGTTTTCAAGATCTGTAAGATGGAAATTTCTGTTCTGCTGTGCTAAGGATGTAAGCTGTTTCCATTCTCAGAGCTTCTCTATGATCAATGGCTCTTGAACTCCAGCCTGTGTCAGAACAGCCAGGACGTAACAGTCATGCAGATTGATGGCTGGAGTCTCTCACACAATACATCTGTGGTCAGGCCCCTGATACTGACGCTGCAGGATGCAGGGCCACAGTTAGAGGACAGAAGTACCTCTCTATGGCCGAAGGCCTGTTCTGTAGTGACTGTTACCCTCCGTAAATGAAAGCTCAGGAAGATGAGACCAAGAACCAATGAGTGAATTGTGGCCTTTCCGTATCAGTTCAGGAACTGGAGGTGTAGCTTCATGGTTGACTATTGACCTGACATGTACAAGGACCCAGGTCCCATCCCCAATGCCACAAAACGAAAGTCTGAGTGCACACTGTCTTCAGGATAATAAGCAAGGTCTGTGTATTATTTCCCTAACTCACTCTTCATGGTAAAGTTTATATATATATGAAATTCTAAGATGGAAGAAGAACAAGGAAGGGACCAGAAGCTTGGATGCTCTGTTTGTTAAGCCTGGAGGAGGAGGCCAGCTGCCACAAAGAGCAATGTTTATGGAGCGCAGAAGAAGGGGAGGGGAGGAGATATTATTAACATGTATTACAGGCTGGGAATCGGATTTGGAACTTAGCACAGTATTTTACACACACACACACACACACACACACACTATACCTAATGATATACTCAAGGTTAACATATACTACTACAGAAATGTTGTCTATTTCCAAAGTCCCACCAAGTTTGCTACCATATACATACTCTGTGTTTGATTACATGTTTTATGCTACAATATTGTACAAATATCCCTATATGGAATATAGAAATATGGCTCAGTGGTTAAGATCCCTGGCTGCTCTTCCAGAGAACCCTCACTTTGACTTCCAACACCCATGTGGCAGCTCGCAAACCATCTGTAACTCCCAGGGGATATTTAGCCCTCTTCTGAATTTCAAGAATACCAGGCACACAAATGGTTAGTGCGCACACATACATTCTGGCAGAACATTCATGCGCATTTAAAATTATTGTCATTGTCGTCGTCATCAACACCATTTATTGATTACAGAAAAATCTAAGAGCAGTTGAGTAACTTGCCTGAGCTCCCAGAGCTAGAAAAAAGGAACAGACATTGAAATGCCAGCCCAGGTCTGCCTTGTTCTCAAGTCCAAGCTCTTTTTGATCACCTAGACAGCTCTAAGGGACCAGAGAACAGAGTCTGGACTCTAAACACCAAGCCAAGCAAGGTATCCACCATCCAGATACACACGCTCAATTCATTCAGCAAATAAGCACCAAGTTTCTGCTCTGGGTCTCTTCCTTGTAATTCTCCAGAATTACAGCAGGGCTAGAATAGAGTCCCTAAGAGGTGTGTGAGCACATGAGAGAGATCATCAAAGGAGCAGTTTGGGACAAGTCGTCTGGTACCCACAGTGTGCTCTAGAATGGAAACACTGAATCTCAACTTTGCAGGCTCTTGGGCCATGACAAGGCATCTCCCACAAATCTGCACTCCAGAAGTAGGACATAAAAGAGCAGCAGCCGTGTGCACAGGATGGACGCGGCACCAAAAAGCCAGGCAAGGAAGGAGCAAGAAGCATTACAAGGAGCTGAAGAGGGCTTCAAGTGATGGAATTCACGTGTGATCCCAGCACATGGAAAGCTGAGGCCCGGAATCAGTGCAAGCTTGAGTCCAGCCTCATCCACATAGAAAGTACCAGGCTAGCCAAGACTACATATGGAGACCCTGTTAATGCCACCAGCAGTACTACCAGGAGGGAGGACAGGAAGGTCATGGGTCAGAGATGTCCTAGAGCTGAGCAATTTGAGTATGGGGTGGTCAGGGGAGGGAGAAAAATCAAAGGGGGCATAGATCCTCTCTTGAAGAACAGCCACACGCTTGAAGAGATGTAGGAGGTTAAGAGAAAGCCAGCTGGAGGAGAAACATGTCATTCAGGGATCCAAGATGAGGGCAGAGGGGCAGGCAAGCG
Organism: Arvicanthis niloticus; assembly: GCF_011762505.2. NCBI lineage: Eukaryota > Metazoa > Chordata > Mammalia > Rodentia > Muridae > Arvicanthis > Arvicanthis niloticus. The sequence continues at coordinate 22,372,214 of NC_047663.1, read as the reverse complement.
CCTAGAAGGTATCTGGACCCATGGAGAAACTCTTCTCCTACTCCTGCTAGGACCTTCTTCTTCTCCTGGCAGGCAGATAGCCCGCGGGCTCACATCTGAATAGCAACCATGATTCTAATCAGGACAGTCTGTGCCCCAAAGGGAGGCAATGTTTAGAGTCTCTGAAGCAGGTGGCAGAGAAGATATTTCAGTTAGAGGGAGTGTCCCATAAAAACAAGCTAAACGTGTCTTCTAACTGAGCTGTCATCCAACCTTGTGGGAGCTTGGCATTTGTGTTTTCAAAGTTAAAATAACATTAAGCAAGAAGACCCGGTATTTTTATATTTATTAAAAGGAATGGCACAGAGGAGAAGAACTGACTTAAATGAAGTTGGGAAAAGGAAGATTAAAAACCAAACCATGCCCCTGAAGCTTGCTGTAAGTGGTCATGAGAGAGAACGGATCTGATTGTATTCTGGCCAGAAAGATGAGAAGAGAAAGCCGAGAGATGGGTGAAGGGCCGTATATAACTGCTGTAGGCAGAGCATCATTGGACACACACAGAGAGAGAAGAAAGACAGAGACACGGGGAGACTCAGAGACACAAAGAGAAAGACAGAGACACAGACGGAGAGGTAGACAGACACAGAGAGAGTCAGAGACAGAAAGAAAGAGAGTCGGAGACAGAAAGAGAAAAAGAGATAGAGACAGAGAGAAAGAGAGAGGCAGAGACAGAGAGAAAGAGATGGGGGAAGGAGGGGGAGGAGGAGAAGAAGAAAAACCACACTGGAAAATTCTCCTAGTCCAGATAAGTCAGTATTCTTGGCTTTTCAATAGGAACAGAAGTGGGGTCCTTCCCTGGAGTTCTCTCAGTAACTAAAATGTCCATTCTTGGGGCTGACAGCTAGCCATACTTTCTACTTTACTAGGCTTTGCTGGTAATGATATTTAGATTTTAAAACCCCACACTTTGTGAGTCTGGACAAATGTTATCATGGAAAGCCTAGAAAAAGACAGCAAGGCCCATGGTCATTCACTATTCTGGTAGCACTGGTAGCCTAATTGGGCCTGACCCTAGATGGCCCCAAAATGGATCTTACCCTAAACCTAGGGGGCAAAAGTCTCAGAGAAGCAAAATAAGAGCCACCTAAAAACAGCGGGCTGCAAGCATTTAGCCAAAGCACTCTCCACTGCCACATCTGAGAGACAGGAAGGCGCAGCCTGTACAAAGGGCATATGTACAGATGGGACAGCCAATCTGTAACAAGAGAGGGGCCTGGGATTTGGTACCAAGGACATCCTTCAGCTCTCAGGGACCATCATGTGGAAGAATCATGGTTGTACCTTAAGACGTGATACTTCGGGACTAGAGAGATGGCTCAGTAGTTAGCAGCACTGGCCACTTTTCCTAAGGTTCTGAGTTCAACTCTCAACACCCACATGGCAGCTCACAAGTGTCTATAACTATAGTCCCATGTGATCTGATGCCCTCTTCTGGTGTGCACACATACAGACAAAATACCCATATGTTGCGGTAAATCTCTTGCCCATAGGAAGTCCATAGAAGAAAAGACACAAGTCAATAAATATCAAATGAACGCTGCATGCCTAGATTGGGCAGATTTACCATTAAACTACACTATTCCCCGGCTAAGAGAGCTCTTATCAACTTGCGGTTTCCTAGGTCAAGGTCTTCTTCGTCTTCTCTCCTTCCACCAACTGCCCATTGTAAATTTGCGGCAGGTTCTAATATAGCTTTTGCCATATCTTTCCAGTCTTGGGGGATTATTCTATTTTTAATAGCCCAAGAAGTCAGAATTTGTTTAACAAATGGTGAGTGCATACCAAAATTAGTGACACTCTCCTTAAATTTTCTCAGATCTAACACATCCACAGGTTGCCATTCAAATTCCTCATAACCCTGTGGGTAAACAACGTTTGGAGGTCTTTGTTGTACAGTAACCGGATAGACCAAGGTGTGTTTTCTAATAACTCTTGGTTGACTTTCTCTATTTACTTCTGTCTTAGCCCATATATATATAAATAAATAAATCGTGTGTGTGTGTGTGTATGTGTGTGTATGTATGTGTGTATGTATGTATGTATGTATGTGTGTGTATGTGTGTGTATGTGTGTGTATGTATGTATGTGTGTGTATGTGTGTGTGTGTATGTATGTGTGTGTATGTGTGTATGTGTGTGTGTGTGTATGATACTTCTAAATTATTTGTTAGAAGGAATCCCATTAAGAGCCCCCCTGAGCATTCTTTTTGAAGTTTTTATTGGCGTGTGTTATAGATACTGGTGGTTTTCATTATGAGACATTCGCATATGTGTAAAATGTACTGTGATCAGGTTCACTCCCCCATTACCCTTCCCTGTCCATTTCCACCTCCTGTTGTTCCCTTCCTCTTCCCAACTGGCCCCCTTTTTCTTACTTTCCCGTGTTTTAGTTTATTTTGTGATGACATCCCAGGAGTGTGTACAGGAGTTATTTGTAGAAGCATGAACACTTCACCACTGAAGGAAATGTCTCCCCCTCCCTAGAAACCATCAACTGCCTGTAGATCGTCAGGGAGACACAGGACGAGCTCTTCCCCTCTCGGTGACAGGATGTTGCTGGGCCCAGACTTATGCATAATCACAGCAGCTGTGGGTATGAGAAACCCATGGCCGGCTCGTGCCCAGAACACAAGGCTCCACCCCTTCCTCCAGCTCTTACAGTCTTCCCACCTCATCATCTGCTGCGTTCCCTGAGCCTTACAGGGCAATGCTCCAGATGTCCTATATAGGGCTGAGCATTCAACAGCCACTCAGTCTCAGCATTTTGGCCAATTATGACTCTCTGTGGTTACCACTGCTCACTGCAAAAAAATTTCCCCTGACCAAACTTGACAGGAGCACCAATCTCTGAGAGTAAACACAGTTTTTTTTATACAGCCATTTGATGGGTACATCACACATGCATGCATGCATACACACACACACACACACACACTCACAGAGAGAAAGAGAGACAGACAGACAGACAGACAGACAGACAGACAGAGACAGAGAGAGACAGAGATTCTTGACTTTCGATAACACAAAAACTTCTCTTTCTAGTGTCAGGTGGGTCACTCAAAAGGAGAAATAAGTTTCCAGTAACAATCATGGTTCTTTAATCAAGAGCTATTGTCACACTTCCAGGACACCAACCGGAACAGCTAGGGCTCCTCAAGCTGACCCTGGGAATGTACCTTTCCGGGTCTCCGTTCCTGCTGGAGACAGACAGTCCCCACTGGTTCTCCATAAGCAGTATCTGCTGAGTCCCTCCCACCTGCAAGAACATTGTATGAGTTCTCCCTCAACCTACTGGAAAGAAATGGTAATAATTCTTTTTCCATTGAAGACTAGGCGTCAAGGGGTCACCACTGCAGTGACTGAGTCACCAGATTCGGATCTGAAATCAGCTCTGACTCTAGAAAACATTCTCTATCTTCCATATGATATAGCCACAAAGAAAGGTAATTATGCTCTGCTCTTCCCTTCTCTCCTCTCCCCTTCTCTCTTCTCCTCTCCTGTCCTCTCCTCTCCCCTTCTCCCAGATACATAAGTAAGCTAGGATTGCAGATTTTGTTCTTGTGAGTACATTCCGTGCCTGGCAAACGAATCACAGCCCCTCAGGACTGCTTTTCCACCTGCCTTTTCTGCAATCCTCAAAGCCAGAACTTGTGGGGCAGCAGAAACAGAGAACTGAGAAATCTGTGACAATGTTTCTCTTAAAGAAAAAAAAAAAAAGTACATCTGGGCAACAAGCCAGAACCAAGACAATTGTCCCCAGTACCTACGCTGGGCCTCCAGGCCTAAGGAATTTCATGCTTCTGTGAAAGAGGCCAATCTGAATGAGAGATAAAACTTGGCAACTTGGTCAAAGCAATTCTCAACATGACCCACCTCCTTTTAACTAAACTGGATCTCTAAGAGGGCTGAGTTTGCTCTCGGATAAAATACCGAGAGGCCAAAGATGCCAAGAGCATGGTAGGGACATGTTAGTTCTGAGCTGTTCTGAAGGAATTCGAGCCTGGCAACAGGCATCATTTCTGTTCGCCAGTCTATGAGGAACTCCAGACAAAGCGCACATCCAGAGTCAGGAAAGAGCATTCGTCCAGGGACTTAAGACCCCCGCAGTCCAGTTGCAATGACATGTCAAGGCCAATGAGGACTCAACAACTTGAAGACCATCACATGAAGAGCAGCACCCAAAATGACAGCCACTGGCGAGCAGGATGGCTGGCTGCCCATGTGATGCAGGCACACAGTCGCACCTTAAAAATCTCTGAAACAATGGACTAGAACCCAAATCCCAGGAGAGACACTGAGAACAATATGAAATTCAATGGAAGATAACTGCATTATTGCCAAATTAAATTTCAGAGGATTAAAGCTTAAAGAATAACAGAAAGCCAGTATTTGGAAGTATCTACTACTTGCATTTTAATAGAAAGGTCTCCAGGGCAATCTGGTCTTTTTGGAAGGAAGATTAAGAAAAGAGATGGAAACACTGTTACCCCAGTGCCATCTCTGTAATACCCTGCCTTGGAATTCCAACTTCAGCACCATCTCCGTCAGCAAAGTGGGGCTTGTGGTTGACAGGTCTCAGCTTGAGAGAGAAGCAAAGGAAACACGCAGTCACGGTCAGCAGGGATGGTGGGAGAGGCTGCAGGGAGAGAGGAAAGACCGTGCTAAATAAAGGAAGTTACAAGATGCTTCAGTGGTAGACAGACAAGGTGAGACCCAAAGGACTGAACAGCAAGATTGCTGTCAATCAGGCACACAAATCAAAGGAACCCATGCTGACAGGTCTGCCGCCACTTGCATCTGTGTCATTCAGCGTTCAGGAGGCTGGAGATGGGGCCACAAGAGGACATGGCTATCGTTTATGTATCATTCTGTCAGCATAGAGGTGCATGAGTCACTACACAAAGATACACAGGAAGGCGTGTTCCTTGTGCGAAGATCTGCAAGCACTTCAGTTATCGCTGAGGAATTGCCTGACAGTCTGGTATGTGGTTTGGCCAGGGTTCACCTACATTACATACGTGCAGTACTCACTACCCAGAAGGCTCTAGTACATCTTGATCACACCCCACAAATAGGCCTGGTTGCCCACAGTCATCCACTGTTCCTAGTTCTCTGACTTCAGTTGATCTCAGACCTCAGAAAACTGTCCCTCCGAGTTGCTGATAAAGCTCAGAACTATAGATACCTCATCTTCAGACAAGGATTCTGTACACGAGGAGCAGGAGAGATGGCTCAGCAGTTAAGAGTGCTTGCTGCTCTTGCAGAGGACCCAGGTTCAATGCCTAGCACCCATATGTCTCCCAGCTGTCTGTTAGCTCCAGTTTCAGGGGATCTGACACACTCTTCTGACCTTTACAGGCACCAGACACACATGTGACACATACATGCATTGAAGCAAAACACTCGTATACATAAAATAAGTAAATATAAGTTTTTAATTAAAATTCTGTTTATGTTCCTGTAATAGGGAAGGATGAAGGAGAGAACCTAGGTACTATTAAATTCAGCCATGAAGATCATGGCAACTCTCAAATTCTGATGGTTTGGAGAACACTTCTAGAGCTCTGACATCAGCATTGCCAATACCATAAGAAGTTCTCCCAATACCTATAGCCAAAAACACCATCCAGAGACATTGTGTTGAATGAACAGCTGAACCCCATGCTTCCTTCCAAAGGAAGTAGAGTTGGCTTTTGATGGGAACTCTGCTCTGGATCAAGATGAATTGAGAACAAGCCCTCTCTACCACAGAGAGTCAACCAGAGCCTGAGAGATGACTTAAGTTTTTTAAGTAATTTTTATTATAATATAATTACATCATCTCTCCTTTTTTTCTCCATCCAGCCCCTCCAATGTACCCCCTTGCTCTCTCTTTCAAATTCATAGTCTCTTATTCTATAATTGATGCTGGTGTGTGTGCATGTGCATGTGTGTGTGCATGTGCCTCTGTGTATGTGTGCATGTGTGCGTATGTGTGTGTATGCTTCTAAATTTATAAATACATTCTGTTCAGTCCCTATACTGTTACTTATGTGTTCCCCAGCTGACCATTTGGTATCAGATAACCAATTAGCATCTCCTTCCTTAGGGAAGACTATTCCCCCCTCTCTCCACATCTTTTAGTTGCACCTGAAGCTAAGGAATCACTTCAGAAGAAGCGATGAAAAGATTCTAAGAGACAAAGGAATAGTATTGTGTCTCCTAGAAGTATCAGAGAAGCCACACCCATGAAGCCTCAGTGACATGGCTGCCTAAACATGACCTGGACCAAAACATTACCAATGGGCATCCTAGGATGGAAAGGGAAAACCTCATAATGTCTCAACCCTAGACCGAGAACCGACTTAATGTTTAGAGGAGCTGACTAGTGAGACTTGTGGCTGTTACTGCCAGGCAGTGGCATGTGACACGGCCTGTGTACTGAAGATAAAGGATGTGTGCCAAGATGGCTGAGCTTGGAGCTGTACCCCGAAGAACCCAATGTATGTCTCACCTCCAGGGTCTCCAGCAGGCAGAATGGCAGTTACTAGGAGTTGAGATGTGGCTGGTGCTGATGCCTTCAGACTAAAGCACAGAAAGTCAAAAACACAGGGCGATACAGCAGCCCAGAGCAGAGCCAAAGAGGGCCGCCCTGCTCTGCAGCACAGTCTCCACCTGAGCTCAGAACCATTGCTCCACCTTCTAGCAGCTGCCCACTCCTCCCTGCCACAGCCTCATATTCCCACTGCATCTCCTCAGAACTCTGTGCGGCAGTGGCGACCACAGTAAGCTTAGTGTCCAATTCAGTCTGGAACATGATAAACCCCCACCAGGTGACACCTCAGAGTTTGGGGTCCATTGAGGGAACCATTGAGGGTCCATTGAGAGAAATAGATAACTAAAATGAGAAGAACTCTGACCAAGCAAAGAGTGCCTAGATTTGTCCCTTGGCAAGGCAATCCTATACATGTATATATGTCATTATGAAAGTCTGACCTGAGGTCCAGGGTGAGGAGACATTGGAGACCTTCCTAACTCGTAAGACAGCTCAGCTCTAGAAATAGTCTGGCCTCTCAGACCCAAAGTAGTAGCCCTTTTTTTCTGATGTTAGCTGAGCCTATACCCCAATCAGAAAGCCACAGGACACAGGGATGCTCTCTTGTCTGCCTTGAACCCTCCTGCTGGGTCTGAGCCCCCAGGCCTGTACCTGTTTGTGATTTCTCTTTGTAACAAACAGAGCTTTCCTCCTTCAAAGTTCCCTGTGGAACCTCTATGTAGCCCAGCCTCAGGTCATCCAGGATATGTATGTATATATGTATGTATGTATGTATGTATGTATGTATGTGTGTATGTATGTATGCTTGTATGTATATCATTATTATTGCTATTGTGTAATGTGGGTGTTTATCTGTGTACCATATGCATGCCGGAAGAGGGCATTCGATCTCCTGGAACTGGAGTTACAGACATGTGTGAGCCACTGTGTGGATGCTGGGAACTCAAGCAGAGTCTCAGCAAGAGTAGCCAGGTGCTCTTAACTGATAAGCCATCTCTCCGGGTTTCAGCCAGAATCTTGTACAATCTACATGTGTCCACTTCCACCAGCTGGTGCAGGAAGCTCACTCTCCTGTCTGTCCTAATTAGCTTCAACTGTCAATTTGCCACAGCCTCGAGTCTTGATTGAGGGAGTGGTCAGATTTATATTTGCCTGTGGACATTTCTCTTTCATGCTCTATAATGTCCATTTCCAGAAATGAGCGGAATTAATGTTGAGAAAGGAAAGAAGTACCTACTTTACTCTCTCATTGATTCATTCATTTGGGCAAAAACTGAATTTTGGTGGCGGTTTTGGTTTGGTTTGGTTTTTTGAGAATGCGTTTCACTATGTAGTCCAGGCTGGTCTCAAGTTCATGATTCTTCTGCATCTGCCTCCCAGTGTTAAGATAGCAGTCATGAAGTACCACACCTGGCCCTCAAAAGCTATTTACAAAATGCCTACTGTAAACCAAGCACTAGTGGAGAACCAAGCACTAGTACTAGAAAATAGGAGCCCCAAGGCTTCCTCTCCCTTGACAAAGGATAGTATTGGACCATATAGCCATCCCAACCAGTAGGAGAGAAAAGTATGGAGTTACAAACTCCTGGGCAGGATGGCTATTTCACAGTTTATGTGTTTTGTTTGTTTGTTTATCATGGCTCCTACTGTTAGAAGATACAGGGGAACTGCATCCTGTAGGGGAGGTTACCCATCATGTATTGCAGAAGATGCAAACACTTAAGAGAACTGCTAGAACCCAGTCCTAGGTGTTAGGAAATGCAATGCCAGAAAATCACATAGATCAAGGACACCATGAAGAGTTAACAGACCAGGCGAAGCCAGTCAGTTCAAGGGAGCCAACTCTTCAAGCCATCCTGAATGGAGACACCACCCTTTTTGCTCGAGTTAAATAAGACTTCATTTATATTTTAATATATGCTCATTTGTAGTTAAGAAATACATGCTAAAAGATTAGAGAGATACTGTTTTCTCTTTATCTGACTTTTTTGAAGTAGGATAACAGCACGCAGCACTGGCAGGAGTATGAGGAAACAGGTCTCATCATACTTTGTTAACAAGATGCAGATCAATGCAATCATGAGCTGTCAATTCTATACTCCAGTACAGGGCCCAGGGCCTCACAGAAGGATGTTATGAGCCTCGGAGTTGCTTCTGGTGGCAACCTTGGCTAATCTGTGATACATCCATGGGAGAGAGGCTTGGTGAAGCTCACTGCACTCTGAAAAGACATGGTTAGAAGAGATTTCCAAAAATGTTTTGGGAAAGATGTTGAAAGATCCTGTATTTAGGACTCTGAAGGGGAGGGGAATATAGAGCTCTATTTCCACAAGAATGAAGAGACTTCGGCGTAATTCAAGGATCTTCATGATGGGGAATATGATCATGCAGAAAAGTCGGCTTTCCTTTGCTCATCACAAGCCCATGATGATCAAATAGCCTAAGTCTTCTGGATTCCCAGACCAATCTGATCTCTTCTCTTCTTCTCTCTCTCCTCTTGTCTTCTCTTTTTCTTCTTCCTCTTCTTCCTCTTCTTCCTCCCCCTCTTCTTCCTCCCTCTACCTCCCCCCACTCTATCTCTCTCTCTCTCTCTCTGATATCAGGTTTCTCCTGCCATTTGGAACTGTGGTCCTGTCCTCCCCACCACTTACCTGATCAAGTCCCATTGCCCCAGAGCTTGGCCACAAGGTACATGTTCCACCTATATGTGTTTAATACACTGGTGAGAAATACAATGTGGCCAAGTAAAGACACTTGCGTGTTAAGCCAATGAATCAACGCCACACATTATTAGCAATGTGAAAAAAAAAACAAACAGATATGTGCTCATGAATTCACTCTTCAGAAAAGAAAGGGCAACTCTAGCTTGTCTGGTATGCCATTTTCTGTGGTATAAATACTGTAGTGAAGCCACCAGTGTGTCTCTGCGTGAGGAGCTGGAAAGAGATGCATAAACTCACCCCTGGTGAGTCAATGGGAGGCAGCTCCCACCGTCTACTTGACCCCACTTTCCAAATTTTTGACAGTGGACTTTTGATGCATCAGTTATTCTACAAATTCTATGGCTCACAACAGATAATGCATGCTATAGATCTACCCTTGGAAAAGAAGAAAGGAGTGTGGCCATGGTGCAGCCCACATACAGCTTCATCTCACCGAGTCCTGAGATGCTCCCCTAGTGCCCCCAGGCTCACACTGGACCGTGGGTCTAAGGGAATCAGGAAGGCCCTGGAAAGGGTGGAAACAACTTATAAAACACTGGGAATTACTTTCTTCCAGTGATGTGTGCTTCTCTCCTGAGCCATCTCCTACACTTTCTTATGCTGCCACAGACAGCAGAAAGATATGGCTCCATGTGAGACCATTAGCAAGCATTAGAAGGAGGAAGCCAATACAGAGAAGGAACCCAATACAGATGTAGGTTTGCTTTCTCACTTTAGTGGGAAAGAAAGACCTGTGTCTGGACACTACTCTAAGCAGGCTTTGTCATCCTCCAGGGAATTGCTCCCGGTGCTCAGTTTTCTAGCTGTTAGCATCAACATTGCCTAGAAACTTCTTAGAAATACACATTTTCAGGCCCCAGCCTGAACCTACAGTATTAGGTTGGGACCAACAGACAGGGTTTGCACAAGTGTCCCAGGAACTTGTGATTGGTGGTGAGATGTGCTGACCACTTCTTAGAACTCAGGGAACAGTTCTGCAGACAAGGGTGCAAACATCTAGAACAAACCTCCTGCCTTCTAAACTCAATGTAAACATCTTCCATGCTTGGGAATGCAAGAGCCTACCTTGGTAAAACCAGATACCAGCCCTCTAGATGGTTCTGACTTCAGTGGAGTCTGAGAAGTAGTGACTTGGAAGGCTGAGAACAGGCAGTGAGAAAAGACATGGAGTGGAAAGCAACCCTTTAGAGACAAGCATGCAGTCTCAGGTTTCCTTACAGGTTTTAGTTAAGCCATGGAATTCTCCTTTCCTCTTGTGGGAAAAGAGGATTATAAAATCCTCTTTGGAAGATCCTGGGGAGACGTCCCATCTCACAGAGTAAGATTTGCTAATGAAGCTGCTTGTCCATAAACAGCAAAAGGTTGCCAGGCCTTCTCAGCCATTCTGAGAACTAAACTTTCCCATTACTCATTGGTCTTTGGACAGTGCTGATTTATTTCACTGGTATAAATAGCAATACTCCAAGGGAGAATTACTAATGTGTTTGCTTACAAGGTCTTCTCCACACCCTTGAGAAGTCTGGACTAGAGCCCAGATGTTGGGGCTCAGCAAAGAACTGCTTCCCTCCCCCCCCCATTGTGGGGTGGGTTCTTCTACATGAATACCAGGATTACAGTGTTGATGTAGATGGATGATTGAGGTCTGGGTGGGTAGGCCACACACCTGTGGTACATAGAGACTCATTTGACATGTCAATCATGTGCAGGGAACAGATTCTCAGAGAGGGAGGAAGCACATTTCACCTTAACGCTTCTTTGGTACAGACATCTGGGAAGTTATCATCAAGAATGGAACTCCTGTGCCTTGCAGGGTGAATACGGAACCTTGCATGCAGAGTGGAATAGGGGCTGGGAAGAGAAGTTCTCAGACAAGACCAAGATCATCCTAGAACCAAGAGATAGTTTAGGCCTAGAGAACCCCTACACAGTCTGTGAGCCACCTCAGCCAGATTCTCGAGCTGTAAAACCCCTTTTGTTAGTTCTCACTAGGTCTCCCTGGAAGCACTAACCTCCACCCAGTGACAGGGAGCCTGAGGCCCTCTATGTTTCTTACCAATGTTGTATAAGTGACCACCCCCCCTGGATCCAGTCTTAGAAAAATTAGTAGTCCCCAAGGCTTGGTGACCAGACAGGAAAGACCTGACTTTTATTTTCTTCTCTGGTCCTAGGGCATTCCATTCTGGATTGCTGAACAGGCAAACTGGGGGCTTTCTGCCAGTAAAGAGGGAAGCATCCCTGTAAATGTTCTGCCATTATCACTACCACTCAATAGGCAAGTAGCCCAAAACTTGGATCCCCATCTGGAAAGGCAAGCTCCAGAGTAGACTATGCACTTGAACTCCTGTGAGCCCAACTCAGATGAGAATTTCATAGAATATATTGAAACCCAGAACATACACATACACACATGTATGCATGCATACATGCTGAGACCTGAATTTCTGATGAAAATGCTTCTCTTCATTCAATTTCACCTCAATACCTCTGTCTCTATGTCTGTGTCTGTCTTTGTCTCCCTGTCTCTCTGTGTGTCTCTATCTCTCTGTCTCTTTGTGTCTCTCTGTCTCTCTCTGTTTCTCTCTCTCCCTCTCTCTCTCTCTCTCCCCCCTCTCTCCCTCTCTTCCTCTCCAACACACACACACACACACACACACACACACACACAGAAATTCCTTTTTAATTAAGGTAAGATTTATAGTGTAGCAAGGAATTAACAGGGGAATGCACATGTCCAACACGCCATACTTGTCCCAGGCTCCTCTCTCCCTCTGCTCCTCTGCTGGGTCAATGGCTAGAGAGAAGACCAAAATGAAGACATAGGAAGAGCAGAAGACTCTCTAGGAAGCCACATCTGCACTGCTGCATCTGGAAACCTATAACAAGAGGGAAAGAATCAAGGGACCCTAAGCAGCCCTTGGTGGAAGGCAGTTGGTACACAGGGACACATCCCTCAGTCTCTTGTCCATCTGACTTGACAGGCTGTTGAGCAGAGGAACTGGGCTAGAGACATGTGTAGCCTTTCCTAGCACTGCTTTCCTGAGAAGGTCTTTATTTGGGACTGGAGATAAGAGCAGCTGATGGCTAAGAGGCTCTGCCTCTTAAGAACTGCGCTCAAACACAAACCAAAGGCGGCCTATTGCTCTACCTCTATAGGCTTCTTCCATTTTCTTGCTGCTTACCCTTCTCACAGTTCTTTCCAAGCACAGAGTTATTCCCTCAGACACCCCTACTGAGCCTCATGCCAGACTCATCCTCCAACACCTGAACCAGCTCTTTGTATTGGCCTCTACCTGCTGGCACAGGGCGACATACCCTGGACCTGCTGTGACAGAGGCAGATGGGCAGCCAGCAGCTCTCTGATCAGCAATCTTTTTTTGTTCCTCTCTGGACAGACACTGAGTTGTCAGCTATTACTGAGAGAGTCCACAGGTTTGGGGCAAGGGTTATTCCACCAGTATCTGTCTTTGAAGTGGGTGCCAGTACTGAAGGCTGAACAACCAATGGGTAGGAGTTCTGGGGTGGCTGCTTGCCCAAGGCTACTTGGAGTGGAAAAAGAGTCTTCACAGACGATGGATTATTGTGACATCGAGAACTACAAACCTAGAAAAGCAGTCTGTAGATGGGTTACAAGAGCCAAATGCCCAGCTATAACAGTGGTTTTATGCCCAAAGCTTATGTTCACCCACTGAGTGAACAGATGCAATACTGCAAGCCCCAGCCCCAGCACTGCATGGTCAGAACAACTCTTCTGCAAATACAGTCCCCTAGCTTACAAGAGACAGGGTACCCACATTTGAATGTTCTGTTAATACGTCCTCTTGCTAAAGGTGTAGTATTATCTTCTTAAAGATAACTCAGCTGTGTTCGTGGAGTCACCTCTAGGTTCTGGTGACATTGCCTAAGATGCAGCAAGACATTCGGACAAACACAAGTGCCTCTGGTCTCAGGGAAAGAATCCCTAAAGAACCTGTACAATAGCGAGGGGTAGAAGGTTAGAGGACCCATTAAGCCACTGTGGCGGTTGTTTTTCTCACTGCCATAACCAAACACCAGACAAGAACAACTTCGGGAAGGAAAGTTGTGTTTGGGCTCACAGTTCAGTGGTGAGGTCCATGATGGCCAAGAAGGCGTGGCAGCAAGAACATGAGGTGACAGGTCACATGACATCCATTGTCAGGAAGCACTGTGAGATGTATCCCGCTGCTCAGCTCATTTTCTCCTTTTTACTCAGTCTGGGACTCCAGCCCATGGTACAGGGCTGTCCAAATGCAAGATGTGTCTTAATTAAATCTCTATGGAAAGCACACTCACAGATGCCCCCAGGGCCGTATCTCCTAGGAGACTCTAAATCGCATCAAACTGATCATCAAGATTAACCATTATGTCCTCTCATGCTTCAGAACCCAATGAGGAGCCATAAGTTCCTCAGGGGCACGAAGCAAGCTAATGACAGAGTCGGGGCTGCTCTCTGGGCTCCTAACTCCTGCATGATGTTTACACAATACAACGGTGAACCAATATTTCCTGTGAAAGAGCCAGGTAGCACGCCATACTGTCTCAGCACTGCAGCAACTCAGTGCCACCATGGCCCAGAGCTGACACAGGCAATATCTTACTGAAGGCTGTGGCTCTGTTCCCAGAAAACTTCATTAGCCAGAATCCACACCAGCAGCCTCTGAGGATCTGCTATCATTTGTGGCCCCTTGTTCTACACAGTGCAATTAATAAGGGTGAAAATATCATCAGGTCCTTTAGAGCACAGTCTGGTGTGGTGACAGAGGGCCAAGGCAGAGCCTGGACGCTAGGTCATTACCCAGCCAGGCTCCAGAACTGGACGCTAAGCTGGAATGCTGGGGTCTCTGCTCCTCCCAGACACTTAGGAAAGACTAGAGGGACGTTTATGTGTTCTGGAATGATACATGGCTGCCCATGGGCCACTCTTGAAGCTTAGGCTTCAGAGTGGCTCCAAAAGGTGAACCAACTTTGTTGGTTGTCACTGGTGGGAAATCAGAAGAAGGAATTTTGGTAATCTTTAACCATCTCATTGAGCATAAGTATTGTCACAGGCTATATATCCCAAAGCAGGCATGGATAGTCTGGTGGCTCGGATGCAGAGATTTACCAAATCCACACAGTTTGGGAATAGCAAGATTGGTACTCTAGCCTAGGGTCCCTCAAGCCAAAGCCACCGTTCTTCTCTGTTGTGCCACGTAGCTATTGTCCATGTGTTTCCTCATTGTAACTAAGGAAGATAAAGTTACCTTATTGTTCAAAAAAAAAAAAAAAAAAAAACACACAACAAATGATATAAAGAACTTTCCAGCCAGCCAACTGAAATCTTTGCATTGGAATGTTAAATTTTACAGAACTCCCTAGGAGACATGGTGGTGGCAGTGGTTGTTATTGTTGCTGGTTTTTTTTTTTTTTTTGAGACAGGTTAGCCTTCAACTCACAATTCTCCTGTCCGTCTCTCAAGTTTTGGTACTATAGATCTGTTCTGCCATCCCCAGCAAGAGAATTATTTTATTGTTATTAATTTTCCAATTATGAGTTGAAAATACATAGTTTTAGCCTATTATAGCTTCTGATGATACAGAAGAGAAAGATAAATTCATTCAGTATAATTCAGGGTCCACAAACCATCTCTGCGACATTGTGTCCAACTTCTGGTCTTTCTCTCATGAAGTATCACGCTTGGGCCAAATAAGCAATGTGGCCAACTCTCTAGAAGAAATTTTCTCTGGGGCATTGAATGCCAGGCCCAGGCCCAGAGGTCATTACCTTAGGGAGTATTGTTGCTTTGAAACTCATATTCATATTCTTTCTTCCCCCAACACCACTCCAGGATGACCCCAAACATCAAAGATGACCAAGTAGCCATTACTTTGCTGTGGCCCTACCTACATTTCCTATAAACCAGGGCTGTAGGCGCAAAGGCTTTGCTACGAGGACAGGGTTCCTCTGAGAAACTCATATGAGAAACACGCTTAGAGGCCCAGGTGCTAGTGGGGCATCGATATTTCTCAAAACCCATGCACATGGCTTCCTGACCCATCAATAAGAGAAATAGGATAGTCAGAATCACAGTCATCTTGGAGGTACTACCCAAACATTGAGGGTGCTGGACACTGGTTTACAGCAGGAAGCACATTCCAGGCCCTGGTCTGTGGGGCTTGGTTTTGCATTTTTAAAACTTTAATAGGCATCTGGGTGGTCAGACAAGTCTTGGCGAGTTGCACTGACACAGGGGTGGAGACGAAGGGCTAGTTGGATCAGACAATATATGCTGGGGGGAAAAGAGTCTGACAAAGTCCCCAAAGGGTCTAGACGCCTGGGACTCCCGGCCTACCTAGGACTCCCATGCAATTGCTCCTGCTAGGCTCTCAGCTACAGTGTAAGGGATGTTCTCACCCTGAGCCAAATGTGCAAAAATCTGAAAGGTTTTTGTTTTCTCTAGTTTGTGTTTTCTTTTTCCTTTCTTTCTTTCTTTTTTTTTTTTTTTTCTTTTAAGGAAACTATATTTCCAGGGACGTTTCAGCATCTTGGAGAAAATATCTTCATTTTTAGGAAACCAAAGGACCACGAAGGGAAAATATTTATTACACTGAAATAATAATAAGCCTCATGTGCTTGGAGAAATCATAAAGAACTTAGAGACAATGTTGGGCTTGGCCTAGAATCCTTTGGCTTCCATTCTGTCCTGCTGGTTGCCTGTCGGTGAACATATCTTTCCTTCCCTCTGGGTCTTAGACTGCTCGTCTGTGAGATGGGAGAGTCTGGGCACAATGGTCTGTTTGGAAGGCTCCTTCTGGTCTGGAGTCTGTGGCAGCTCAGAGCAAAAACACTTTCTGTTGTGAGAGCATTCGACTTCTGCACTGCACTGATAATAATCAATAGTGCTTGGACAGGGGACACACAGCCTCATGGGGCTACTGAAAGAGAGGGGCTAATGTCTTCCTCCACTTACTTAATTCTATGTAGTTAAAAATTAGATGAGGTATGAGCTAGGTATGGCTAACAAACTGGAAAAAAAAAAAAAAACAGGCCAGGGTTCGAGAACCAAAGTTTTGGTACATTCTATTTAAGTGTCTCGAGCCACATGCGACAGAAGAAAGTTTGACAGAGAAAAGGGTCCTGGTTTGTGCGCAGTTTGTGCGCAGTTTGTGTGCAGTCATGACAAAATCCAACATAACAGATGCTCCTCTCCCTTAGCACTGCAGCAAATGAAACTTTATCCACTTACCAACCAGGACCCACAGCTAACCCAGCACTGTATTTGTGTCTCTGCTGTCAGACTAATGGCCTTGTCTGCCAGGCAAGCATGCAGGATCATGTCTGGAGAGCCCTCAGGCCTCTATGGGAGCCAGCCCACAGTTCATGATTTCTTGGCAAGGCCAGAGAACAGATACTTAATAAAAACCTCACTCGGCTCATTAAGGAAGACCTGTGTGTTCCGAGAGTGAGATCTCGGCTCCTTCCTCCTCCACCTGCCCTGGCCAGTTCATTGCCAAGACCAGTCCCTCATAGAGCCTCTCCAATTGAGCCCTTCCCTTTTTTTCCAGGGTTGCTTGGAAACCTTTTTGTCAGGGTTGCTGACAGGGTTAAAGACCCTGTCAGATCCTCCATAGACAGTTAATATACAACCCTGACTCTCAGCCATCCTGTCTCTTCAGTGAAATGGTCTATGATACCACTCTGGTTAGGTCATCCTTGGGCCCAGATCCTGTAGTAGAGCTCTCAGGTTCTCTATGGACTCCTAAGAACCCCCTACCCCACAGTCCATGGCTTCCTCCCTTTGAGTTATTTCTATCAACTGTTTACCCGGGAACCTCACATCTAGCAGGGCTCCCAAATGTGACCACTGCCTCTCTGAAGATGCCACACTCATATCTATGCTCAACCTCCCCAGCCCATCTCAAATATCATTGGCTACAAGAAACCTTTTGGTACCCGCAACCTACTTTCTCCCATCCCCAGCCTCCTTCCTCTCAATCTGCACCAGCGTTTATCTCTTGTGGGTGGGAATTTACACGGTGCTTGGAAAAAAAAAATGATGTCATACAGCTAGGCTTGGGTTCGAAACTTCTTCGATGCATGTAATCATGGACAATAGATCTACTCCTTCTGTGTGCCCTGACTTCCTGGGTCTAAAATGAACACAATACCAATACTTTATGAAGTTGTCATGGGAACTGCACGTGTTCATTTTCATAAGATGCTCAGCAAATCAGGACAGATGAATGCATAGGAAGTACTTCATAAGAGGCAGCACGAGGCCTAGTAATCTCAGCTAATCAGGAGATTGAAATAGGGGGATGGCAGGTTCAAGGCCACCCTGAACAATATAGTGAGACTTTGCTAGAAGGGTTTTTTTTAAAGGGGGTGGAGCTGGAGATGCATATAGTTCAGCAATGGAGCACTTGCCTAAGATACATAAAACCTTCCATAAAATTGCCAGTGGAGCCAAAAGGCAAGCGAGGTGGCAATTGCTGCTGCTGACACTGTGATTGCTTGGTCCCTGCTGAAGGGGCGGAGTCTCCTATACTCTGATCTTAGCTCCCCCTCCAATTTTCAGTGTCTAGATGGTGAGGAGCATTTTTTTTTTCTGGCATCCTCCACAACTGCAGTTTGCAAATATTGAATACTCTAAATGTGAATTAAGCAAGCAGCTCTTAGTAATTATGTGACTTTGAGTCGGTTTTTTAACTCCTCTGACCCTTGGTTTCCCAATTAAAAAGTGAAAGAAACGATATACTTTGTTTGGAGGCCCTGGTTGGTTGGTTGGTTGGTTGGTTGGTTTGGGGTGTTTGTTGTTTTTGTTTTACAAGATTAGGTGAGATAAAACTAGCAGTGTTGGAGACCATCACTTGGTTTTGCCAGCCTCTGACACAGACCAACACCCAGCAGCACTCCCTGAAAAACTATTGGCTATATGACCATACCGTGCCAGCTAGGTGGATGAGGACGTAAGTTTATTAGGGTATTAGTATCAGTTGCAGTTGTTTGACCTTGGTTTCTGGCATCACCATCTACCTCCCTTCTCTCTTTATTCGTTTATTACTTGGCTCTGGAGTGATTTCCTGGCTTAAACAGATTTATAGCATTTTTTTAGTAAATGCAGAAACAAGCAGGCTGGAAAGAGATGGCTCAGTGGTTAAGAGCACTTGCTGTTCTTCCAGAAGACCTGAGATGGGTTTCCAGCACCTACGTGGTGATTCACAACCATCTGTAATTCTAGTTCTATGAGGGATTCAATATCTTCTTCTGGCCTCCGCAGGCAGCAGGCATGATTGTGGCACACATATAGATAAAGCAGGCAAAACACTTACACACATAAAAATAACTGATATTTT
This sequence comes from Arvicanthis niloticus, assembly GCF_011762505.2. NCBI lineage: Eukaryota > Metazoa > Chordata > Mammalia > Rodentia > Muridae > Arvicanthis > Arvicanthis niloticus. Next base: position 22,353,562 of record NC_047663.1, on the reverse strand, counting down.
AAAAATAAAAGGCACAAGAATACAAAATATGGGCACTCTCCTCCTGAACACAAATAAAGAGAGATGGCTCGTGAGTGCACCATCATGAGAGATCAAGAAATACAAACTTGCAGGACCACTGAACTAAGTTTTATTTGCAGTTTAGATGAAAACATGTGCACTCTGAGAAAGCAGAGGCAACCAGAAACATCACCAAAGAGAACCTTCTGCCCAGGGAAATAGAGGAGGCAGCCTTGAAAAAAATGTAGTATCAGAACATGTTGCTAGTATCCACTTCCAGGTTCTGGTCAGGGCCAACGAAGCCGGCCACACTCTTTTCTTGGTCTCAGGACTGTGGTCAGGCTTGGTGTGACGAGGCACCAGGCCACAGAACTCAGGTCCCTCTGGGACCCACACACTGAAGGGTGCTCAGAAGCTTCAGTAGCGGGTCTGTAGGCAGGGTGAACAAGGCACACAAACAGTGTGGGGCACGCGTGATACCCCAGGGGAGGGTGCACAAGGCTGGCAGGAGGGAGTGGAGCAAGGGTTACAGGGTAGCCTGGGAGAAAAAGTCACAGTGGGGAAGAATTAGTGGAGGAGCCCAGTGTATGACAGACATTGACAATTCTGCCCTCAGGCGCCTCTCTAGTGGCTTCACTGTACATCCCTGCCACCTGAATTTCCTTACTTCAGACTCCCTCACTTTGCCTGTGCTACCTCCACGGCCTCCCAGCTGATCCCTACTCCCAACTCTACTCTCGCCTGGCCTTCTAACCCCTGGCCGATTGATGGCCAGAGGGATCTCCAGTAGACAGCAATCTAATCATGTCCCTCCCCTACCTAAGACTTAGTAGCTTCTACTTGTGCTCGGGACAACCAGCAGCCTCTTTAATAGACATGCGTGCCCTACTCCCACGTCTCACAACTCTGTCACTGTCTGAGCTCCAGCCTTCTGCCAGTTCCTCCTTGAGTTATCTAGCTCAGGCTGTGGGACATACGTCTCCTCTTTCCAGAACTCTCTTCTATAGCCATTCTCTTAATCAACTCCTTCTCTTCTTTAAAAGCTCAATTCAACTGTCACATCACCCTTGAACCCTCCTATCTCGATGCTAAGTATCTTAGTGGCACCAGCTAGCTCCTCCCATCGTGATAGCTAACTACTCCACAATGGTCTGTTTCCCCTTCCAGGCCATTGAGGTCCAGAGCTATGCATGTGTGTCCTCTGTACACCTGGCACAGAGCAGCCAATTCATAAGAATGTCTTCAATACTAGGAAATAATTAATGAATGTGGACTGAATACACAGCCAAAGGAACAGGATGACCTCCAAGCCCAACAGGCTAGGGCACCAAACCAGAAACAACACACTGGACACCGGACAGCAACCAAATAGCTCAGAGGCCCAGTGTCTAGCCCGAGGGCCACATTCAGTCCGAACTATTCAATGTGACTGGCATCTTTTTTTTTTTTTCAATTTGTTAAATATATTTTAAAGTTGGAAACTTTTAAAACTTGGAAAAATACAGCTTTTCTTGGACTGGTAGACCGGCAGCACACGGAATCTACATTCTATGTGTTAGCACACAGGATCTGCATCCTATGTGTTAGCACGAGGAGTCTACATCCTATGTGGTAGAACTAGCCCTACAAGGACAATACTGCCCTCCTTGAGCATAGCACAAGCTCGCTGGCTTCCACAGGCCCCACAGGTTCCACATCATGTGTGGATGGTAACAGCCTGGCCCTGGCAAGCATGTGACTTTACAACACACTTGGCTTGGTGGGATAGGATTCTGAGTAACAGGAAAACAAGACTAAATATTGAACAAGAAATTGTTACAAGGGCTGGGGAGATGTCTCCGTGAGTAAAGGTTTCATCATACAAGTGTAAAGACCTGACTGGATCCCTGGAATCTACATAAGATCAGACACCGCATGTGTCTGTAATCTTAGTAGTCCTATGGAGAGCGGGTAAGCAGAGGCAAGACCATCCTCCGAAGCCTGTGGGCCAGCTAGACTAGTGTATATCATGGTAAGCAAGAGACCTAGTCTCAAACAAACTGGAAACCTGAGGCTGTATACACACACACACACACACTGCACACATCCACCTCCACACTTATATAGACATTTATACATGCACACATACATGCATGTGCACATACAGAGATTTTTTTGAAAGAAGAAAGAGAGACAGAGAGAAAGAGAGAGAGACAGAGAGAGAGACAGAGAGAGAGAGAGAGAGAGAGAGAGAGAGAGAGAGAGAGAGAGAGAGAGAGAGAGGCCAAGAGCTATTAGCACACTCTGCATCCAGAAGACCCACAGCAGGTTCTGCTGATCATGCTTGCATAACAGTGGAGACAGATTCCTCCAGTAATCTCCTCTTTGTTCCCGAATACTGTCCCTGCCTGGTTCCCCTCCCACTCAGCCCTTCTTGCATCTCTCAGGATAATCTTCCCAAACAGCAGCTTTGAGTTTTCTTTGATTCAGACAAGAATTTTATCCTTTATCAGGCATCTGCCATGTACCAAGCCTAGGGAACCAAATGTGTCCTATTGTTTCTGCATTCCAGATGTTTATCAGCTGGCGGAGAGATGAGTGATTCCTCTGACTCCACCATTCCCTCAAAACAGCAAAGGCCTCTGATGAACCAGTGTGTCCTTTGTAGTTATCTATGACAAGCTTGAGCTGACCGACCATTCCTCCCCTGCTGCGTACCAGAAGTCAATCGATTTAAGCTACCTCCTGTCTTCCCAATAGCCCCCAAACTCCTCCCCCAAGAATGGCCCCCAGCTGTCTGTCTGCCTGTGCCCTGACAGATGCAACCAACTAAAGTCAGGTGCTTTCTCATCATCTCTCTCTGCATCCTCCAGAATGCCCCATGCATAATACATAGTAGGCACTTGAGTTTGTCAGCTTGAAGTGAAGGATGGACTCCTCTGGGCCAGGTTTGGGATGGTGGCCTAAACATCATTACCTGGCTTCCTTTAGAGCATGCCAGCTTTCTGATGTCTCCTTAATCTTGACAGAGCCTAAGCTCATGTCCCTTAGGTACAGGCAGATAGATGGACTTGTTTCCTAGGCCCCACCTAGGTCCTTGGTGGACACCCTACAGAGACCCTCCCCAGACACTCACTTGCTGTCCTCGCTCTCCAGCAGGGCCCTGTATGTATCAATCTCACACACCAGCCGGGCCCTGATATCCAGCAACACCTTGTACTCTTGGTTCTGTCTCTCCAGGTCAGAGCGGATGTCAGCCAGCTGAGACTCCACATTGGTGATCATGCGTTGCATCTGGGATAGCTGGGAGGTGAAGCGGCCCTCCGTCTCCCCCAGCGTGTTTTCCAGAGAGTCTCTCTAACGGAAAAAAAAAGAAAGAAAGAAAAAAGAAAAGACTTATCTGTGAAGAAGCATCTGCTTTCTGTGGCCTGGTCTAGAGTAACACAAGAAGAACCAAGTCTCTTGGCCCCTCTCCTCTAAGCCACTGTGGACACAGAAGTCTAGAAACAGATCAAGTCATCTGCTCCAGGCTAAGAATCCAGTATGTGGTAGAATCAGAGTTTGAACCCAAGTCCTGAATCTGCTTCTATGCCGTTTGGAGTAAGAGTTCATCAAGTATTCTTCTAATAGCTTTCTGATGATTTTCACATGGGCGCCCTTAAAAAGTACTCAGGCCCAAGCCAAGCCTCCAGAGACTCCAGTTCCATTGGTCTAGAAAATATCCTAGATATCAGGATTGTTTAATCTCCGTAGATGACATCAAGAACAAGGGGTTGGAAGGACAGGCTAAGTAGATAATAGACACCTTAGGGAAACCATGTTTAACATCCAATATGGAACATATCCCCTTTTCTCTGAGCTGGTTCTTGAGAGAACCAAGAAAGTCAGCTGATGGTATGAATCTGTGGCTTAGTCTGATTTTTCTCCTACCCTTCTAACATATCTATATCCCTACCAGGTACTTTCCTGGATCCAGAGCTAAAAGGTGCCCACCAGCATCACTTACCAGGCTGTGCTGAGCCTGTAGTTCTATCTCCAGAGTATTTACTGTTCGTCTCAGGTCAATGATGTCTGACTGGTAACTCTGAAGCTGCTCAGAGCTTGTGGCCACCTGCTTGTTAAGCTCCTCCATCTGCAGTGAAAAGAACAAGAAGGCTGAGATTCTCTTCCTTGGGACACTGAAAACCTCAATCTCTTGGGAGAGATATGCCCACCTGCATATTGAACCACTCCTCCACGTCCCTGTGGTTGGTTTCCACCATGGTCTCATACTGACATCTCATCTCTTCCAGCATCCTGGTTAGGTCCACAGGAGGTGCAGCATCTACCTCAATGTTAAGGCGGTCCCCAAGCTGTTGTCGAAGGACACCAACTTCCTGAAAAGACACAGGACCCCAGGCAAGTATGAGAAAAACATAAAATATAATGAGAAATGCAAAAGAGCACAGAATTGGGAGGGCAGGGTTTCAGGGACTAAAGCCTACACTACAGAGCCTCAGTGGTCTTCCAGCTCCAGATGAACACCCCTAGTGACACTTCCTGTCACTTGGGCAGAAGCCAAGTTCAAAGACATTTTTTTAACCATTTAGACTAAGATGGGAAACCTCCTCTTACCCCCCCTCCCATTTCCTCATCATGCCACCAGCCCTAACCATCAAGGAAGGAGGTTCACAGAGCCTGACTTTACTTGGTCCAAGGTCCAAATGAGAGCAGGTCCCTCCCTAGGCTTGTCTGCCAGTGAGAGAAAGTTGTCACAGTGGCTGCCCAACTATGTGATAATGCCTCATTAGTGACTTCTTGGTGAAGTTCCCAACTCTCTGGTTTAAGTTGGATGAGTCAGGTACCCCAGGGCATCCAGGGAGTGCATGGTGACTGGTTGGTATTTTACATTCAAGCCTAAGGAAGCCTAGCCAAAATCCAGAGACACTTGTCCATTCAAATCCCAAGTGGAAGGTGTGCGAGTCAACTCAGGGAAAAAAAGACCAAAGCACCATAGAGCAAACAGTCCTTGAAGCACAGGAGTCCCTGTGAGAAACAGGCAAAGAAATAGTATCTATGACTTAAGCCTATATATATTACATATAAAAGGAAGAAACAAGAGGTAGGCAAGAATGGGGATAGAACCGAGGTGGAAAACACCAAATTCAAACCCTTAGAAGAGGATGGTCTCACCCAGTAGGTAGCCTGACAAAGACAGACAGACACTGTGTACATTCTAGAATGTAAACACTCTAGGGACCCACTGTACCATTCACCCTCTGGGATGAGGCCCTTACCAAAAAGACAAATGCAATCTCTGCTAGAGAAACTTGGCAGTCTCCAGGAAGTACAGAAGAAAGAGATGCATTTTTGAGCACCTACCAAGATGTCAGTGTTTCATGCCCTGGGGCTGGGTCATATCCATGATCCATGTAGTATCATTAAATCGTCCCAACAACCCTATATGGTAGTTATCTCTGTTTCATGGGTGATGGGACTCAGAAAGCGTACATGAATCACATACAGTCTCAGAAAGGATATGTAGTCCACTCTGGCCATTTCAACTCAACATCTATCCAACTCCAAACCTTTTGGTTTTCTCATGCTGCATCCAAGACCCACCTCTGGTTACTTCTCATCTCACCTCTTCATGATTCCTCTTGAGGCACAAAAGTTCCTCCTTCAGGGACTCTACTTGAGCCTCCAGGTCAGCCTTATTCAGGGTCAGCTCATCCAAGATCCTGCGCAGGCCATTGGTGTCGGCTTCTACCAGCTGTCTTAGGGCCAGCTCTGTCTCATACCTATAAAAAGGTCAGGGTCAGAAACCAAAGGTTAGAACTGTATACAAGACTCAAGGAAGGTTATTAAATGCTTGCAATGTCTAATCCTGTATGAAACCAATAGAGAGCTAACCCAAAAGTAGATGAGGAAGACTCCTTACCCCAAAGTCCCCTACCAAACTCACTTGGTTCTGAAGTCATCTGCAGCCAGCTTGGCATTGTCAATGTGCACGATCATCCTTGCATTCTCTGCCTTGGTGCACAGAACCTGCCAATGAAAGCACACAGAGAAGATGTGTGCAGGATGAAAAGAAGAAAAAGAGCACTGTGAAAATGTCCTAGCTTCGTTTCTGTTGCTGTGATAAAATAACCCCAACAAAAAGCACCATAGAAGAAGAATTTATTTGGCTTAGAATTCCAGTTATAGTCTATTATTGAAGGGAAGTCAAACAACTAGTCACATCACATCCACAGTCAAAAACAGAAAGAAATAAATGCATGATTGTATGCATGCTTGCTTGCTTTCTTGCTTGCTCTCAGCTTGATTGCTCTACTCTTATACAGTTCAGTATCGCACCTCCCACCCCCACCTAGGGAATGGTACCACCCATAGTGGACTACCTCTTCCCATATCTATTACCACAACTTAGAATCATCTAGAAAGAGAACTTCAATGGGGTATTGTTTACTTTGTGTTTGCCTGTGGGCTTGTCTTTGGAGGATTGTCTTCAGCTAATTGAGATCTTCTAAATATCCCATTATAGATGCCATGAACAATATATGAGGGAAGAACCCAACTCTGTCAGACAGAGAAGTTCTTGATATTTACTGAAAATTCAACAGATACAGAGGCTGTGCCGAATACTTGCATTGTTTACTGAATTCTCTTAAATGTCCCATTTAAAGATGGTTTATTTCTCTCTCCATTATACAGAGAAGGAAACTGAAGTCTAGAAAAGGGAAGGGGGCCTTCAAAGCTATGTAATATGTCAAAGATAAACCTGAAAGGCAGGGCTCTTTCTACATTAAGGACCCTAGCTGAGTGTTCAAGCTAGGAGATAATCCTGTGCCCTGGGAATGTCTCTTTGCTCCCAGAGCTTGGCTGAAAATATTAATGAGACTCATATCTCGAGTACTGGCTTTTCTGGGTGCTTCTTCCAGCCAGTCTGTTCACAGCCCACCCTCACCTTTTGCTGCAGCTCTTCGATGGTCTGGAAGAAGGACTGGTAGTCGGGACACATGGTCAGCACCTGCCCTTGGCAGACATCTTGGATCTTGCCCTCCAGCTCTGCATTCTCTTTCTCCAGCTGCCTCACCTTCTCCAGGTAGTTGGCCAGGCGGTCATTCAGGACCTGCATGGTCTCCTTCTCATTGCCATTGAAGGCACCCTCGCAGAACAGGCCATAGGTACCCATGGAGCTGGAGATGCAACCAGTTGGCCGGCGGTTGCTGGGTTGGAAGGAGCTGGACAAGTAGGTCTTAGAAAGGCAGCTGGCTGGTCTGTAGGCAGTCGGCATGCAGACAGAGGGCATGCACTGCAGGGGCTGGCAGACATAACCCAGGCACAGCTCGGACCTGCTGCCCATGTTACTGGAACAGACAGAGGAAGGCCGTGCTGAGCTCTTTAGAGAAGCCGATGAGGTGTTGATGACACGGCCACTGGTTGGCATGCTAAGGAGGTCCTTTCCCTCCAGCAGTTCCCTGTATCTCTACAAACTCCATCCCATCCAGGCCTTTTTATACTCTTGGAATGAAGGGGCTCACACTAAAGTATTCTCAGGGGGAGTTTGATGTTTATACTTGGCCCCAGAGGAAGCTGATAATTAATTTGTAATTTGGTTTCCAATAAGGAGTTCCTTTCCTCATAAAAGAGGCCAAACTTATCATTTGGCTAAAGCAGGACTCTGGATTCTTGTCATCGGTCACCCGGGGGAGAGCATCAAGACACATCTTCAAAGGACCAGCCCCACATCTGGACCCTCATTACCAGGGTGTGTCATCAGGTGCTGCCGCAGCCTGTCCTGTGTTGTCACAGGCCTTGCCCGCTGCACCCCCGCCTGCACCTGCCCTAGGGAAGGTTGCAAGCCTACAGAAAGGTAGATGCCCCGTTAATGAAAGCATTTCGTGTGGGAAGAGGCCTGGCCCCTTCACAAGGAAATGTGTGGGTGACAGAAGCTACCTCAATACCGTGGTATAAATCTAGAGAGATAGGAAAGAGACCAGAATCCCCAGATATGTCTCATCCTCCTACCTATGGAAAGGACCTATCGTGGAAGAGAAAAGAAACTGAAGACACCAACAGCTAAGCAGCTAAGACATCTTTTCAGATAGATGCAAATGAGAAAAGGAGAGGTGAAGATACTTCTCCTTGGAAAAGCAGCTCATTTTCAGGAATCCCTCCAGAAGGTAGAGATTCTGTCTTGACCCTCTCCGGGTCCTCCACTTGAAGATGGAGGCCACCATGGAATGTTCAACTATTGCCTATTAAGACTGAGGTTGAACAAGTTAGAGCTGGGTCTCCTTTTACATTTTACAATGGTGCAAGGGGAGGGCTCAGTTTGGAACCCAAGTGAGTGGAAGCCTTGTAAATCAGGTCTTTGAAAAGGGATGTTCTGTGCTGAGCTAGGAAACAGGGAGCAGATAGACCTAGTTATAAAGCCTTGGGCATTCCCTTAAAGCCACAGGCTGAACTAATGCTATTCAGTTCCACCTATGAATGCTGTGGGCTTCCCTCCACATGTGGTATCACCACTTTTACATTCACTCCTGCATTACTTATTTCTCTGGTTGCCATAACAAAAATCCCTGAAAAAGGAAGGAAGGCTTGCAGTTGAAGGGACTACAGTTCAACATGGCAGCAGGAGCTTGAGGCAGCTGGTCACATTGATTCCAGTCGAGAAGCAGAGAGAAACGAATGCTGGCACTCTACTGGCTTTCTTTCTGTCCCATTAAGAACCCTAGACCATAGAATGGTGCTGTACATGTTCAAAGTGGGTCTTCTTGCCACACTCAAAACTCTCTAGAAATACCTTTGTAGGCATGCCCAGGGGTGTGTCTCCTAGATGATTCTAAATCCCATCAAGTTGTTGATCAAAATTGGCCATCACACTCTCTTCTCAATATAGTGTGAGGATATAAGCCCTTGTTGTACCATTCCAAGTACTTCCTTCAGAAGCATCGGCAAGAGGACAGGAAATGGGAATTAATACCTCCCAGCCCTCTCACTGTTTAAGGACTCAGACTAGAAATCCTGCCCTGCAACGTCTGCTGTAACCTTTAAAAGTCACTTTGTCTCCCTGTGTCTCGGTTTCATCATGAAAATTGACTTCAATTAAATGATTTCTAAAGAGATGAGGATGTAGAAAGAGATATAGATATGGAGATAGATAGATAGATAGATAGATAGATAGATAGATAGATAGATAGAGTGTTGCAGTCTACCCAAGCATGTGTGAGAGCATGAGTCTCACCCCCACTCTCACGACTCTCCCTTTCCCCCTCAAAAATCTTCCAGTTTAATCCCCTAGAGCAACCGTAATTCCCGTAGCCTTGTCTTGACGGACAGTTTAGAGGATCTGATGATGACAGAGAGAGACATGAGAGCAATGACAGCTATATGAGATGAGACACTTCAGCCAACCTTCAACATCATAACCAGCACTTCCTGGAGATGAAGTAAACGGAAACCAGGCACAGCACTGAGGGCTTGACATTGGTTTCCTCACTTCATCCCTGTAGTCATCCTCTTCTCCTTGCTGTGGTGAAGTACCCTGACAAAAGCAACATAGGGAAGAGCTGATTTTAGCTCCCAGGCTGAGGGACTAGCCCATCATGGCTGAGGAGTCATGGCAGTAGGAACCGGAGGCAGCCAGTAACATTGCATCTGTAGTTAGGAGCAGAAAAGCTGCCCTGGGCTACCCTAGTTACGGTATCCAGAAGCTAATGCACAGGCAAGAGAAGGCCATCCAACTAGAAGGACTAGGCCCTGGCTCTGCCTCAGTGTTCCCAAACAGCTCTCAGATACACCAGATCTAGGCAAATCTCAGGCCAACCAAATTATGATTTCTGGGGATCAAAGCAGGCAAGACTTGTTTTCTGTTTTTGTTTGGTTTTGTTTTGTTTTGTCATGTTGTGATTTTGGTTTGTTAGATTTTTATTTTGATGCTCTCTGGGTCCTTCCTGTGTTCAGACAAAGGTGAAAACATCTGGCTGCATGGAGAAAGGATCATAAGTTAAAAGCAAAAGTAAATGAGCTAAGAAAGGGTAGGGTTCTGTGTGAGCTGGTGAACGCCATCTGGGAGGGAGCTGGGATGGCTTGGAAGTGGCTTTTGATCCAGAGGACACCAGTGAAAAGAGAAAGACCTCACTGGAGCTTGTGGTCAAGAGAGTGAGTTTTGCCGGGCGGTGGTGGCGCACTCCTTTGATCCCAGCACTTGGGAGGCAGAGGCAGGCGGATTTCTGAGTTCGAGGCCAAACTGGTCTACAGAGTGAGTTCCAGGACAGCCAGGGCTACACAGAGGAACCCTGTCTCGAAAAACAAAAAAAAAAAAAAAAAAAAAAAAAAAAAAAAAAAAAAAAACCACAAAAAACAAACAAACAAAAAAAGAGAGAGTGAATTTTACTGCTGACCGCCACTGTCAGAGTTGAAACTGACGCTAACATATGCAACTTCTTAGTTCACTAGTTACTGTTGTTTAGAATTTGATTGATTGTTTGTTTGTTTGTTTGTTTATAATGGAAAGTATACATGTGATGAGGTGCTGATGGAGTCCAAAGGTCATTGGAGCCCCTGGAACTGGACATGGGTTCTGGGACCCAAAACCAAACTCCAGTCCTCTGTAAAATCAATAAACTCTTTACCACTGAGCCATCTCTCCAGCCCTACAATGCCATGCATACTTTGGCTGGCCTGAGGTAACTTGGCATTGCTACCTGGAAATGCTGCCTCAAAAATGAAAGAGAAAAGTAGATGCCCACCCTCAGAGCATCCAACTAGAAGGCCAAGCCAGTGTTGGCCAGTTTCCAGATGCCAGCTGAATGCTCAGTGAAGTGCTGGGGAGATTGCAGCATAGTAAGTAAGTAAGTGTTACCTGCTCTGTTTTCCTCAGGAGAAAACTGAGACTCAGAAAGGGGACTATAACCTGCCGATACATTTCCACAGTGGTGAGGCTGGGATTTGAACCCAGATACCTCTGACTCTTATTCCAGTTCATTAATGACACAACCTCCTCCGATCACTAAAATAGATGATGATGATAAAGAAGAAGAAGAAGAAGAAGAAGAAGAAGAAGAAGAAGAAGAAGAAGAAGAAGAAGAAGAAGAAGAAGAAGAAGAAGAAGATAGATAGATAGATAGATAGATAGATAGATAGATAGATAGATGTGGTAGGTAGAAGTGGGTGTCCTTCCTGTGCTATACCAAGACTTTCCTCCTGTGTAGACTGACCCCTGCCCATGATTCCTAACATCCTGCCTGGCACATATTGGTGCTAGGTAAGGATATGTTGAATAAAGTGAATGAGGCAGGTGCCTGAGCCTCAGCAAATTCAGCCATTGTGCTCCAAGAAGACAGTGGTACAGGCCACCTAAAGCCAGGTTGCTGGCAGATACCCAAGGCCCCTAAGGTCCTTTTTTAGGGAGCTGGAATGGGATTCTGCAGCCAAACTGTTCTGATGCCCAGAAGGGGCAGGTCTGGCCCAGACCAGCCCAGTTCACTGTTCTGCTCCTTACCTTTGGACCATGATCACCCCTCAGCATCATGTGGTCCTTAGCAGGGACCGTTGTCATCTTTGGGGAGCACATGTCCCTCTGAAGACAATCTGCCTTCTTGACCAGCTTAGAAAGTATACCACCCCCCAGGTCCCTTTTCCATTAGAATTGGGAGAACTTGGTGCTTTGCTTGGTCTTTTGAGGGAAGACATTTGAACACAAATGACAAGCTTCAGGGGAAGATGCCGGGGTTCCTGCCTCTGAGCCTCAACACCTCATTAGGCTCGTCATTAGGAGCACGCAGGAGCCTCCCAAGTCACAAGCCTGCTTATGAGTGGAAGTCCCAACTCAGGTCGAATCTCCATTGCTTGCACGTAGTGGAACTGTGGACTATTATGAGATTTCCTGAACTGAAAGGGATTTCATGAAAGAGTTGCAAGGAAAGAGGGGAATTAATATGAATGAACCCTAAAACTACCCTGAATGTGGGGCACACACCACTGCTCTGAGAGGAGCATACACAGGCTAATAAAGTGACTTATCTTAGCTTTATCAGGACTATGCTGGGACTCCAAGGGTTACTACGTATACCAAGAGGAAAGGTAGGTAACAATTATCACCACACTGGGACCTTTCAGAAACAGAAGCCAAGCAAAAAAGTCTCACAGCGAGGCCTTCGGTGAGCAAAGTGAGCAAAATGAGTGCCTTGCAACATCCTGAGTTCATTAAAGCTAGGCATGGTGGCATGTGCTTGGGAAGCAAAAACAGGTATATCCCTGGAGCTCACTGGTCACCCAGTCCAGCCTACTTGGCAAGTTCCAGAGTAATGAGAGATCCCATCTTAGGATGGGGGTGGGGGTAGATAAAGCCTGAAGAACAACATCCAATGGACAAGCATTAAATAAAAGCTCCATTGCAGTCCTCTAACCCCCCTCAGTGAGGAGCATAGGGACCCTGTTATTTTCAGGGTCACTTTAGGCCAAACATCTCCCATGTGTCCGCCCAGCGGTCAATCTAAGCCCAACATGAACACAAACCAATACAGAAAGGATGTGAGCCAGTCATCAGGAACCATAGCAAATGGCTTTATTGCCCCACCCTCAGATACACTGTATTAAATGTCAGAACCTAGGAAAACACACTCAGAAAGAAAGGAGCAGGCCCAGAACAGAGACCCTGCAGCCCATTGAAATGATGAGGAGTCAAGACTGGAAGGGTAACCAGCCCTAGTTGGCAGGGACAAAGAAACTTCAAGGCATTTATTTGCAGAGAACCCTCTCAGGGACTGAGCCTGGGCCCAGCATGAACAGAGAGATTTGTGCTGTAACAGTCAGATTGACTGGAAGCTGTGTCAGAGCCCTGGCCTTGACCCTCTGGATATGTTGCTCTCAGAACCGGCCCCCTGGGCAGGGCACACAGACAGGGCGGGGACTGCAGGTGGTACGAGCTGTGCTCGTGCTGCAGGAGACCACAGGAAGGCAGGGGAGGCATGACTTGGAGGGTGAGTAGTCAGGGGCACACGGGTTGCAGGGAAGCCTGGGAAACGGAAGAGAATCAGGTTACTATCATAGTCCAGTTTCTGTTTTCAATACCATTGACAGATCTGAGATTATACAAGCAGGAAGATGGCTTCTAAATCCTGTCTTTGGGTAAATCTGTTACCCAAAGGGAAACAGGTACCCAGAGAGAAACAAAACCAGTCGGAACAGAACGAGTTAGTCCAAGACCAGAACTAAACCCCCTAAAGTTCCTCCATCAGGATATCACACTCTTCCTGGGCACCATATGTTCTCCCAAGAACTTTGAACTTTGAGAGCATGCAGTCACACTCACTTGCTGTCCTCGCTCTCCAGGAGACCCCTGTATGTGTTGATCTCACACTCTAGCCTGGCCCGGACATCCAGCAGCACCTGGTACTCCTGGTTCTGACGTTCCAGGTCAGCCCGGATCTCACCAAGCTGGGACTCCACGTTGCCGATCATGCACTGCATCTGGGCCAGCTGAGAGCCGTAGCGGGCTTCTGTCTCTGCCAGGGTGGAGTCCAAAGCATCTCTCTAGGAGGGCAAGGGTTATGGGAAGAGGAAGAGGTTAGAAGCCAGAGAACTATCTATGAAGATCCACCTGGGTCTCAGTGGGACTTCAAAACACAAGAATAGAAGCTCAGAGAGTCACTGAGCTAGGAGAAACCACACCCAGATCCCAATGAAGATGAGCCAACCCAGCTCCTATAGCCCCTTGATCCAGCCAGCATGTCCTTCCTAATGGTACTCTCAGTGACAATTACACAGAAGGTGATCTTATGCAGAGGAGTTACTACCAGAGCATGTTAAGTACTAACAGAGTCTCTTGTGCTTCACAAAGGCAGTTGTAATGTGTATCTGGCCTTCATACCTTCTTCTCTGGACAGAGAAGCTCTGAGCTAAGAATTTGAACTCTTGGAGTCCATTTGTATGGCCAAAGTATGGAACCTAGGGTTGTGTGCCTCCAACGTGGTTCAGTAGATACTCCACCCCAACCCTGTGCTTACCATGCTCTGTTGGGCCTGTAACTCTATCTCCAGGGAGTTGACAGTGCGTCTCAACTCAATGATGTCCGACTGGCAGGACTGCAGCTGCTCTGAGCTAGATACGACCTGCTGGTTCAGTTCCTCAGTCTGAAACACACACACAGGATCTAATCAGGAACCCTGAGATCTCAGCCTCAAAGACTATGGAGATCACTTGGAATCACCAGTAGGAGTCCAGGAAGACCTTCCAGATTACCCATTCACCTCTGCTGCACTGACCTGAGTGTCATACCAGTCTTCTGCATCTCTCCGGTTATTCTCCACCAAGGTCTCATACTGGCACCTCATCTCATCCAGAACTCGGTTTAGATCAACAGGTGGAGCAGCATCCACCTCCACATTGAGTCGATCGCCGAGCTGGCAGCGCAGTGAGTTCACTTCCTGTGGTACAGATGCAGGTGTGTTTCCAAGAGGCTGCCTCACTCGTACTCACCTCTTTCTTCCCATTCTCACTTACTCTCCCCTTTCCCATCTCTCCCATGCTCACTCCTCCCCCATGCTCACCTCCTCATGGTTTTTCTTGAGGCAGAGCAACTCTTCCTTCAGAGACTCCACCTGAGCTTCCAGGTCAGCCTTGCACAGAGTCAGATCATCCAGGATCCTGCGCAAGCCATTGATGTCAGCCTCCACCAGCTGCCGCAGGGAAACCTCCGTCTCATACCTACACACACAGAGAAAAGGACCCAAACCTGTGAGCTCATTTGTGTCAAAGTCAAGCCCTATCTCCAGTCTGGCCTGGTGCCGTAAGCCCTTCCCTCATGCCTCAATACTGGATGCAGCTGAAACCCCGAGTCCAACCATCATCAGCATCCAGCTGTCCCAGCCCCAGTCCAGGGACAAACAGGACAACTCACTTGGTCCGGAAGTCATCAGCAGCCAGCTTGGCATTGTCGATCTGCACCACCAGCCTGGCGTTCTCTGCCTTGCTGCAAAGAGTCTGGGGACATAAAGACGTGATTTCTATGTAAGAAAGTACATTCTGCTGGTAGGAAGTGGTTAGAGTACCATCCTGGAATCGTGACAGTTTGGGGCTTCCTGAGAGATGAGAGCTTGTATCAGACAACAGAGTCCCCAGAATGTGGTGTGCCTATGATGTGTAGCCAAAGGCCAGAGAGACTGGAAAGACATGCTACAGAAAATACTGCAGTGTGAGAGAATGAGGCCTCTCCCTGCCTTCCTGTCCCCCAGGCCTGCCGTGGGTCCAAGGCAGGTCACTGCCATCAGCTACCCTCTGGTTCTCTGGTCACAAATGCTCTCCCTTGGGATCCAGCTGAGTCTTTTCAGGAATGAGGACAGAGAAAGGTGTCTTCTCTGCCTTACAGATGGGGAACCTGTGCTCCACTAAATGCACCAAATCCAACCGTCTTGCCTCTTTAAAACAAGGACATTAAATTTCAGAAAGATGGACGGTGGTCTCAAAGGTCATAGTTAGTTAATACAGCCCATGTTGAAGTTCTGAGTCTACTGATTGCCATCCTGGTCACTTAACCAGCCTGACTTTGTCCTCATCTGATAGATTGGGCTAAGATCATTGGAAAGAATTGAAGAGGCCACAGATGTGAATAAGCTTTGTTCCCATGGAAACCGGGCTACTAACACACAATTTCCAGCTTCTAGACCTGAACCACTCACCTTCTTCTGGAGCTCCTCCATGGTCCGGAAGTAAGACTGGTAATCAGGACACATATAAGGCACCTGCTGCTCACACCACTCCCGAATTCGGCTCTCCAGGCTGGCGTTCTCCTGCTCCAGCTGACGCACCTTCTCCAGATAGCTGGCCAGGCGGTCATTCAGGGACTGCATGGTCTCCTTCTCATTGCCGGTGAGGATGCCTTCTCCAAACCAACCTCCACCCATGCCGTAGCTGGTGGTAAAGCCTCCCATTGGAAGGCAGAGAGCTGGGAGGCAGCTGGATACCCTGTAATTGCCTCTACCCAGGCCGGCAGAACACACAGAGAAACTCCGAGGTCCCCGGGAAGGACTGGGCAGCTTGCAAGAGCTACTGGAGTACATGCTGGACATGCGAGTGGATCCTCCTCCAGCTTTCCCCGGGCTCTTCAGAGATCCTGAGGAGAAGCTGGCCTTGAGGCATTTGGAAGCCATGACCACAGCAGCCGTAGATCTCTGAGAGTAGACACCCCAACACAGAGAAGCGGCTCCCTAACCTGACTTTATACTTCTGCCCCAGTGGGCGTTGGTTGGCCCTTACAAAGTGTTTTCTCCTCGTTAAAGTTAATCCCACTTTCTATCAAAACCTCTCATTAGTCTGTTATTTAGCTTCCCGTGAACATATACCAGCCTCGTAAAACAGAAGCGCCGTTGGACGGGTGGGCCCCACAGCCCTACATCCTGGGAAGACCCGGTCTGCACTGGCTCTTCAAAGGGGCCTGTCGTCAGAACTAGACCTCAGCCTCCTTGTTAAGCAGGTGTGGGAGTCTCATCACTGTCTTGCCTTCTCCAGCTTTGTCTCTTTTGATGGACAGTCAGTGGGGGGAGGGGGGAGGTAGGCGAGCCTGAAAGTGACTAAAAGGCAGGGTTCTTGTCACTTGGGCAAACATAGAAGGCTCTTGAATAGGCCCTGAAGATATGGCCATGCTTACAAATTGCTTCAGGTTCCTCTGGACTGCTGTGGTTTTAATGTAACACGAGGAACCTTTTGTCCTGGACAAAATGGAACATTAGTAACCCTCAACCCAACAGAGCATTGGCAGGTGCGCACCACTACTTCCTTGCCAGGAGCTCTGTTCTGGTTATGTAGCTTCAGCTCTAGCCGAAATAACTCGAAGTCGGTTCCTGGTGACAGCTAGAGCCATGTTTAAGGAAGACATGTATTTTCCAGCCCAAGTAGAAATGGAGAAGGCTTTGCTCCTAGTTGCCTGAATTGGTGGAGGAGAAGATGAATTTCTGATTCACACATCCTCAGCAGGTACAAGGAATCTTGGCCTCACAGGCTCATCTCTGCACTGGAGACTGGCTGACCCAATGCCTGGAATGTTTGATGAGACATCTGACTAGTCCAGTATGTAGACAAGAGAGACCTGGAACCAGGGTGGAGGAGAGATGTCAATGGGAATGGAAGTGCACCAGGTGAGAGCCCATGAAACCTGCCTTCTGAGCCGTTCTGCAGTTTGGGGTTCTCTTACTCTTCTAAGAACACCCACTATCTTTCTACTAGGAAGCAACGGTGAGCTGAGACCAGCAGTGAGTCTGGCCTGGGGCTCAGGACCTTCCCCCTGTGCTGTCTACAGACCTGAGCTCATAGTCCCCATCCTGTAGGTGAAGATATCAAAGCTTGGATATAATAAGAGCTTGCTTAGCACCTCCAGCTTGTGGCTGGCACAACCTGGAATTCCATCCCAGGCTGCAAGATAAGATGGAGTCTATGGAAAACAGAAAAGAGAGAGAAATGAAGTAGAATACATGAGGGATCCCAGGAAAAGCAGCCTGACCTCATGGTGACATCTGAACTCATGGGTTCAAATCTCCATCCCACCATGAACCACCTGACTTCACCTCTCAGGGTGTCTCTCTGTTTCTTCCTCTGTGGTGAGAACAAATATTAATGCCTGCACCCTGAGTTGTCTTAAGCATTAAGTGAGCCTTAAAGAAGCCCAGACAGCAATTGCTCATGGCAAGGGCTTCTAGTGACAGCTGCCAGTCCCTCCACAACTGCAGTCTTGTTGAACTGGAACTCAGTAATGGCTAGCAGCTGTCATTTGGGAGTGGGGACAGATTCTAAGCACACAGTTCACTGTCCCATGGGCCAGGTGCATAGGTTTGGAAGCCTCTGATATAGAACTCCCATGATTCACTACACTATTTCCACACCCTGGGATCTGGTGTGATTGGCCCCACCCAGCATAATCCTAGGGTGCCAGTGGCTACCTCAGCCTCTCCTTCCTGGAACTGCATGCCTCAGTGCAAAGATGCAGCTGAGCTGAGAGCCTGGTCGAACCTACTGGGATGTTTTTATTTCTCACCCATCCCCTTCCTAAGGCGCAGTCACCTGGGTATGTTCTCCAGGCTCATCAGGACCGCTCTGAAGTCATGTGGCCCAGAGAAGTCACAGCAAAAAGGTCTGGGAATTCCATATTATCTGCTCAACCTCTGGAGGTCACATGGCTTCCCTAGTGGGGTATTACCCCTGAGCAGCCCAGATAGAGACCAAGTGCTGTTGGCAGTTTTGGATACTCTGCCAAATCACCTCATTAATGGCAATAGCAGCAAGGCCCCCCCATCACCCACTGAGCACCCAGAACCTGTGCTCAGTCTTTCTACACATTCTCTTGCTCAGTCTTCACAACACCCTCCTGAGACATGAGATTGGCATAACAATAACCCTACTGGATAGGTGAGTACTTTCATTGCTTTGGGGGCCTGCCCAACGGTCACCCAGCCAAGGAATAGCAGAGGTAGCTGAAATTCTCTTGTCCAAAATGTGCAGTTTCCCTCAATTAACCCCCCCACACACACACACACACCACCTACACACTGCATGAATAGAGGGTGCCAACTCCCACAGGAAGGCAATGGTTGGGGCAGTGAATACTTTATGCAAGGTCCACACAGGCTCTGTCAGGAGACTACAACCCTGCTCTTCCAGTGACTCCGGTCCTCAGACCTGTCCCACTGCCTCTGGGGGCTCAGTCCCAGCCATTTCTTCCCACTGGAGCTCACACTCTTCTCCAGACCTGCTGTGCCCACCCAACACTTAGAACTGTTGCCCTCTGACTTATGTTTCTCCCCAAGGGACTGAACTGCCCTGGGGGCTAACCTCATACTTCTTTTGAAGCCCCTGCAATGTCCAAAACACTGCTGTGCTTCTAGATGTCTTACAGTGAGTGTGAGTGAGTGTGCGTGCGTGCGTGCGTGTATGGGGGGATTGTGTTACATAAGGAAATAAAGGGTTTTGAGAAGAAGAGAGCATAGGAAGAAGAAAGAAGAGAAGGAAGAATGATTGACTAGAAGGAGAGATAAAGGAATCCTCCTGCTAGTCCCAGCCTTAGAGATAAGGAAGTAGAAACCCCAAGACAGGAACCAACAGCACCTGCCCCAACAAGCCAGGTCCCCTAGCAGAAAACAGAAGCCATCTGCTCAAGGGAGACAAGCCCCAATGAGCCAACTCAAAGGTGTGGCTGAAAATCCTGATAAGATGTTTTTATATAATTTGATTTTTTAAACCAACAAGTAAGTAATGTTTCCGTGCTATGAAATAGCTTATGACTTGTGCTGCTCCATTTTTTTCCTTAGAATAATTTTTAAAAAAAATTAAAATAAAAAAAAGCTGCCCAGAACCCCATATCAGCAAGAACTAACATTGTTTAGCAAGCAGCCTGATAACCTCCCCTCTCCGTTCTCTGTCCAGATGTACTCCCTGCCGTCCCCAGAACATGGCACGCACATACTCGGCCACACTCTAAACTATCTTCTACCTTCTCTCCTTTTTCTGCCCAACCTTGAAGGCTTCTACCAAATACAAATCTTCCCTGAATCCTTCCCTGATCACCCCAACATTCCACAAGCTTTCCCCATGCTCGAAACTCAAAGCCCTACCCCACACGGGCTCTTGCTATCACAGGGCTCATCTGGGAAATGAGAGAAGGAAGTTTGCAACTGGATGGTTGATTCATAGGAGCCATGCCTGTTGTCCACTGTTGATGCAGCTAATTCCACCCCTGCTCCTCCCCGACTGAGCCCTGGTGTGCATTAGCATACGATTTGCTGGATGCAGTAGGAAGCTCCTCATGCCTTAGCTTCTAATTTATTCATTGAAGCATGAGTATCTGAATGAGGACCAGATAGTGTATCTAGAAAGCAGAGAATAAATTGACCACACTGAATATAAGTATATCTTTTCATCCCTCTCCTGATGTCGTGGAGAGAGCAGTGGGAGAAGAGTCGAGACAACTGGGGAGTCCTAGGACTTCCAGCTGCTGTGCAATGTTGTGTTGTAGTCTGTTCATCAATGGCCGCAGTTAAGGGTGTGATGTGTGGGTGAGTCTGAGCGTAGCATGGGTTCCTTCACTAACCCAAGTGCTTTGAAGGACTTAGTAAGAATTGAAGCAATGCTATATAAACAAGCCAAACGCTCCCAATCACACAGGGCTGTTTGAATATAGCCCGAAGACTCTTCCTTTTTATTCAGACAAACTCTGGTAAGCACCACATTTTGCATGCTGGACACACAAATGTCCCATCAGAGAGCTCCCAGAGGCTCCAACTCACAGAAAAAGTGTCAAGACTAAAGGAGTCCCTGGGCAAGCCTAGGCACATGCCGTAGAGTGGCAGAGTGACCCCTGCCAAACACTGTTTCTGTGAACATCTTCTCCTAGGCGCTTCTTCTGAGCCTCTGGCTTCCTCATGTTTGGCTTAGTCACCAAGTGATGGTGGCGTTGGCAGTGTTCTTGGCATCAAGAGGCCAGAAGCCAAGGCAGAAGAGCTGGTAATTGCCAGGATGCAGCCTTTCAGTGCTCTGTGATCTGGGCTAAGTCCCTGCTGGGTTTGTGTTCTGAACTGAAAGTGGGTGAGAAGGCAGAAGGGCCAACATGAGACTTCTGACTTCTCACAGGCCTTGCTTCTATGATCATCAGGTGTCCAGAGCCTGGCCCAATTAACACACACACAGGTCAGAGCAGCCAAGAGAATCCAAGCACCCTGAGCTCCACTTCACATAGCATAATGTCTGTCTCATGCATGGCACTGTCCCTGCCATTCTATGCATCCTGCAAACAGAATATGGAAATTCACTGCTGCCTTGTCACCACAGAGGCCAACGAGCAGAAACGAGAATCAAATCTATATTGTACTTTATTGGGAGAGATGACGATCTGGAAAGGTAATAGGTTGACATCAGTTTTTAAAAGATACTACCTTTTGCTTCATCTTCAGCCAGAAACTTCACAGGGCATGGGACTGGGTGAGAAAACAAAGGCTGTCAATCACTCTGGAGCTCAGGGTCACCCCTCTGGTTAGGTGGTAGGATGCAGTCCTGAGACTTGTGATGTCTGTGCCGATACCATCCCTATAATGCTCCCTCAGTCTGTGGATGTCTGTACTCAAGGGCTTCCTGAAATTCTAAGTCTAATGAACATCCACCATAACCAACCTTGTGCTCTGCCCAGGGCATCTGAGCTGGGGGTCACTAGAGCAGACAAACCATTAACAATGCGTTCGTGCTAAGCTCCTAACAACATCTCTGTACTGACTCCATTCTACAATACGGAGTACAAATGTATCTTTATGATACGGAACTTTCAAGTGCCCCTATCTATCTTGAAAGTGCCTCTAGGGTCCTCTATCATCCCCATGCTCCCATGTTAGGAACATGGATTTGCCTGACTCCTGTCTTCACCTTCCAGTTCACCCCAACTCCTCTCCTTGGTGTAGTTGGGCTCACACTGGGTTACCAAAGATTGGTCCTCTCTCGTTGGCCCTGAGACTCATCTCTATTGAACTGACCCATGTTGGGAAGCAGGGAGAGAAGATCTGGGCAAGGAAGAAGGTAGGAAGGAATGAGAAGTGACCGCTGATCCCATTGGGACTGCTGAAGAAGACCAGAGTGGGAACCTTTATATTTTCCTTGGCTGTTTTAGGGTACATGCCTAGAGGAAAGGCTAATCAGCGAACAATGGGCAACACCCACCAAGACTGAGATGAAGATCAGTGACCAGAACCTGAAGCATCTCCAATACTAAAAACATTTGATCGCTCTGCAATTTTACTCTATCCCATGCCCAAGCATCCCAGGACACTAACCATTCGAGAATCAACAGAATCAGTCAGGGTCAGATTTGCTTTGCCAAGAGAACACTTTATTGGAAATATTTCCAGGGAAACCTGGTTTTGCATGGCGTAAAAAGCACAGTTAAGACCAGAAACAATAGATGAATTTTAGTAGAAAAACCTGCTAAGCAAGGAGGGCCCTAGGGAAGCATAAGGTCATTTAGCTGCCAAGAGCCACAAGGTGTCCTCCTTCCTGTGGCCTAGGCCTCACTGGTGACTGGTCACATAGCACGGGGTACCACATGCTCCCTGGAGGAGATGACCCTTCCATCCCTGATCTCCTCGGTGATGGTACGGATCTGGGTGCTGACTTGAGGAGCTGGGGTACAGGGCCCAGCTGGGGTGCAGGGTACAGCCGTGGTGCAGGATGTAGAAGGAATGTAAGGAACTCTTACAGCAGGCTTGCATTCCGTGGAACAAGGGTGGGCAGGAAGCCTGAAGAAATGAGATCACATTGGATGTACTTGGCATGGGAGCATTAGACCGACGGGGGAGGGAGTATTCTGATGGGGAAGGGGGTGTCCTGCAGGACAATAGCAATCACAGCGAGTGATATCAGAGCATTTCAGTGATTCTGAGGCCTCAAGGATTGGAGGTTGGGTCTGCAGGAAGGAAGACTAGGAGCTTCCACCAAAATATGGTCAAAGATGGGCTTGTACTTTGGCTTAGGTTGCCCCCCTTAAACATTACCAGAGACCTGGACCAGAAAGAATCTTCAATGGCTTTAGCTCAGTTACTTCCATCTTTGTAACAACCACTCAGCTCTGCAAGTATGTCAAGCCCTTCTCCCAGCACAGCTCTTGGGGGGGGGGGGGGGGGAGGCTTCACAGGATCACTCACTTGCAGTCCTCCCCATCCAGCAGGCGGCGGTAGGTGGCAATCTCTGACTCCAGCCGGGCCTTGACATCCAGTAACACCTGATACTCATGGTTCTGCCGCTCCAGGTCACAACGAATCTCAGCCAGCTGTGACTCCACATTGGTGATCAGACACTGCATCTGGCCCAGCTGGGAGCTATATCGGGCCTCTGTCTCAGCCAGGGTAGATTCCAGAGAATTCCGCTAGAGTGGGGAAGAAAAGCTATTGAGGGGAAGGAATTCCACCCTAAATGCCCACTGTCCTGGTATCTGCACACAGTTGTGGTTGGGCCCTGTAATAGCATGATGGCCAGCACACTAGTAAGTCAGAGAGCCTTTAATGGGCAGAGACCACCCACCATGCTCTGTTGAGCCTGCAGCTCGATCTCCAGGGCGTTGACTGTGCGTCTCAGCTCGATGATCTCCGTCTGACAGCACTGCAGCTGCTCTGAGCTGGACACCACCTGCTGGTTCAGCTCCTCAGTCTACAGAGAAGGAGAGAATACAGAACAGGGACAGACCTAGTGTCCCTCCTTTATCTTCACCCCACAGTCTGTAATCCTGGATTGCCAGCCTCACCTGAGTGTTGAACCAAGCCTCCACATCTCTCCGGTTATTCTCCACCAGGGTCTCATACTGGCATCGCATGTCATCCAATATCTTGTTGAGATCCACTGGAGGAGCAGCATCTACCTCCACATTCAGTCGGTCCCCAAGCTGGGAACGGAGTGCGTTGACTTCCTGCAGTGGCAAAGCAAGATGGCATGAGGCTGTGGAAAGGTTGCTGGCTTGGTAGGTTCAATGACCTGGGTTCAAACTCATTCCTCACTTGGGTACCATGAGATAGAAGATCTGACCTCTTTGAACATACCCTCCCCCACTCCATTGGTCTATCTCTACCCCCTCCTGAGGATTTGGGAGATGGCACAGCACCAAGCAAATAGAATTATTATCAGACACTATGATCCAAATAGAGTTTTAGCATCATGGCTGAGGGTGTACTCTCTGTGTAAATGTAGGCAAATGACTTCACATCTTTATAACCATCTTCTTGGCTGTAAAATGGAGCTTACGATGGGAGCTAACTCTTAGAATCATTATGAAGGTGAGATGGATATGAAGTGTTTCACCTCCTGCCGTACAATAAGTGCAAGGGCCAGCAGGGATTCCTCAGCAGCATGGGGACCTTGAGGAGCATGTGGCAGCAACCTCACCTCTTCATGGTTCCTCTTGAGACACAGCAGCTCCTCCTTCAGGGACTCCACCTGTGCCTCCAGGTCAGCCTTACACAAGGTCAGCTCATCCAGCATTCGGCGTAGACCATTGATGTCAGCCTCCACCAGCTGCCGCAGGGACAGCTCCGTCTCATACCTACCACACACACAGAACACTGCCATGTCTGCAGCAAGGGAAGCCCTGTGCCATAGCTAACTCGGAGTCGGAAGCACAGTGGCCCTTTCTCATGTCGCAGGAGGGATCCAGGGCCTATACCATGTCTTCCCATTTACAATTGTATCTGGCTTTATTCCCACCTCACAGCTCCCAAAGGTAGGAGTCAGATTTGACACAGATCAAACATCTCCTGGTTGGGCTACTCACTTGGTCCGGAAGTCATCCGCAGCCAGCTTGGCATTGTCAATTTGTAATATCAGCCTGGCGTTCTCAGACTTGGTCAGCAGGATCTGAAAAACAAGAGGTTTTCCCTGAACTGGGAAAGACCCAGCAATGTGATAGATATGGGGTGAGGAACCCAGCTCACAGATACCTCTAAAAACAGGTAAAGTCTCCAAATATCCAGGCATGGAAGGAGAGCATAACCCAGAAGAGGTATTACACCACTGGCCCATCAGTCCTGGCTTCTGTAGCCTCCAAGCCAGCCCAGTAGGCTATATCAGGGTGAGGCAGACCTGGTATCTGATTTAGTTATATGATCTTGGGCAAGTTGCTAAGCCTTTCAAAATTCAGCCTACTTATGTTAGATGGGCATAGTAATACCCATATCTCCAGGACGAAGAATAAGTAAGCCAGTAGTTAAGAAGGTGTCGGATACAGTACTACACCAAGTGGGGACAAAGGACATGATCCTTCCATCCCTAAGCTAAGACAATGAAGCAAATAGGAGAATGGCTGGTAACAGGGTACACAGACCAGCAGAGAAGCCTGGGTCCCCTCGGAACCACATCCCAGAGAGTAGAGCTCTCCTTCCAGAAGAATTCTCTGTAAGCTTCAGTCCCATCTGGCTGAGTCTTAGAATGGAAAGCTTCCTGGAGTTGTCTGGCCAGCTAGAAGGACCTGGCCCATTACCTTCTGCTGCAAATCCTCAGCTGTCTTGAAGTAGGATTGGTAGTCCGGGCAGATGTATGGGATCTGACACTCGTACCACTCTCGGATGCGGGACTCCAGCTGTGCATTCTCCTGCTCCAGCTGGCGCACCTTCTCCAGGTAGTTGGCCAGTCGGTCATTCAAGACCTGCATGGTCGCCTTCTCGTTGCTGTTGAAGGCGCCCTCACAGAACCAGCCTCCACTCCCAGCAAAGCCAGAGGAGTGGCACCCAGAGGACAGGTAGGAGCCGGGCAAGCAGCTCCCAAGGCCAGAGAAGCCTGTCCTGAAAGAGGACACGGACCCCACAGTGCCAACCAAACTGGGGGCCCTGTAGGAGCCCATGGAATGGATGGAAGATATCCGAGAGAAGCTCCCTGTGGTGCCACAGAGGCCCTTGGCAGACCCAGCAGAGAAGGTCGGGGTGCAGATCTGGGTGGCCATGATGCTAGCGAGGAAGGTTGCTGAATAGGTAGGATCACAGGTTGTGGATTCTCCAGGCCTCCCTGGGGTGCTTATATACAATCTTCATGGGGTGTTGGCATGTTCCAAGTCTTTAGCTCTTGGGAAAACCCTTTCGGATCCCAGAAAGCCTATCTCATTATAATGTCATTTTGCCATCCATCAGAATTTCTTTCCTTGTAAAAGAAAAAAAAAATGTTGAATTGGGTTTGCTAAGTCAGGACTCTCAGCCATCGTCATTCCCTAGCAGACTGAATTTTATTGCCACTTCAAAGAGTCTTTGCCCCAGACCTCATAAACTGGGAGTGGCCTTGCATATGACATTTGGTTTCTGTCCTCCCTACCTGCCTTCCCCTGAGGAATCCATTCTGTCCGTCCCCTACTCCCACAGCCGCTCATCTGTGCCTGGGCCACCAGAGCAATGAACAGAGAATGAAGGGTTCACGATGGAATATTATTCCGCCATAAGGAAAAATAAAAATAGGGATTTTGCAGGAAAATAAATGGAACTGGAAAGTATTGTGTTGAGTGGGGAAGCTGACAAATGCCATGTGTTCTCTACCATATATGGATCCTAGCTTCTGATATTTACACCTGTGTGTTTATGTCAGAGTATGTGTAGAGGCCAGACAAGAAACCCCTAAGAGAGATTTTTAAAGGGTGGGGGTGAAGGGATTAATAGAACATGTGGTATGAATATAGAAATGCCAAAGTGTTAAGTGAGGGTGGGGATCAGGAAGATGGGGGAAGAAAGGAGTGGGAAGCAGAGTCAAGCAAAACAAATAAATGTCTATTTACATAAATATATTTTATAAAGAACCTGATACCATGTAAACTAATTTAAAACGTAAGGGGGGGGGCAGCAAGATGGCTTGGCAGGCAGAAGCGCTTGCCTGGGTTTGATTCCTGGATCCCAAAGTAGAAGAAAAGACCTCATTTATGTAGGATGTCCTCTGACCTACACACACACACACACACACACACACACACACCACTGTACCGTGAGCATATCTATACTCACACACCTATCACACACAGAGAAGGAAGAGGAGGAGAAGGAGGAGGAGAAGGAGGGGAGAAGGGGGGAAGAAGAAGAAGAAAAAAGAAGAAGGAGAAGGGGAGGGGGAGGAGGAGGAGGAAGAAGAGGAGGGGGAGGAAGGGAGGAAGAAGAAAGAAGAAGGAAAAGGGGAGTGGAGGGGGAGGAAGAGGAGGAGGAGGAGAAGGAGAAGGGGAAGGAGGAGGAGGAAGAAGGAGAATTTGCAGAATAAAATTTTAAAAGAGAGAAAGTGTGCTAGGCCAGTGGTATGCCTTAGTGAGTAAGGGCACTTGCAGCCAAGCCTGATGAGCTAAATTCAATCCCCAGGCCCACAGGGTAGAAGGAAAGGATCCACCACAATGTTTCTCTTTGATCCTCACACATGAACCAGGCTTGCGTGTACCCGTGTACACACATACACACAAAGTAAGTAAACATAATTTTTGGATCTTAAATTAAGAAAATTGGAAGAGAGGGAAATGTGGTTGTGGACCTGCAGTGTTCAGGGTTGTAACTCTGCCAGTTTGAATCATAACAATCATGGAACACGGTTGACCGTGACCAGGGAACTTCCACCAACTGTGGTCCATTGCTCACACACTCACTCATGGTAATCGAGAGTGAGCGGCCATACTTAAATCTGAAACCAGGGCTCTTAGACCCCGATTCAAGGCACCTAGAATTTAGGGACAAGAGATAAACATTCAAATCCTAGCTCTGTCAATCATTTTTCCTATAACACTGAGCATGTTACGTTTCTGGGATCCTTGGTGGCCTGCTGGGAGCAGTGGAGATCAGTGTGCGATTCCACCTATGTCACACAGATACAAGGAGGATCCAAAGACAGCTACACATGTGCTTTGAGAGCTCCTACATATTTTGAAAGTGCTGGTTAGTCAAAAAGACAGTCGTTAGTGGTGATTTGTGGTAAGGACAGCAAAGGCTCATGGGTATAAACACTCTGCTGGAGTTCCCGTGGTCTCTGTGGCCACTAGGCACAGTTATGATGTCAGTGGGAGGAGGAGGTACCCCATTACCAGTCCTTCGGACAGTTTGTGAGCTGGTCTTCATGGAACCCACCTGTCTGGAGCCCTGGGCAAGGCTGGAAGACTGCTTCCCTTGTGGTCTTTATCTTCCCTGAACCTAAACCACTTAGACCTTCCTGGTCACTGAACACATCCCAGATATGACCAATGGCAAAGAAGGAATAAAAAGAACAAAACCAAATACTACCAGACGCCTAAACAAATCATGAGAGGAGACTCTGCAAACTGTGGACCAGAGATAAGTTCTGTTCTTCTCCTTCAAACCCTGGTCTTTCCCAGGTTATAGGAGATGACGACCCTGCTTGTTCTTCCCGTATAGAGCCATTTTGCAAAGCTGGCATTTATGGAAGCATTTATGTGCTTCTGAAGCTGTGGTTCTCAACCTCTTAAAACACTTTATACGCTTCCCTCTGAGATTACTCAAGGAGGGTGATTGGCTGTGGGGAACACGCCCAGTATGGTAGATGACACCTCCACAGGTGCCTGAGAGCAGCTCCATGCAGCTCTTCCTCACAGAGCGAGCAGGGACTAATCAGCCTCTGCCCCCACAGCTCTAGGTGCCCCACCAACAACTTCCTCATGGCTGCCTATCTCCCAGCTCTCCTGGGAGGCTAAGATTATCCTGGGGCTTCTTAGCAGTGTCGGCACTGTGGGTTGACCGATCCTGGGTTCTTCAGGGCTACTCTGCATACTGTAAAGTGTCTGTGATATTTCTCCCCTCCACCACCTGATGCCACTCTCCCTACCTGCCCCTTCATCCTGTCATGCCAAGTGCCCTGGGTTTCTGGGTAGGAGGGAACTCACCCTAACTCCCTGCTCCTCTTACAAAGGGGTCCAGGTGGGAGGCCACAGTTGTACAGGAGGCTTTCCCAGGCTGACTGGGCCTGCTCATTCATTCATTCATTCACTCAGCGAAAATACAGTGGGACCTACATTGCACCAAGCTTGTTCTAGGTGTGAGAGAGATGTTGAAAAAGATGCCGTTTCTGCATTCACAGGGAGAGCTTGCATTACTTCTTGGCCTACTTATGATGACCAAACTGCCTACAGACATTAATTATGTGCCCTGGGAAGGGGAGGGTGGTGAGACCATACCTGTTTGACAACTGTTGAACTATCAGGACAGAGACTGGGGTCCTGATCAGGCTCCCTCTAACCCTCCCCCCCCCCCATTTTGTCTTCTGGGGAAACTATGGCAGAGTCTGCTGTCTTTGTCCACCCAGGCAAACCCTCAACACATATAACACCAATTTGTCTTGTTAACAGTTTTTCTAATGCTATATATTTACTATAGTAAAATATTGCATGTTTTACTAATCCAATATATACTAGCCTAAGGAGTAGGAAACTTGGACTCTGGGCCTAGCTCTACCCCTGCCTGAGTGAGCCCCATGCACTGTGTGCCTCAGCTCATCCCATCTGAACAGGGGATGGGCCTGGACAGTGACCTGACTTCCACCCACCTCAGACACCCTGCAGTCAATTGTTCACAAGTGTTAGGAGACTAAGAGTCAGTAGGTCATTGCTACGGTTAAGTCTTTATTCTCCAAACCTTAGTCCCTGTCATTCACCCTCAGAATAAAGAGAAGTTTATAGAGGTTCAAACACATGACACCATGAGGGTTTTTTTTTTTTTTCCTTTCAAAACATCTGCAAACTTCAGGGTTTCTCTCTGCCTCCAGCACACTCACCCCAAGAAAATGACAGAGGCTCCCTCCCTCCCTCCCCTCTACTCCCTGAGCAGCAGGCCTGGCCCACCTTTCCAGGCTGTTCCTGAGAAGGACTCCTTCAGAGGTCAGTGCCACCCACTGAACACCAAGCAGACATCCCAGAACGCCCAAGCTAAAATGACATCTATGGCCAAAATAGCTGGAGACCTCACCGTACAGAAAAATTTTAGACAACATGGGGGTCTAAGCTGCTCACTGCCTCTGAGCCTCTCAGCCTTACCAACAAGTGAATGGATCTCCTACCAGTCACAGAATGGTGAAAGCTATCTCAGAGGGAGCTTGATAAACTAGAAATTAGGTCATTGGTTTCAGAAATCAAAACTACTCTGAAGCCCACAGAAGAGGAACCGAAGTTAAATGCACTCCCCAAGGCACCCAGCCACTTACGGAAGTGCTGTCTTTTGCAGCTCAGCCCAACTGTTCTCTTCTTAGAGATAACAGCCAAAGAGGCAGTCTCTTCCTGCTTCCAGAGTACGGCAGTCCCTTTGGCCAGGATTCTCAATCCAGTCTCTGACCCTTACCCTAGATATGTGGTTCTCACTCTTTCTAATGTTGCGACCTTTTAATTCAGGTTCTCGTGCTGCAGTCACCCCCAACCATACAATTATTTTCACTGCTACTTCGTAATGGTAATTTTGCTACTTTCATGGATCCTAATTTAAATGTCTGTGTTTTCTGATGGTCTTAGGTGACCCCAAAGAAAAGGTCGTTCAATCCTCAAAGGGATTGTGACTCACTATCAGAGGTTGAAAATCTCTGCCTTAAGTTCCTTCAGATCCAGGCACCAACTGCAGTCTCAGAGAGTGCTCTCTGACCACTGTGACTCTGTTTTGGAGAACAGGAAGAAGAAGAAAATTGCTGCTGAGGGAACAGAAAAGATCCTTTTTCTTGAGCCAATCTTGGAACACCAACAACCTCAAGATCAACAGCCTGGTAGATATCTTTGTTGAAATGAAGTCTCTACCATCAACTAGGCTTCCATCTGAAAGCTGAAGTTCTGCCTAGATAAAGCCTGATTGTCCTACGGGTCTCTGAGAAATCACTCTCATTCTGGGAGAATACAAGGACAGTATGCTGTGATATATCCAAGGAGTAAATGAACTCTCCCAGCAAGGATCTACTCCTCCCACCCCCACCCCCACGTCCAGCTCCTCCAGGCTTTGGTCAAATATATGGGCCACCACATCACCACAAGAACCCCAAAGGTAGCAGAGAAAACAGGTCAGACAATAGCCAGTGGGACAACCACTTACCAATGAATATCAATGAGAACCAAGTCACTCAAGACAGCCAATGGCTGGGCTTCTTTGAGCAGCCTGCTGGCTCAGGCTTGATTTTTTTTTCTGGTTTTCTCATCTCACCTGTTTTCACCCTGAGCCCCACCCACAGGTCCTAGAGAAGTCCCCACCATAGAGGACACCTGAAAATTGGTTCTGTCCCCTGACTTCTTCAGATCCCACCTGGAACCCCGCCCACAGCCAAGCCTCATCTCCCCACATACAAACTGTTCATTCCTTATAACAAGAAACCTGTTCAAACGCAAAGCACCTGGGATATTTGGCCCCTCCTCCTGAGAAGCCTAGTTACCATATACTCTGTTTTAAATAACCATTTCCAGAGCTCCTGCCAAATGTGCTGCCATCTGATGTCAGATGCTAGTACTAATATATAGGAGCTGGTACACAATGTTGAAGAAAGCATGGTAGGAAGTAAAAATACTCATAATAGAAACATTTCTAACCATTCATTTAATATTTCAAAAGGATCCAGGAAATGTCTCACTGGGTTTTGATGGTGAGAGACTCAGGGCCATTCATGGATCTAGGAAGGACAGGGTTACCAGATTCGGTGAGCAAAAACATACTCAGTATTTGGAATATGGTTATACTAAAATGTTATTGTCTATCTGCAAAATAAATCCGGCTGAGCAGCCTGGGTTCTGCATGGAAGTCTTCAGTAGGCATGTATCATTATTTAAGGGCCTTGACCGAGCAAGATGTTACTGTCCCTTCCCTCCCAGACACCGTGAAATTGGCTGATACTGAGGACAGGTCAATCAGACGTCCCTTGGAAAACCATGACATCCGATTCCTTTATGTCCTGTCTCAGTAGCTGCTATGTAGGCTTCCCCACCCTCCATAAGCAGTACTCAGAGGTCTGGGGGCTAAGTTGTCATGCCTCTAATCTTGATCACATCAGTAACATTCACCCTGATCCTTTCACTAGGTGACAGCCTGGGCAGGAATCTAAAGTCTCCTCTGCTCCATTTCCAATCTCTCAGGTTTCCAAACTTCTGCCTATCCCCATGGCCATATTCCTCACAAGACTAGGATAATCTGAACACAAACCAACTGACCAAGGAGATCACTCACCCACTCCCCTGGCTGCCCTTCAGGAGAGCTGACAAAGAATGACAATAGCCTTGAACAGCGGTTCCTCTCAAAACTCTAGGGTTTCTACTCTCCATGACCCTGATAGGAATTTTAAGTTCCTGTTGGATCTACCTTCTCCTGACTAGGTCTTGAAATTCCCTCTTTACCAAGACCAGAATGCTCTAGAATATCATCTCACTCAAAATAATAAATAAATAAATAAATAAATAAATATCCTCTCCCCAAGAGTGATTTTGGTTATTTCCCCAAGCTTGGAAAGTCTGCTCGGAATGAGCCATGTGTCTTGCCATAATGAGTGTCCAGGGAGCCACTGGGCCCAGGGGAAAGTCATACCTCTCCAGTCCTCTTGTGACCATGCTCTGCCTTCATGTTTCAGGACCCAAGGGCCAGCTCTTCCTGCACCACCATGCTGGCCAGCAGCTCCCATCTGGAGAATATGAGCTTCTGCTCAGAGGTACCGAGTCCTTACCCCCCTCACCCAGTTTTTATGGTCTGAGAATTCCACAGCATTGCTTTTTCTCCCCAGTGTGTTTGAGAACCTGTGGTTTATGGGAGATGCCCTGTCAGGCATACTGGGACAGGGACTTCAGTGTCCGAGTCCACTCCTTTCAACTATCACTTAACTGAACCACAAAGCGAATCCCCCCCACAGAACATCCCATTTGATTGGCTCAGCAGTCATCATTTACAGATGCTGTGCAGTCCACATAACAACGCTCCTCCTGCTAACAACAGCATGTCTGTGGCCAGGCCCCTGGCTCCAGGCTATCATTAACTATCCTACATTCTGCAGATTTTACTTTCAAGCTTCTCTGAGATGCTCAGATGAAAGCAGCCACATGGCTGTTATGAGCGATCATGAAAGTTGACCAGAGAATTAGTGCCAGCCACCTGCCAGCTTTCCTAAAAGCTCATCACCAACAGGTGCCTGAACGAGTCTCAGCAGCCAACCAGCCACCTGTGTCCCCTCCCAAACCCCATGAGGGGACACAGCATACCCAGCTCTCCCAGAGTCCCCAAAGAGCTGCTCAAAGGAGCATAGTTCGTTTACCCTGCTCTACCCCAAATATCAACAGCCCCAAGAGTACTATCCAAAAGGACATAGGCTCCCAGAGATACAAGAACCCAAAAATGGGAAGAGGAAATGGGTTCCAATAGGGACATGGGGGATTCTGGGACAATACATCATCAGGACCTATTGATTACAACCTTACAATGCCATCCCTTCTCAGCCTTGCTGCAGGCTTCCCTAGGGTGGAACAGTGGGATTCCCCTTCCAGGAAGACCAGGGAAGTCTCATACTCCTGATGGGTGGTCAAAGCTGCCACCCAAAGTACATGAGTCAAGTACCAGAGGAGTCTTGTCATGGAACTCTGCCTTCGGCCTCACCTTGCTCCTCAAATACCTTCCTGCCACACCCAATGCTGGGGACAGACAGATAGAACCTCTTGTTGGGACCAGATCTAAGGCCCTGCCCCTCTACTACCCTGGATCCCAACAGGTGGCCTGGGACCCTGGTGTGCTTTCTGGCATGAGTCTGCCCTCTGCAGGGCCAAGGCAAGACAGACAGCCCCACCAAATGGGCAAACATGTACTGGTCCATTAACTAAGGGTGGAGCCTTGAGGATAGGGAGGTACCTTTTGCTCAAGGTGAGAAGCCAGAAGCTTCGTAAGAATTGCAGCATTGACCCACCATGGTAGATCACCTGCCATGTGTGGGGCTTTCCTGCCAATCCACCAATGCCCACCTGGGAAACTGAGCTAGTGCTGATACTCCTGGGTATCCCAGCAATGTACCCTGACTGACTCTTTTGTCCCATGAGCACTGAGAGCTGGGAGTCTTGTTCCTCTCCGCATTCCTGGAGGTGAACACATGACCCTTGACAAAGTACCAACCAGCTTCTCAGGAAGTGTTTTGGAACTGTGTCTCCCATCCTGTGAATCAGTCTGCTCCCTTAGAGGGTCTGACTTGGTCTTCCTGTGTGTAAAGCATACATGATGGTGACAGCTCTTGGGATGAAGTAACATAAAGCTGAGGAGCTGGAAAGAGCGTGCACTGTGCAGTGCATTGGCCTTTGCGGTCTGGTTGTAACCCTTTATCCTGGGGTCTCCATCCTGACACACACTCGGGGCTGACACACACTCATTCACAGTCTGACACAGATGTGAGTCAGACGTCACCAGGTCATGGCTGTTTGCTCACTACTGCAGCTCTGGGAAGCAGCCACTGAGCCTGAGGTGGCCTGAGTGCCTAGGACAACCCCCTAGGGAGGGGCGGTGTTGACCCAACAGTTCTTTCCTCCCTCAAGTGTCACCCCACCAGGTGACTAAACTGACTGATGGAGTCCTAGGCAGAAAGACAGGATCTCCTCCCCGACTCCTCCTACTTCCATACCAGAGACCTGGGTCAGCCTTCTTGTCAGCTCAGAAAGGCGGTTGGCTGGCCTGACAGAAACACTGCCCCTGACTTGTCCCACCCAACTTCCCTGAAATACCTGATGGGGCCACAGAGTTGGGGTTTCTCACAGTCCTTCCTGGGATCTAGGTGAAAGGCTCCCAGGCCAGACAGAGTCCCCTCTAGATAAAGGGATCCAGCTCCTGTCACTGTTCCACCTGAATGACTCCCGCATAGTCTATGGCACATGTCAATACCAAGACAGGAAAGAAGTTTGGCCTCAGGGATCTGAACGAGTGAGCCAGGAGAGCTCAGCTTTGAAAACTCCAATCCTTGACTGGGGTAAAGGCCCCATTCCTTCCTGCCCTTGGGATTGTATTTTTGTTATAGCTTCCATTTTCCAAAGTCCCTCCTCCTCCATCTAATTCATCTTTCAAGTCCTGTAAATATACTAGGTATGAGGATGCGGGTGACCCTGAAACTATTTCTACCTCAAAGGACATCACCAGAAAGGTCATGACCAAAAACATTACTTGGTGAGCTCTTACTAACCGTGTGTCAGATTGTTCTGAGTCCTCAGGTTTAATAACCCACAAGGGAGGTAGCAATTAGCAGGAAAGGAAGTGCTCTTGCCTAGCTCCTGTTTGTCTGAGAACACCTTTAAAGATGGAGATTCTTTCTCCAGAATCAATCCAGTGTTGAGAACGCAGTAGCACTCGACAGGTAGCTATAGCCTCCCCCCAAAATCAGAAATGCTTGGGGGCAAAGAGCATGGCCTGGTTTCTGTGATGCTTTAGCTCCTGGCAGAGTTCCAGACAGTGAACTTGACCTGAGCCCCACCTCCTTCTACAGTGGAGAACAGAATGCGCTCTGGAATGAATGGAGATTAGATGCTGTCTCTGCTTCCACTGGCCCAGGCCTGCCCCCGTGAGTCCCATGTGCCTAAGCCACGTGCATGTGGCCTGCGAGTGAGAAAAATATAAGTTATACCAGGGCAGGGTGGGGACTCCAGAGGAGAGTCAAGAGGGGAGGGAAAGGCCAGAGAAAGGCGACAGGTGTCAAGAGAGCCAGAGACCCTCCAGCCCTTTGGCCAAATATTTTGTGACCAAATCCCTGAAACTGTTTCAACCTCAAAGGAAGTCACAGAACCAGAAAGGTCACCTCAGAGACAGGTCCCCAGTTTTTTTCATTCCTCTCTTCCTTCAACAAGCACTTAGCTAAACCCTGTCTGAGATGAAAAGACACAGCCCTGATGTAGAAATTTTTAAGCCCAATCCAGGGTTTCTACCCTGCCTTTGACATATATAAAGACACACACAACCTTCATATTTATAATAAGCCTTAAACAGCACAAGAGTTGGGCAGATACCTATCCACTATGTTATTAGACTCTACTTTTCTATTGATAACACCAAATTATTACTTACTATGTTTTATCTGCGCTGCTTTTAACTCCAATTGGCCAGCCCTCCGGGCCACAGCTTTATGACTCACCTAACCCATGGCTGCTTCTTTCTCCTCCTCCATTCTTCTCTCCCTCGTGATTTTCCTCCAGCCCCCAAGTCCAGCAACCCTAAATCCCACCTATGTCTCTTTTGCCCAGCTATTGGTTGTTGGCATCTTTTAGGTCGCATAGTATCTATAAGTGAGACTCTCTTATCTCTGGGGCAACCAGGTCTTGAGGAAATGCTATTAGCTTTAGAAGACAAGCAGCATCAGGCCAACTCACCATGCAACCCTACCCCTAGGACCACACTGTCAACATGAGTGTAGAGGGGAACACCCAGGGCCATGCCGCACCATCTATCTGTCATGAAGAAGCATTATCCATGTCAATCTGCATTTTAAGAGCCTATAGAACAGATGTGCTCTGGAGAGAACAAGGAGGGGATCCAACTGAGGTGTCCTAAAGAATAGGGCTCTGCAGATGTCCAAACACATGCTTGCTTCACAAGAGCATTTTGAGATTGCAAGACCTTGGGATTTACTGGGGAAGCTCTTGTAGGAGCTGGGACTGGAAGGAGGCAGGAGGAGGTCAAATCATCTGACCTGTGGGTCTACGAAGGATCCTGGCCTTTTCTTGGTGGTTGTAGAGATCTTCAGAGGCATCTCTAAGATATAGAAGGACTTTAAATTTTCAATTCATTACTCCAGCTTGAGTGAAGGGCAAGGCCAAACTGGAGGCAGAGAGGCCAGTGAAGATGTGATAGTAGCATGTCATGATAATTAGAATCAGGGAAGACATTGGAACTAAAACACAGTCCCTGGAAAAGGACTTATGGGAGAAGAGAAGAGAAGAGAAGAGAAGAGAAGAGAAGAGAAGAGAAGAGAAAGATAGACAGACAGAGACAAAGATAGAGACAGAGACAGACAGAAATAAAGAGGGACAGAGAGACAAAGACAGAGAGGAGATAAAGATTGGCAGAGATAAAGGTACGGAGAGACAGAGATAGACAGAAATAAAGAGGGACAGAAAGACAAAGACAGAGAGGAGATAAAGATTGGCAGAGATAAAGGTACGGAGAGACAGAGATAGACAGAGACAGAGAGACCTACCTTGGATCTCTGGGTCCCTGAAAATGGGGCAGGGAAGAAGCAGTATGAGAGAACGGCCCCTGTAGATCTTTGGTTTAGAAAGGGATGTCCTATGCACAGTGGGGCAGGTGAGTCTGAAGCTAGAGAGGCAGATGGAGGGGTGAGTAATTTAAGCTCACACACATGTCCAGGATGGTCCAAGGGAAGAGTAAAGAGTAGAGAGAAACCATTTGCCCAGTCACCTTGTGCAGGATGAGCACAGCCAGGGGAGGCTATGACTCTGGGCCAAGGCTCCAGAGAGGCAGGAGAGAGCTGAGGGATCAGAGACAGGGCAGCCAGAGGCCAGCACAGGCTGAAGTACTGAGTGAATCATGGGTTGGTCCACTGGGAAGTTTAGAGTTGTCAGTCTTTGGGATGTGCCAAGGAAAACAGAAAGGAAGGCTATCTCAGGCCAAAATCAGGCTGATGGCAGCAGGTTGGGGCAGGGATACTTATCCTGGCTACTATGTCCCTAAGATCCCTTCCCCTTTTGAATGGCCTAGGAAGCCAGCTCTATACCCGTCCTCCCTATTTCCCCACCCTATGTCTACAGACGACCCCAGCCTCCATTGCTGGCCATCCTCGGGGGGGAGGGATGGGGGGAAAGGGATACTGAACTAATTCTCAGGCCCCTGCTTCCTATCTGGTGAGTCCCATTTGCCCATGTCTGATGCATATGAATACATGGGTACCAGTGCAGTTTCCGTGTATGCCATCGTTGCACCAGTGTGCTCAGTGGCCCATGTGCCTCATATCCTTCTCGATGGGGAACCCCTGGTCCCATCAGTGTCTGAGTTCTGCTCAGCCCAACCGTACCAACCTTGCCCGTAAACCAAACCAGGCCTCAGCAGAGGCCACCCTCAGAAACCAGGCCAGAAACAGAAACATTTGCAGAAAATCAAGAAACTTTATTGAATCATCTATTCTTTGCAATAGAGACATGGAGAAACCAAAGAATAGGAAGAACGGGGTAGGGAAGAGAAGGATTCCAATCAGGAGAGACAGGGGAGAGTCCACCCTCAGTAGTTGTCAGAGCCATGAGTCCTGGGGGACAGTGAGACCAGGCTACAAATCCTGCAGTCCTCTCATCTGACAGGTGCCATCAGCTCTCCTCCTGTGGCTTCTGAAGGCCAGGGAAGGGACTCCAGGCTGAGTTAATACTTTCTGAAATCTGGGCGACCGGAAGTGGAGGCAGAGGGGGACCCGGTGGAGGTAGTAGTGCTATTTCCTGAGACAGAGAGAAGACAAGGGGCTCAGGCTGGAGAACCCCTACCTCAGGCTGAGCCAAGACCCCTGAAAGGCTCACAAGCTCCTGGGTAGTCAAGAGGTATGCAGGTGGGGGAACTCTATTATTGTTGTCCGAACCATGGCTTTCTCCAAGACAACCCCATGGCTCTGTGGGGCAGAGACATCTATTTTGAAAGCAAAATCAATAAGCTGATAATTGAGGGACTGTGTTCGCCCAACTCCCTCTATCCTCGTACTTGGGAGCCAGGACTGCCTTCCTCTCAACCCACCTCCACCCAAGCTCAGCAAGCTACCTCCCACTGAGCTGCCTCCTTACCTCCTGAGTTGAAGCCAGTCATCCTGGAAGAGAGGAGAGAAGCAGCCATGAGCAGAGGGCCTCCGAGAACAAGACAGGTGTTTCCTGGTCCTCTGATGGAGTGACTCTGCCACCTTCCAGAGCTTTAACTTGGAATCTTTCCCAACCTGGTCTCCAACCCCGGACCTTCTTTTCCTCTGAGGTATCTACCAGGCTTGCCTGCCTGTCTACCTGTCTTGCCAATTTGTCTGTCTGAAAACCCTCAAAAGGAGATACGGTTGGCCCCAAGATTGGAGTGTCTGGTTTACTCAGTTCCCTGCCATCCCCTTTTCCCTAAGTCCACAGGATACATTGGTCCCTGCTAGTCATATAAAAGCAATTAAGTCCCCATCCTCTCTCCTTGGTACTGGGGACAGAGCCAAGCAGGCAACCTCTCGGAGCTATACGACCATTCCAAACCTCTATCTCAACAGCTTTATTTGGCTGAACTCACATCCTAACAGCTTCCTGGTGTAAATGTTCCTTCCACATCCCTTTTGCTGTCTATCAACAAACAGGCTGAATTGGGAAATACAAAGGTACCAATCCTGTTAGCCAGCAGCTGAACAGTTCCTCCATCTAACCAGGGAGATGAGGAGGGGGCTCCGACCTCAACTTTTTTGCCATGCTATTTAATCTCAGACAGAAGCTGTCCCCTCTCTGACAAGACCCTGCCTGCTCTGCCAGACACTGTCCCTGTGGTCACTTTCCCAAGACAGCAAGTGCCAGGAACCTACTTAGCATCCTGGCCTTCTAGCAGACTGCGGTAGGTGGCGATCTCCTGCTCCAGCCTGGTTTTGATGTCCAGCAGCATCTTGTACTCCTGGTTCTGGCACTCCATCTCACTGCGGAGCTCGCTCAGCTGGGCCTCAATACTGCTGATGAGACCCTGGATCTGTTGCAGCTGCAGGGCGTAGCGGCACTCTGTCTCCGCCAAGGTACTTTCCAGGCCAGCTTTCTGATGGGGCAACAAGAGAGAAGTTATGGGGAAAGCCAGTCCAGAGGAGGGGAACCTAGTAATGAGGGTCACAGGGTAAAGACAGCAGAGGGTACCATGCTCAGCTGGGACTGCAGCTCAATCTCCAGGCCCTGGAGTGTGCGCCGGAGCTCTGTGATTTCTGTCTTGCTGGTCTGGATCATGGCAGCGTTGGAGGATACTTCCTTATTCAGCTCTGCACTCTAAAAGTCAAGTAAAAAGAAGAGGGTAGCGGGGCTTAGCAAGAAGACCTGACCAAAGACCCTGCCTCCCTACGCCAGACCAAAGGCCATGTCCCCCAGCACCACCTGGCTGTGTGGGCTAGGAACACCAATACCTTGGCCTGGAACCATTCCTCGGCATCCCTCCGATTCTTCTCTGCCAGGGCTTCATACTGCTCTCTCATCTCGGCCAGCACACGGGTCAGATCAATGCCAGGGGTGGCGTCCATCTCCACATTGACCTGGCCTACTACCTGGTTGCTGAATTCCTTCATCTCCTGTGGAGTAGGAAAGGAAGATGTGAGAGACTCTCCCTTCTTATTTCTGAGTGATAGCAGAATGTTCTGGAAGACTCTCAGAATCCCTCAGCGGATGGCAATGTCAGCCTACAGCAGAGGGCTCTCCTTGCTCATCAGAGGTGGCTCAGCCCATGGCCGGCCTCTCACCTCTTCATGATTCTTCTTCAGGTAAGCCAGTTCTTCATTTAGGCTCTCGATCTGCATCTCCAGGTCGGTCTTAGCCAGGGTCAGCTCATCCAGCACCCTGCGCAGGCCATTGATGTCAGCCTCCACACTCTGGCGCAGGGCCAGCTCATTTTCATACCTGGAATATTTTTAAAAATTAGAGCAAAACATAAGTAATATTAGACACATTCCACCCCCATGCACTGAATTCCTCTATGACTCCAAAGGCCCTTGCTCCTGGATGCTCCAGCATCCCCCATCAAGTGGCCATTCCTTTAAACTTTACAGTCTAAAGAGTCTTTTGAAGAAAGACTCGTGGGGGAAAATGAACTCACTTGAGCCTGAAGTCATCTGCAGCCAGCCTGGCATTGTCAATCTCCAGGATGATCCGGTTGTTGTCGGTGGTGGCTTCCAGAATCTACAAAACATGGGAGGCCCACTCTAATGCTGTGCTTATAAAGTGAAACTCACCTTCTTACCTTTGCTTAAGTGGAGACAAAGCACTCTGTGAAGCAGGAGGCAAGGCCAGCTCTCTCCTCTTTCTCTTGAATATTCCCCATCAGGCCAGGGTGGGAGAGACCAATGATGGACATTTCAGAGGACCCACCCACTCAGAACATCTTTCAGTGATTATATCTTAGAGCTGTCACCTCTGTAGGCCACTGTCTTGACAGCCTTCCCCTTCAGGTCAGGAGGGGTTCTGTGTGATTCCATATGTATTCTGGCCATGTCCCTGGAGCTGGCCACCCAGATAAGCAAAGAGGAAAACCCATCCATTTGGATTTCTTGATCTCAGGCATCCACTTGAACGCCTGAACATTTGCAATGTAAGCATTTAAAGCCTGCCCTGCATAACTGGGGCCTGACCCAGGCTAGTAGATTTCTGCTCTGACAAGTTGGTGTCCCAGTGTGATTGACAGGCCACACTGAGGGCTTACAGGCTCTGTAACCAGCCTGAGCCTCTGCCTTTTTACACCCTCTGAGTCATCGCCCACTGAGAATAAGTCTACATGAGGTCTCTCCAAAATAAACAGTGAACAATGATGTCTTTTCTCTGTCGGTTTTAGCCATTCTCAGTGACTTTTTTAAATGTCACGTTTCCAAGTAAGTCAGTAGTAGGTTATGGCAACTGAGTCACAAGTAACAGTTCAGGAAGCCATAAAAAAATATATGGCAGGAGTCATGACACCAATAAACATGAAGTGTGGGAGAGAATGCATCTGGGTCACAGCATAAGAAATTTTCAGTAGCGGAGACTCTTGGTAGTGGAAAGTTAGAATATTCTCTTTGCAAGAAGAATGTCAATTCCATCCACACGTGATCCTCTGAGACACTGCATGGCCTGGCCTTTGAGGCTCTGCCCCATCCTGTGGAAAACTTCTTAGCATCAGAGGCCTCACCTTGATCCGGAGCTCCTCTATGGTCTTATAGTAAGCACTGTAGTCCCGCTCTGGACTAGTTGGGCTCTGCTTCAAATGCCAGTCACGAATCTTCACCTCCAGATCGGCATTGGCTGCCTCCAAGGCGCGCACCTTTTCCAGGTAGCTGGCCAGGCGGTCATTGAGGTTCTGCATGGTAATCTTCTCATTGCCAGAGAGGAGGCCACCGTCAACACCTCCAAAGTCACCAAAGCCACCGCCGAAACCTCCGCCAAAGCTACCTCCAAAGCCACCTCCGAAACCACCACCAACCCCTCCACCGAAGCCACAGCTCATGCCACCTCCATAGCCTCCAGCTGATCCTCCAGTGACGAACCGAGAAGAGCAGGTAGAGATATTACGGCCTCCTCCAAGCTGGCAAGAACCAGCCCCAAAACCACCTCCATAGCTCATGGAGGAACTCTGAAAGCGGCAGCTCATGGTGGGAGCAAGAGGGTGAAAGAGAGCAGACAGGAGGTGAACTTGACCAAGGCCAAGAGAGGACTATGGCACTTCCCTGCTGTGCCTGCCTTTTATGCATCCTCCACAAGGGTGGGACATCCTCTCTCCTCCCTTCCCCACCCTCTGACCTGATGCCAGTTGTTCCTCCTTTCCCACAAGCCGGGATACCTCTACTCTCTAGGGTGGGTTATGTCTTTGGGGGTGGCTTTTTTCTTTTTAATCCTTAACAAAAGAGATGATTCAGAGGGAGCAGTGTTCTGCTTCAGACTTCTTTTGACAACCAAATTCTATTTCACCTTTCCAGTTAAGAAGTTCCATCCCAGCCCTGCCCAGTATGAGAACGGGGACTGAACTGCAAGGATCTGCCAAAGAGCCTCTTGTGGGGGTTGGGGGGGAGGCCAGGCTTCAAAGTGGCCCCATGATGGGTAAAATCTCCATATCCCTCACTACCCTTCTTTTCTGCCTCTAAAATGTCTGACTGGAATGTTCTGGAAACTCCTTAGCTCTTCATCTATGCCAATGCTCTCAACAATTCTGATGACAAACTTTGTTGATCATGAAGAATCAACCTCCTTGGACACCTTTAGCCTGAGAAAGAAATGGTTCTAGGGGCTGGAAAGTTGGCTCCATAGTTAAGAATATTTGGTGTTCTGGACAAGGACCCGAGTTCTGTTCCCGACACATATGCAAGTTCACAACTGTCTGTAACTTCTCTTCCAGGGAATGTCATTTCCTCTTCTGGACTTTGTAGGCACCAGAAACACTCATGATGCACAAAATACATGCAGTCAAACAGTCATGACCAATAGTTAAGGATAAATACTAACATAAAGAAGAAGAAAAAACTGGCTCTAAAAAACAACACTAATAAGACTCTAAGGGACCCCAGAAAGCAAACCTGGCTGAGGAAACCAAGACACAGGAAGAGACAGTAACCCCACTGAGATGCTTAGAGCCTAAGTATTTAACACTCAATTTCTAATTGTATGTATTTATTTTGAGCACTAGGGGACACCCCCCCCCCCCCCCGCCGCAGTATACTGTGGAGATCAGAGGATCTGATATATCTGAATAATAAAAAAATGTCAGGGTGAATTCTTTCCTACATTGTGTGTCCCAGGATCGGCTGAGCAT
This sequence comes from Arvicanthis niloticus, assembly GCF_011762505.2. Classification (NCBI taxonomy): domain Eukaryota; kingdom Metazoa; phylum Chordata; class Mammalia; order Rodentia; family Muridae; genus Arvicanthis; species Arvicanthis niloticus. The sequence goes on along the minus strand of NC_047663.1, from coordinate 22,310,699 downwards.
TTCACAAGCTCTGCACTCACTTCCAAAGATCTTAGCAGCAGCCCCAGGAGATGGCTTCTCTAGTATCTCCCACTTTACACAGAGGACTAAGTTGTAAGGTAGAATCAGAACTGAACCCCAAAGCTAGTTCTACCCATGCCCAAGACTCATTTTAGATCTATTTTATATAGAATAAAGTTTATAAATCGTAAGTGTTCAATTGTGCTATCACCTATGCATGCTCTTGTGCAACCACCTTCCAGAACTTTCTAGCACCCCATAAACTCATGATACCTCTCCTGAGTATCTACTCTGTATCCAGTAGAGGCTATGGCTCCCCAAAGGACATTCCACAATGTTAAGAGTTGTTTGAGTTGTCACAATTGAGTGATGGTCCTATTGTGTAGTGGGTAGAGATCAGGAAGTCTCTACATCAATGAATTACCACACCCCAAAGGTCTACATGGCTGAGGTTCAGAAGCCCTGGATCAGTCCAACACATGAGGTTAATGTTACATTATTCTGACTGTCTTAGGGAGCCTTCCAAATCTGCAAAGGGCCTGGAGTTCCCGGCAAGGGCCTTCTCTCATAATATCTACTTCAATTTGTAAGCATTTGACTGAGAGAAACATAGAAAATTGTGTCTCAGAGGCAAGAGCTATAGTCTCTTGTGAAGACCCCAGAGTGTGACTACAAAGCTCAGGAATTGCACAGAGACACTGTGAGAAGAGGCCTTGTCATTCCAGAAGGAAGAAAAGGTCTTAAGGGCTCCTCTCAAAACCTGGCATAGGAAAGAGGTTTCCATGGATTGAGAAGGAAGGACCCAGTCTGAGCCCCCAGCTTCCCCACACCAATGAGCCAGAGTTACTGTGAATGGTCTCTCAGAAGCAGGGTTAGAAGTGTGTGGGCTGGGTAATACCAGGCAGGGCCTGAGGAGATGTAGCACAGATGTGAGGACATCCCAGAACCCTCTGTGATGATTCAGCAAGACTAGAAAAGAGAGCCCTGAGTCTGGACCTTGTCACCTTTGTGTTCAGAGGTAGGGAAATAGACCTATGTTCACCCAGAAGGCAGGTGTTGCTGCCAGGGCAAGACCCAGATTGTACTGGAGTGCTCAAACACCATGGTGAGTCTAGGATTTGAACTGACCCCTGATCCTGCCTGTCCCTCCCATCCCAAGCTGATGGCTCAGCTCTCTCACTAGAAAGGCATGATTCAGCCCAAAGCAAGAGCTCTGGCTCCCTCAGTAGAAGGATCAAAACTAACAAAAAGGTGATTAATGGAACCTGCCAGGCCTAGGGTGATGAGGCCCCAATCCTCCCGGGGCTGACAAGCAGGTTAGGGCCAACGCCTCTAAAGGTAACAATACCGCAGATCCTCCAAAGCCCTGGCAGAGCAAACATGGATGGATAGCCATGGCATGACTCCCATTGCAGGGTCAGGGCACAGCCTCTCCCTGTCGGAAGGAACTCGTTGTGTCTTGCTACAAGACTACCTTCCTGCTATACAGTGTGATCCCCAATGTATCTATAATAGAGAATACAAGGCAGGCCCTCCTAGGGGGAGCTGAACAGAGACTCACCTGGGGGTCCAGTCACCATCTCAGCACTCACAAAAAAGATGCTGGTTTGTCTGATATTTGTCTGATATTGGCTCTTTGGCAAAATAACACAAAATTCAGTCCTGTCTCCTGTTACAGTTCAAGAGCAGGAAAGGGGAAACTACATTCATACACAACCAAGCTCAACACTAACATATTGTCATGTCGTTTAGCCTTACGTTAGGAGAGGGTGGTTGTTGTTTGATGCTTTTTTTTTTTTTTTTTTTTTTTTTTTGAGACAGAGTCTCATGTAACCCAGACTGTACATATCCAGGAACCTTGAACTTCTGATCCTTCTATGTCCACCTCCTGAGTACTAATTAGGATTACAGGCATGCTCCACCATATCAGATTTATTCTCTGCTAGTAATCAAAACCAGAGATTCAGACATTCAAAGCAAGCTTGCTACCCATTGAGCTACATCCCCAGCACAACAGGAATTTTTTCAGATGACCCAAGTGAGTTTCAAGGAAGCAAATCACTTGCCCAAGGATACCTTCAAGCCAAACTTGGAATCTGACTTTCGGTTCTATCTCTCCATCCCAGTGGTGGGGTGCTCAGATCTCTAAGTAGTAGTTCATTCTAGGATATGACCATTTATAATAAAATATGAATGTCTAGAGTGTTTTGTCTTGGGTTCCTGGCACATAATTAAATATGTAATTTTTTTAGCGATAGGGACTCTGGGAATATCTCTTGTCCTAATATGTGGTCTCCGGCGTTAGTCACACACAGTCTCCACTCTCTCAGCTTCCCCCTGGTAACAGGAGCATTGCAGATGGTTCTCAGTGGTCTCGTGGATGGGTGTTGATCACCTGAATGACTTTCAGCCTTACCCACCCAGCCCCCATCCTCCAGAACTGGAAAAGCTGCTGGAGGCTGTGTTCATTAATCATAGCTGTGTGATGAAATCTCCACTCAAATCCTCAAGTATGCAGTTCAGACAGCTCACAGTCAATGAACGAGACCAGGCCCATGTGCCAGAAGGGTGATGCACACCAGCTTGATGAGAACAGTAACTCCTGTACTGGGGGCTCAGCTAAACCTCACCTATGTGTCTCTTCATCCGACTGCTCCTTTGGGGACTCCAGCATCAACCACAGTGTTTTCCTGGATTTTGTGACCTACTCTACCAAGTAATTCAGCCCAAAAAAGGGAGTCTTGGGAATCTATGACTTGTAACCAAGTGAGACAAATGTAGGGTAACCTGAGGACGTGATGCCTTACAAATGTCATCTGAAACAGGGGTCATTCAGTCTTGTGGGCCAGAGCCCTAGCCTTTGGGGTCTGTACTAACTCCAGTTGATGTCAGAATTGAATTGACTTGTGAGATTTCCAGAGGGCATCACAGATACCCTTGTTGGGGGAAAGCCCCACACAGCAAATGGAGTACATGTTCTGCGTTAGTTACACTAAAGGAAACAAGGAAGTGAACCTCATGGCCATGCAGGGACCTGAAGCACTGAAGTGACTTGTGTATAGTCGTCTGAGAGTCATGACACAGGTCTCTCTGAGGAAGGGGAGCTGTCTCTTAGGCCTGGATCGATGGTCTGGAGGGGTCTGTTCTTCTGTAGAGTCCCTTCTCTGAAGAAAACCTTGAGTCCCCTCAGGAGGTGCGGTCAACCACTCTCCTTTCATATTGCACTTATGTCAAAGGATAATAAAACGACTCAGTGCACACTGTGGAGGGGCTTGAAAAATGACATGACAGGGAAAGGCGCTTGTTCGCCCAGGCTAAGGTCCTGACTTTGAATCACCAGGACTCACATACGAGACAGACACATAATGTAAATATCTGTTATCTCGGCCCTCCTACAGGAAAATTAGAAAGTGGAGACAGAAGATTCCTGGAAACTCATGGGCCAGCTAAACTGACCACAGCAGCAGCAGCAACAAATAAAAGGCCACATGTTAAACCAAGTAGATAGTAAAGACCTACACACAAAACTGTCCTCCAACCTACACATAGCACCTCCATTCGCACATAAATGTTCTCGCTCATACACACAATGTATGTACAAACAGATACATAATTAATAAAGTAAGTTTTTTTCTTTTTTATTGGTTATTTTATTAATAAAGCAAGTATTATGTTGAACATTCTATAGCGTGCGGGACACCTCTGCTATACACACAATCATCTTTTATTCGGCTGAGGGAACTGAGGCACAGACTAAATGCATTGCCCAAATGCAGAATCTCAGTGGTGGGCTAGGATGGAGCTCGGTTGGCCTAGTGCTTGCCTAACACGCATGAAACCCAGGCTTTAATGCCCAGCGTTGCACAAACCAGGTGTGGCGGTGCATGCCTGTAATCTCAGAACTTGGGAAGTGAAGACAAGAGAGTTCAAAGTTCAAGATTACCCTTGGCTACACAATGAACTTCAGAGCAACTTGGAATAGGTAAGAATTGGTCTCAATAAAGCTCTCTTGGTTCCAGGGTCTGCATCCTGTAAACCACTTTAAGTCTTTAAAAATATTCTTCACAATAAATTGACAATAATAAGCACATTATTTTCCTGAGTTTTGTGGGAATGCTGAATAATTAAGCCAGAGGAAGATGTAGTAGAAACCCACAATTTATAACTAGAAGTTGTGAGTGGCCTGGGAACACGCTCCTCACTGTTATTATCTGAAGCAGGGTTCAATCTTGTAGGAGTGAGCCCTGACATGCGAGGGCTGTCACAAAGTCAGATTTCCAGTGACATCACAGAATTTCTTGTCATTTAGTCTCACAACGAAAGAGGATTGTGATTCTTTCTTTTATTGCTTTACTTTTGAGACAGAGTTTTTGAATAGCTCAAGCTAACCTCAAAAACAACATTATGTATGTAGCCCAGGCTAACCTCAAATAAATTACATAGCCAAGGATGATGTTGATCCTCCTACCTCCACATCCTGAGTGCTAGGATTCCAAGAGGGTGCAACCACACCAAGTTTACTCTATGCTGGGGATCAAACCAAAGCTCCTGCATGCTAAGCGAACTCCCTATTCACTGGGCTAGATCCCCAGCTCAGGATAGGTTTGGTTGGTTGATTGGTTGGTTGATTGGTTGGTTGGTTAGTTGGTTGGCTGGTGGGTTGGCTGGTGGGTTGGCTGGTGGGTTGGCTGGTGGGTTGGTTGATGGGTTGGTGTTGTTGGCTTCTTGTTTTGTTTGTCTATTTGTTCTATGCTTTTTTTTTAAGCAGGTGAGTTTCAAACAAGCAATTCATTTGCCCTAGGACACCTGGAAGTCACGTTTTTCATCTCACCTATGGGTCTCTGTACCATCCCTTAGTGGTGGGTACTCAAGTTTTTGATTGTCAGCTCCACCCCAGTCGGAGCAAGCACATTGTCTGCTGGCTTCCTTGTGCTCAAGCATCTCTAAGATCTAGCCACTGGATGATCCTGAATCCCAAGGTGGCTAGGCCTATGATACTAAGGGCATGTAGTATCAGCCTATCTGGTGTCTATGCCTAGTCTGAGCTCAGGAGTTATGGGAGTACTCGCTCAAGGAAGGCCTGTCGTAAGAATTTGACCACTTTACACTCTGAGGCCTGGGATCAAAAACAACAAGGAGGAATGCAAGGATTTTCCAGGCTTCTCGTGAACCTCACAGTGACACCATCCCTAAGTTGCCTTCAACGCATTGTCTTTCTACGTCTCCGGCTCTCAGCTATGTGTCTCTCTTTACCCAACTGCTCATGTGCAGAGCCCTCCCTGGCTTGTACCCTCTCCCCTATTTCCTACTGCAATGTCTTGCTTAGATGGGCCCCCTCCTTCCTCTTCTGACAGGCAGACCCTTCTTCTGACGATCAACCCAGGCCTTGAGACAGTTCTGCCTCCTCAGAGACACCTGCTTGTTACAGAACAACTCAGAAATCACTTCAAAGCAGCCTTGTTGCCTCAGGCCCTGGCACGTCCACAGTGCCTAATTCTAAAATCCCTTTATGTCAACACTAGCTTCCCAGAAATTCAGCAGGGTCAGCAAAGACTTCGGATGAGATGAATCTGAGTTTCAAACCTCCATTGGCCACCAAGTAGCTGTGTGACCTTAAGATAGTTACTCAACCTTCCAAGGCCTGAATGGTAACAACTGAAAAACAAGTCTTAGATTCGTGAGTGCCTAAGGCTTATCAAATACCCTGGATGAAAAAGGCACGGGTCAGGGATCAAATTCCCTGGGGGGAAATATGAACTCATTATTAGATGGCCAATCTGAAAATCCTCCTGAGTCTCCACCCTGCACTGACACACAGCTTCACCTTCCTCCCTCTCTGGTCCCTGCATAGCACCCATAGCAACCAAGCAGCTGGCGGCCAATCTGAAAATCCTCCTGAGTCTCCACCCTGCACTGACATACAGCTTCACCTTCCTCCCTCTCTGGTCCCTGCATAGCACCCATAGCAACCAAGCAGCTGGCATCCGGCTCCTATATCACTTCTTCTACCTTATTTGAGGACCCGATCCTTGGCCACATCTCCAAACATAGCTCCTGGTGCAGAAAAACTGAGAAGCTTTGGTGGGGGGCATGGAGGGTTCTTTGTCAGTGAGTGCAAATAATAAGACATGGCACACAGAAGCCATATCCAGAAAGCTATGCCAGCTTCAAGTCCCAGGAGAGAAACTGTCCCGCTGGACCTGTTTCTTCCCATTGCACTTGCAGGTGACTGCCACATAGACACACATCTAAGGGACTGGAGGCTGTCCAGAGCCACGCATCAGGCATGAGCAGAGAAGAAGAAGAAACAACTCCAGGTACAAGATCAACAAACACTAATGTAGCAGCCAACTGGGGGTTCTGCAGAGGGTCCAGTGCCTGATTCTTCTTAGGGGTCCCATGTCACCATGTCCAGTCACACTCCTCATTCGACAGGTTGGGAAACTGAGGCTCAAAGAAGGAAAATGACTGACTTCAGTAGTCGGGAGATATGGTAGCTCTCACGTCTCCTGCCTGCTCTGGAAAGCTCGACCTGATCAGAAGACACACCCAAGGCCATAATCTCCAGTCCTACAGCCACCCTCTTCTGTTGAGGTGGGAGGGGTCTCGCCTACTGCCTGCTTCCTAGGGTTGGCTGGAACCCAAGCCTGACCTCAGCCCAGGACACACAGAAGGTGTGCCTCTTCTGCCCAGAAACTATTTAAGGCCACGCAGGACATGAGCTATCTCATGATACAAGCATTTCCAGGGCCAAGACAGAAGAAGAACATCTTGACAGCATCTCTGGGGATCCCAGGAAAGCAGAAATAGGTACCCCCAAGGCAGCATGGTGGCCCATACATATAAACCCAGTGGAAACAGGAGAATCAGAAGTTCTATGCCATCCTTAGCTATACAGGAAACCAGCCAGGGAATGCTTTCTCTCTCTCTCTCTCTCTCTCTCTCTCTCTCTCTCTCTCTCTCTCTCTCTCTCTCTCTCCCCCTCCCTCCCTGCTTCCTTCTCTCTCTCACACACACACATGCATACACTATATGTTTTATGCCTATTTTATACCTTATTGGTGTGGGAGTGAGATTGTCCTAAGTGCACACACACATTGAGGTAATAGGACAACCTATGGAAGTTGGTTCTTTCCTTTCCTGGGGATCCTGGGGCTTGAACTCAGGTCATGAGTCTTGGCAGCAAGCTCTTTTACTCACTGAGCCATATCGCCTGCCAGAGGCAGTTTTCCCTGCCTAATACTCTGGATCTGGATCTGGCTACAGGGGAAAACCAGCCAACGCCACCCTCAGTTTGTACCTTCTTGCCTTTGCAGAGGTGTTTGTTTGCTTTGTTTGTTTGTTTTTGCAAACTGAAGGCAGAAAGATACTGGCTTGGTCTGAGGCTTCTCCTTGTGGGCCCAAAGGCCAGTGAGACAAAGCAGGAACCAGGCTACCAGCTTTACTATCTGGGCCAAAGGAAGCTTGGTACAGAACCTGGTAGTTCTCAGGATGGGGATTAGCAGAGACTGTAGTTAATGTCTTAAACTTCCGTGTAAGCATAAGCCACAGCATGAGAAACAAAGGCCAGATGCCAGGACAATCTTTCTAACAGCATTTCTTTGTGACATTTGAACAGGCTTCCTGGAGGTCACGAATGGGTTCCAGTGAGCACTTCTCTTTAAAAAAAAAAAAAAAAAAAAAATTAAATTTAATTAAAAAAAAAAGGGGGGGGGCTCAGCTTCTACTATCTCCTATCTTGAAAAGAAAGCAAGGATCTTGAGGTCAGAGAGACTCATCAGGACTCAATGTTTCCATTTCGGGTTTGTAACCTCATTCAAATTACTTCACATTCCTGGGCCTCTGTTTCCGTTTCTGAAACTGACTCTCGAGGCTGACAGCCCTTCACAGTATGGCTAGAGTCTTAATGAGATGGCATCATGGAAAGCCCTGCCCAAGGCCCAGCATAGTGCAGAGGCACTCAGTAAAATCCTGCTACCTTCCTCCAGCCTAGGGAAGTCTGGCCTCACTGTACTGTCTGGAGTCGCCTTGTCCCCTTGGCCTCCTCAGAAGAGCAGGCACTATCTCTATCAGGGGTCTGTAGAGAAGGGGCTTTGCCCATGGAGACAACTCAGACCCTCCACAGAAACTTGGTGCTTTCCTTAAAGACCAGGGAGAGCTTCCTCCAGCCAGCTCTTCCCAGCAGGACTAAAACAAACAAACACATCTCCCTCCTATGCCCAGTCCTCACCTCAGAGCCTGGCATAGCCCAGCTGAGGTACCCAGCTCCCTCCACATCCTCTCTTCCTACACTCTGTTCAAGACAGTAAGATCTGGGCTCAGAGGAAGTAGTCCCAGACCAGAGGCAAGAAGCAGGTGTGTGTAGACATGGCTGCTCTAAAGGGCCCCGGGAGATGTTGGGAATTGGGAGCAGACACGGAGATGTGGGTGAAGGAAGGCAGCAAGGACCAGAGTTGCTTCAGACTTGACCTTGAGAAAATCAAAGAGAGCTTCCTGAAGCAAGTGTCTTCCTCTAGGTGACTTATGTGCCTTTTAGGAGGTGTCTGCTTCAGGGTGGCAAAGTACAGTTTTACAGAGGGACTGAGATGGATTTAGCTGGTCATCTTGAACACTAAATGTACCCAGCTAGACAGAAAGACAAGTTCAATGAGCAAGATAAGGACAGAACCAGGAACAGGGTCTTACAACAAGCTGTGAAGGGCTACGGCCTGGGATCCCAGAACAAGATCTGGTTATGAGGTCATGTACGTAGGAGATCCAGTCCAGCCCCAGTGTTTACTGCCCTTCCACCAGGCTACCAGGCAAGCCCTCCATGTCTGCAATAGCAGGGTCCTCATCTCTAAGCTGGGAAGGAAAAATCCTGACCTCCCACAGTGATAAGTATTGAATCAGACATGTGGATGAATGCACCTAGCATAGTGACGGCTGAATACTGGTGTACACCAGTCACTTGAAAAATAATTATTAGACATGCGTTCCTTGCTGGGTGTCCCAAATTATCCTAGGGAACTCCCCCAGGGCCACTTCCAACTTTTTCAGCCCTCCCCAACCCCATGGGATAAAGCAGAAAAGCAAGCCACCTTCTGGGGCCACAACATCCTGCACACTCGAGAATGAATTATGTATTATCATTCAGGGAGGAATAAACATATCAAGTGTCAGCATGGTAACCACCACCCCCACCCTGCACTTAGAACTGGATGTCACCAAACAAAAGCAAAAATAAAAACCACAAAACAAAACACTGGATGCATGATCAAGCGGCATTTGTGAAAACAAATGTGATTTTTTTTTAATTGAAGGAACAGCAGCCATACAAAGGTCTGTTGCTTCCTGCACCACCACACTCAAAAGGAAGCAGGGAAAGCTACAGTAGTTAGAACATGCAGAGCCAGGAACTGGAAAGCAGGGAGATCCTCGAAGGCATGGACTGGAGACTACTTTCCCAGCCTCTCTGTCCAGTGCCTCTCTCAGCCCAGGGAGAGCAGGGGGTGGCAAGGTTCTTCTCTCCTGCACCAGGTACTTAGATTTCTCTCTTACGGGAAGAAACCACTTTTCCATCAACCGATTCCTCCACACTGATATGGAAGTTGCTGCTGCTGCTACTGCCACCTCCGCTGCCTCCTCCCAGGGATGCTGCAGAAGCAAAGAACAGGCTTCAGCCTGGGGGGGGGGGGGGACCTCCAGAAGCTGGCTTAGACTCTGGGAAAATGGACTGCACCCTTGAGAATAGTTACTGGCCACGCCCTCTGGGGCTGCCAGGAGGTCTGGTGAATTACTCCTCAGAGGTGAGAGCTGGTTACCTCAGGAATGACATGGGGGTGTGGACGGTGGGGAGGCGGGGAGAGTTAAGCTATGCATGAACAGCAGTTTCTGTGAGTATCCTATCCTATCAGCATGATGGTGGATAGTGAGATCAGATAAAAAGGCAAGCCCCGGACAAAGTCTGCATAGCCTGAAATGTTCTTAGGAAACTTCTAATCAGTCCTACCCAGGGTCCAAGGTGAAAGAGTATATTCTGAAACAGAAGTGCTCAACCCTATTGGGATATCTGTCTCTTCCTCTTTCCCCACTCCACCCACACCAAAAGGCTTTACCCTCTCTTACCTTCCCTGACTCCAATACTAGCCATCCTGAAAGAGAAGGGACAGTGAGTGTTAGCCAAAGAGGAAAGAGCCAGTCTCCCTAAGGGAACAAATCCCCAGTGGACAGCTGAGCAGTCCTCTTCAGTCCCCCAACCACACGTGAGTTTTCTAGGGCCTAGGGCATCCTGGTGGTCAGTCCATCACACCTCCCATCCCAGATAGACAGACTCAGAGCTGTAGCAATATCCTGTCCATTATTTACAGGAGAAGCACAGGTCCAGAGAGTGGAAGTGATCCCCCCCAAAGTAACACCCAAACACCAGAACGTAGACTCCAGACTCTTCAGGTCTCTTTCCACTCATCAACACAGCTCTTGGGGTGCCCTGGATCCCACCCCATTTGTCCTCTCCTTTCTCTCCCTGCACCTCTGCACCTACTTAGCATCCTGGCCCTCGAGCAGGTTCCGGTAAGTGGCGATCTCCTGCTCCAGCCGAGTCTTGATGTCCAGCAACATGTTGTACTCCTGGTTCTGAGCCTCCATCTCACAGCGCAGCTCACTCAGCTGGGTCTCCAGGCCGGTAATGAGCCCCTGGATCTGCTGCAGTTGTGTGGCATAGCGGCACTCCACCTCCGCCAGAGAGTTCTCCAGCCCGGCTTTCTGGTGGGGCAACAGATTTATAGACCCATCAGGCTAGAAGGCAACCTACTGAAGGTAGAGGGGTAAGAAGGATGAAATGGATTGCCCAGAATAACCACTGTCAGGAGTGGGGGCTGAGACTTTACCAGCCATGGAAGATGGGTATGTGTGCAGCCCTATAAGCCAGAGTGACTGTACCATGCTGAGCTGAGACTGCAGCTCGATCTCTAGCCCCTGCAGGGTCCGTCTCAGGTCTGTGATCTCCGTCTTGCTGGTCTGGATCATTTCTGTGTTAGACGCCACCTCCTTGTTCAGCTCTTCAGTCTGCAAGTCACGGGTGAGAACTATGAGCTTCACAGGCCTCCTCAGAGGCCTCTGGAGTGGGAGGGGGGTAGAGCAGAGCTGGGGGGGGAGGGAGATGTGAGGAAGGGGTCAGACCCACCTTACTGAAGAACCAGGCCTCTACATCTCGACGGTTTTTCTCCGCAATGGCCTCATATTGCTCCCTCATCTCCGCCAGCATGCGGGTCAGGTCCACCCCGGGAGCTGCATCCATTTCCACGTTGACCTGGCCAGCCAGCTGACTGCTGAACTCTTTCATCTCCTGCAAGGGGGGTTGGGGTGGGGGGAGACCATTTAGAGTCAAGGATAAAAAAAAAAAAAAAGACCTAAGAACCTGGAGTCCTGAGGGACAACCTTAGCACATAGCGCCACTATGTCTCTGTTCCCCATTGGGTCATGTGGACCCCTCAGCTCTGAGGATCGCTCTTGCTCTGGGTCCTGTGGAACAAGGACCTAGAGACAATACACCCATGGAGAAAACCAGTCCTTCAGGATCCAGATTACAAAGGAAGAGCTCTCCCTCTCCTCCATACACCCTTGGGGCACATTTCTGAACCACTAAGCCCTCTGCAGACTGTGACAAAAAACAGGCACTTCTTCCCATGACCCTTGTCCTGCTGTCACCTCCTCATGGTTCTTCTTCAGGTAGGCCAGCTCCTCATTCAGCTGCTCAATCTGCATCTCCAGGTCAGCCCTGGCCAGGGTCAGCTCATCCAGCACCCTGCGCAGCCCGTTGATGTCGGCCTCCACATTCTGACGCAGGGTCAGCTCATTCTCATACCTGGAGAGAGGAAAGAAGCCAAAGTCAAGAAAGGTGAGGGGCCCAGGCTTCTGAGTCAGAGAAGAGGAAAGCTGGGTAAAGGGAGTCTATAGAAAGGGGCAAGACAGTGGAAACACACTTGAGCCTGAAGTCGTCTGCTGCCAGCCTGGCATTGTCAATCTCCAGGATAACACGCGAGTTGTCAATGGTGGCAGCCAGAATCTGTGGGAGACAGAATTGCACCTAAGGGCTGCTGCTTTTCTGTCCTCTGCTCAGGTTGCTCCATTTGCCAATTATTCCCCAACTTCATTTCCTCTGAGCTTTACTTCTGATGACCCAAGCTACCTTCCCTGTGATACTTTCAGGGCATAGAACATTAAGTTGGGCAACATTGCCTGGTATTGCCTGTGGGACATGGCTAGCCAAAGCGGTGCTGCCATGGATACAGTTGGTTCCGCCCAGTAAGGGCTCTTCACAGACACACTCTACCAGCCTACTTGGGCTCAACTCACAGTTGACTGCCTCTTGCATGCCTTGACAGAGCCTTTGGTCTCCAGAACCCATTGGGAACTTGGACAGCAGCTAAGGAAAGCATTTGCAGCTAAGAAAAACAGATTCGTTAGCAAAAGGGAAAGTGAGGGGGTGGCATGGCCTATATCGAGTTCCCTGGTCTCCTAAAACCCAACAAAGCTTTCAACAATAAAGACATCTTTAAGGGCTGAAGCAAACGGTCCTGGTTTTTAGGACTTATGAAGCTGAACAGCACTCAAGCCAAAAAGTTAAAACAAGCATTTACAAAAATCCTTGCAAATTTTATGGGTCGAAAAGAAGGAATCACTCTCTTTCATTACCCTCACCTGCATCCCATGTACCCAAATCAGATTCTCAGGACCACTTCCTCCCCCAGCACAGCCAAGGGGGAACAGATGTGCTCCCACTGATGCCTGAAAAGCAGGTGTATCCCGACCTTGCCAAGACTACACGGCAGGTAACGACTCTCTTAGTCAGCAGTAATGTTGATGTTACAGATGTGTACTGAACACAAGCCACCTGCATCCCTCTGTTTGACAGACTTACTTTGTCCCGGATCTCTTCCATGGTCTTAAAGTAATGGCTGTAGTCTCGATCTGGACTGGCCGGGCTCTGCTTCTGGTACCAGTCTCGGATCTTCACCTCCAGCTCTGTGTTGGCCTGCTCCAGGGCACGCACCTTGTCCAGGTAGGAGGCCAGCCGGTCGTTGAGGTTCTGCATCGTCACCTTCTCATTGCCAGAGAGGAGACCTCCATCGCCACCACCAAAGTCGCCAAAGCCACCGCCAAAACCCCCACCAAAGCCTCCACCAAAACCACTGCCAGCACCACCCCCAAAGCTATAACTCATGCCACCCCCAAAGCCTCCACCTGCCCCCGAGGAGACAAACCTAGCAGAAGAAGCGGAGATACTTCGGCTTCCACCTCCCCCATAAAGACTCCCTCCACCAAGGCTGCCTCCACCAGCACGGAGGGAACCCCCTCTGGTAGAGCCGCTTCCAAAGGTAGAAGACGTTTGCAAGAATGTGGTGGCCATGATCAGGCAGCCTGTGTTTCGTGTCCCTAGCAAGTAGGAGAGACTCTAGCAAGAGCGTCTGAGCTGGGCTGAAAGCAGACTGCAGTGCCTGTTGCCCCTAGCCTGGGACTCTTTATATACCCTTCAGAGGGGGTGGGGGCCTCGCCTCCTCCCCCTGAGTGGAGCCAACTCCTCTGCCTTCCAGACAAACACAGCTGCCCGCACACCTCCACAGAGCTCACTTGTGGGGAGTTTTTCTTTTCCTTTTTTTTTTTTTTTTCTTATTGCAACAAAAGAGATGATTCAGAATTAATGGGGTTTTGCCCCAGGCCATAGTTTTAACACTCAGATTACAGGTTCATTTCTCACTCCAGGAGAAAGAGCATACTCTCACCATAGCACACTTCCTGAGGTTTCTCATGTCCCATCATCTCCCCCCCCCCCCCACCCCACCCCCCCCCCCCCCCCGTTAGAGCAGCTAGGTCAGCTCTGCCCCCCACTGACAGCATGTGAGCCTCACCCCAAGGGTAGGCAGCTCCCTGCTCTCAGGTTCTCCCATGACTGCTGGGTGCTGCCTACTCAAAGGGCCTGTGCATGAGCCTCCGAGACATGGAAGTCCCTCGGAATGAGAACACAGGTATCCTCAGGGCAAGCTGGGGACAGAAGAGAGGGTCTTGAGTCAAGTTCCAAATAAGGTGACCAGAAAAGCCAGTATCTGTCCCTCTGTCCCAACCCTGGTGGCTGGGGCTGGGAGTGTTCTCTCCTACTCTTACCATCCCTCCCACCACTCTGCTTCCAGAAGTCCCTCCTGCCTCGGCAGCAACCCTTCCTCCCCCCAAGCCCATGGCCTGGCTAGCTCACAAAAGCCCAGAAGGTTTGGGCTGACAGGAGCCTGATTGATCACCCTGTCACCTGCCAACTGCACATGTCACTAAACCTTCGCTTGCTCCCAAGACTCGTTGGGGCAAACCTCTGCAGATAAGACTCGGGCAAGTTCCAGAAAGCCCCCGCCTTCTCCAGCAAAAGACATGTCGCTGCTTAGCAGACCCAGATTAACCCCCATTTGCCTTGTCAACTGCTGCTGGCTGGGGAGGGGCTGAGCTAAAGGCTCTGCCTCAAAACTATGAGGTAAGGCAGAGATGGGGGGGGTGGCAAGCAGGTAGAAAGCCACACATTCAGGAGGGTCCTCTGCCATCAGCTTAATAGCCTGATTTCTCTAAGGTACTGTAGGTAGTGCCACTCGGACTAGAGAGAGCCCAGAGGAGGGCTCCTGATGGTGGCTGCAATATAGGAAAGTGGATCCGACTCTGGCGTGCCTTGGGCCTGTGTTTAAATACCCGTCTCTACCAATGACTCCTGCAAAACTCAACACATGTTGCTTTGAAAGACTCAGCTTCTCTGTGGTATAGGGCTCTCATGTCATGGAAAGTGCTGAGGCTCAAGATTCCCATCCTGACTCCCCGTCATCCATCTAAGAGCAGTGATGGGTGCAGGTCCATCACCTGAACCTCCTGATAACCCTGAGAGTCCTCCTAGAAGAATGCTGTCCTCCAACTTGGTAAATTCTCAGGCTCTGCAGCTCCAGCTGGCCATCAGATGACCCTTCTTTTTGATGTGACAGGATGATCCTTTACTTCTGCCGCATACTTTCATGATTGACAAAGTGTTTTTTGTATTTACAGTCCCGTCTAATCCAATGACACAGAGTTTACCTGGGCTGCTTAGAAAGCCCGAGTTTCAGAAGGAATGACATTAGGACCCAAAGGGGGACACTATGAGCACAGGATGGCCCAGCTGAAAAGGGAACTGCCAGGACTATGATGGTCCTTTAAACCCCACCAACCCCCTACCCCTTTCCCCCTATCCACCTATGCCCCACCCACCCAATCACCCAAGCAAGACAAAGAAAACTTCCTGGTTATCTGAACTAGGTTAAAAGGAGAACTGCAGGCCCCAGAGAAAGAGCTCTTCCCCATCTTCACAGCAAGCCAGGCATCCCAGTGCTGGCCTCAGACAGTATAGTATTGTCTTATGAGTGGGAGGATATTGTCTTTTCCTTCCAAAGAAAAATAATCAAACCCAGATCAGTCAGAGCTCATTAAAGCCTCTGCAGACATGGCGGCCCCAGCAATTAACACAGAGAACAATTAATCTTCCATCACCCCAGGGTGAGGGAGAACTGGACTCCAGCCAGCTCCCTTCTGCACCCTGTCTCTCCGCTAGCAGCCCTTGGGGTGACTTTCCTTCCACTCTCTGGTCCTGGCCAGGAGTGGCACCTGCCTTCCTGTCTTTCAGACAAGTCTCTAGTCTCGGGGTTAAAGAGATGGTTCAGTCAATAGAGGACTCTCTGCACGAGCATTAAGGACCAGAGTCTGGATTCCCAATACCCATGTAAAAGCAAGCACAGTGTTACAGGCTTATAACCCCAGTGTAGGGTAGGGGCTGGGGAGAAAACATAGATCCCCAGAGCTCACTGGCCAGCCCGTCTAGCCCAATTGATGAGCCCCCGTCTCAGAGAAAGACTCCCTCTCAAAAAAAAAAGAAGATGGAAGGAGGTTGAAGAAGAACTCTGGCCTTCACGTGTTTATACACAAGAAAGAAAAGGAGGAAAGAAGAAAAGGAAGGAGGGAGGGAGGAAGGGAGGGAGGGAGGGAGGGAGGGCGGGCAGGCCCCTGATCAGTCCAAATGGCCACTGTGCACACATATTTGGGTGAGGTTTGGGGCTTCTTCATCAGCAGGAAAGATAGAAATGTACCAGTTCTGGTAGCTAAACAGGTGTCTCTGGAACAGGCATCTGCCTCCTGGGAATGAGGCCATGCTGCCCAGTGGGAAGACACTAACTGGGTTCTAACTGTCTCGTGTGTGGCTCACCCTCAATGAGCCTGGATCATGGATCAAAGTGGATTGTCAGGACCCAGCCCCAGCACCATCATGAGCACCCAGATGACATACACAGAAGGAAGCCACCTAAACACTACCCCTCCCACCCCCATTCACTGCCTTCCTGGCCACTAGATTGCTTCTGAGGATAGAGTACACAACTTCTGACCTTAGAATCCCACTTTCTGTTTTTCACCAATGAACAAGGCTCTGAGCAATGATTCAATGTCTCCCTCAGAGCTTCAGTCTATACAAGGAAAGTGAAAACAACTCCATACATAGACAAAACTGACGGGTGGATAACAGCAAGGTAGCTGACGGGAAATGGATTACAAACTGGAGTAGTGGCCATGATGACTGCCGTGGTGGAAAGACCCTCACTACTTTCAGCTCCATCTCCGTTCGCAGATCACCCCATAAAAGCTCTGAGGCCTTTCCACCCTGAGCACACAAAGAAAGGTTTCGTCCCACACCCAGCCGACAGCCTCCCGTGCTGATGGCCCAGTCACCTGCCACACCTGTGTGGGCCCACACCCCTCACAACAGTCACATTCCAGGGGCCCCTGGGGCACAGGGAGGGTTTCAGCTGTGACAAGGGAAGCTTTTATAGACAGGGACAAGGATCTCCAGGCAATCTGAGGCTGGGGTGCGGCCTGGCCTCTGCCACCAGCTCAAATCCTCCTGAGAATTTAAGTGCTGAAAGGAGAATGTGGGTATTGAAAGACAGGGGAAGAAGACAAGAGAGGGGGTTTGGGGATGAGAGGGAAGAGCAGGGCTCTGGGACCACGCTTTTATAAGCAACCTTATGATTTGGAGCAAGCCAAGGCACAGAGACCCCTAGAAAAAGGAAGAAAAAGCACCTCCTTCAGGCTTGGCAGGAATCATGGCACAGGGCAGCCAACATTCAACATGCTTTCCTAAAAGGCATCAGATAGGGTACTGACTAAGAAAAGGGTCCTTCACTTGTCCCCTCCCCGCATGCCCCTGCCAACTGTCCTGAGAGCTGGCACCCTGCAGCCAAGGCTTTGTTTTATGGGTCTATTATTTACCTTGAATTGGCCTCAGCTCTTGGCAGCTGAACTGTAAACCACAGGGTCACCATTCCTACCCAGGGGCAGAGCTGTACCAGGAAGCTGCAACTTTGTTCCTTTATGGGCTGAGGGCAGGCTCCAGACAAGTCAGGTTGGGGGCCTGTGAGGGAGGTCTAGGTCACAAGCCAGACCCATTCCAGGCTCTGGGCCCAGGTAGGAGCTGGTGAGTGTTAAGGGGCTTATGCACGTCACAGCATAATGAATGTGTTAGTACCTGCACACGGGCACACACCGACAAGGACGCCCTGTCCAGCCTTGTTTTAAACACAATGTCTAAATCCCAAAGCTCCAGTGTGGA
This sequence comes from Arvicanthis niloticus, assembly GCF_011762505.2. Classification (NCBI taxonomy): domain Eukaryota; kingdom Metazoa; phylum Chordata; class Mammalia; order Rodentia; family Muridae; genus Arvicanthis; species Arvicanthis niloticus. Next base: position 22,293,061 of record NC_047663.1, on the reverse strand, counting down.
TTAACATGACGGGACCAAATGCCTCCAGAGGTCCCTGTCTTGGGCCTCCGTGTGGAGCAAAACCAAGAGAAATGTTGTCAACTCTAGGAAACCACCTGGGTCCCAGGGGCTAGAAACCGTACAGCACTGATGCAAGTTCTGAAAGTGTTGTCTAACTGTGTGCGCCTCAACCAAGGATTTCATTTCTCTGAACTCACTTCCTGCTGTATAAAATGCAGCTCGTCCTACCTTCAGGGTTGTTTTTATTAATGGCACATAGTAGGTGCTCAGTCTTCATTCACTTCATAACTTACACCCCAACCCAAGGAAGTCCAGTGGAAAGGAAACTAAGTCTGAGACCGTTTCACATCCCACACTTGAAGCCTCAGCGGTGAACTGTTCCCCATGCAAGCATGAGGACCTGAGTTCAGATCTCCAGCGTCCACATGAAGAGTTGGTGTGGGGCCACAAGATGACTCTGTGGGTAAAGGCGTGTGCCAGCAGGCCTGACAACCTGAGTTTGATCTCCAGAATACACATGGGTAGAAACAGAGCATTGATTCCTCAGAGGTGTCTTTCTAACCTTCACACCTACAGTGGCATGCTTCTGCATTCAAACCTACACACACTAAGTAAACAAATAAGTATTAAAAAAAAAAAATAAGAAAAAAAAAGCCAGGGGTGGCATTGCTCATCTGAAATCTCAACACAAGGTGGCAAAGTGGGTTCCTGGAACTCACCACCATCTAGCGAACGCAACTAAATCAGCAAGCCACAGGTTCACTGAGAGACCTTGTCTCAAAAGGATGGAGGAGTGGGTACAGAGAACACTTATGTTAACATCCGGGCTATGCACACGTCACTTTTGCCATGTATTACAGGGGTTGTGTATGTGTGCAACCAAACACTGGACCTCTCTAAACCCCACGCTAGCTCTCTGAAGTGGAAACAAGATTGTGGAAAAGAACAATTCTATCTGTACAGGTCATTTATCTAGCCCGAGTTGCCATAGCTATAGCAATGTGCACTTGCCCCACTCCCTGTCTTGGGATGGAGTGGACTTTGGTTCAAATAAAACAAGGGGCTAAGATATGACCCATCCCTCATCGGCTGAAATAAGCACCACATCCTTTTTCCCTCGGAGGTTAGTTTTATTGACAAGCCAAGGGAAGGGCTGGAGTAAACTTTATCACCCCAGCCAGGCCTCTCCCCAGGAGGTGGGGGGTGGGGAGGAGGTTGTCTCACTGGTAGCAGGACAGGGACCCAGGATCTGCTCAGATGACCTTGGGGGTGGGCAGATTGTTATAGTGAGCTTCCTGGCCCTCAAGCAGGCTGCGATAGGTGGCGATCTCCTGCTCCAGCCTCGACTTGATATCCATGAGCAGCTGATACTCCTGGTTTTGGCGTTCTGTATCAGCACGCACAGTGCTCAGCTGGGCTTCGATACTGCTGATCACACCCTGGATCTGTGACAGCTGGGCTCCATATCGGGCCTCTGTCTCTGCCAGCGTGGCTTCCAGGGCAGCTTTCTGAAGGGAGGGAAAGGAGACATGACTCAGCAGGGGCAGGTTCCTGAACACGGGCACAGCCACTGAGGGTGCCAGGGCACAAGTGTGCAGGCCACAGGGTGGAGATACATACCATGCTAAGCTGGGACTGTAGATCAATCTCAAGGCCCTGGAGGGTACGTCGAAGCTCCGTGACTTCAGTCTTGCTTATCTGGACCTGCTTGGTGTTCACAGCAACCTGGGTGGTCAGCTCCTCAATCTGTAACAAGACAAGTTGAGGAGAAAGTAAGCAACAAGCTTCTGTGGGAGAGAGGGAGCAGGGGGGCAGGGGGGCAGGGTCTCTCCTCACCACCCTCACAGGATACCAACGTCCTCTGCATACCTGACTAGTGTACCAGGCTTCAGCATCCTTCCGGTTCTTCTCGGCCATGATCTCATACTGACTTCTCATCTCACTCAGGATCTTGGCTAGGTCGACACCAGGAGTGGAATCCACCTCCACACTGACCTGGCCACCCACCTGGCTCCTCAGGGCACTAACTTCCTGTAAAGACACCACACACAGGGGCATGTCAAAACCTAAACATGCTGGATTTGGACCAGATCACTCCCCCAATCCCTGAACCGAACAGGGCTGGTTTGGAGGTACAGGTCTAGGAGCCAGCACTGGAGAGTAGATGTCATGGTCACCATGCCCTGCAGGGACTGTGAGAGGTATGATCAAAGCCACGGTCATAGTCATGATGTAAGAGATGAGGTCACGGTCAGTAAACCCAAAATAACAGTCTTTCAGTTTGGGGACAAGATAGACAGAAGGCCTAGCTTGACCCACCTCCTCGTGGTTCTTCTTCAGATAAGCCAGCTCCTCCTTCAGGCTCTCGATCTGCATCTCCAGGTCAGTCCTGGCCAGGGTCAGCTCATCCAGCAACCGTCGCAGGCCATTGATGTCAGCCTCCACGCTCAGACGCAAGGCCTGCTCTGTCTCAAACCTTCCCAAGGAAATGGTTGCAGTCAGGCTAGTAGTGTTGGCTGTGTCTCTGCCAACTTCCCCAGGGTTTGGGAGTCTGTGGGGGTTTGCTTTGAGCACGCTCAGGTGGAAAAGAATGGCAGAGTCCAGGCCTCCATGGTGTCAAGCACTATAAAGGCCTGCAGTTGTTCCCTCTCGTTTGCCTGGCTTCTGCAGCCCTCAAAGCAGGAACACTTACTTGGTTCGAAAGTCATCTGCAGCCAGGCGGGCATTGTCAATCTGTAGGACAATCTTGGAGTTGTCAATGGTGGCCCCAAGGATCTGGAAGAGAGGAGGTTGGCAGTTGGCAGCAGGTTGGCAAACTAGTATTATCTATCCACTTTCTTCACAGAGAAGGAGAGAGGAATGCAGAGCCCCACTCTCTAGATACGACCCACTAGTCTGCTCTCTGAGAGGCTTTGGCATAGATCCACAGTCCCAGAGCTGGAGCAGAACACACTGTAGGAGGTTGGGTGAGGGAGGCAAGCAATTCCAGAAGGACATGCCTAAGACCTGTGCAGGTGAACTCTAAGTGGTCTGAAAAGGGCCTAGAAACATGAAGCATTAAGAATCATTTATCCCAGGGGCTGGAGAGGTGGCTCAGCAATTAAGAGCACTGGATATCCTTCCAGCGGAACAGAGCCAATTCCCAGCACCCACATGGCAGCTCACAACTGTCTGCAACTCCAGTTCCAGGGGATCAGACATACATGCAAGCAAAACACCAATATACAATAAATAAATAAATAAATAAATAAATAAATAAATAAATAAAGTTTTTACAAAAGAAAGAAAAGAAACACTTATCCCTCTCTGTATCCCACACTTAGAGCACATTCTTCCTTCAACGAAGTGCCAGCCACGTCCTACCCCCTTCATGGTCTCTCAGCCTCAGTCCTGGGTTAGTACTGCCACTGTACATAACTGGAAATTCTGAGGTTACCCAATCTGAAGACTCTCTGGTCTGAGGTGGTTCATTTAAATCATTGAGCTTACCACCAATTTAAGTACCAGAGCCCAGTGTTTTTCAAAGATTAAAGTCAGAGCCATTCATCCTGTCACCGGGTCAGAATTTGCATGATTATTTTGGTTTAATGTTATTGGTTTGGTTTGGTTTGGTTTGGTTTGGTTTGGTTTGGTTTCCTCTGGTTTGTTAGACTTTGGGGTTTAGGAGTTGGGGGGGGGGGCGTTAGAGACAGAGTTTCTCTGTGTAGCCCTTAGGCCCTAGGTGTCCTGGACTCACTCTGTAGACTGTCCTTGAATTCACAGCGATCCACCTGCCTCTGCCTCCCCAAGTGCTGGGATTAGGAGTGTGCAACTACACCCCAGCTCTGGTTTGATATTTTTGAGACAGAGTCTCACTGTGTAGCTCAACTGGCATTAACTGGCATCATCCTTCTGCCTCCGTCTCCTAATGTTAAATGATAGGTGTAAGCCACCATGATCAGCTACATAGAGAGTTTGGGGGGGGGGTAATTGTTGAAGAAAACAGCAGAATCCAAAAGGCAGAGGAGAGCATTCATAGCAGAGTAAGAACTGCTTCTAGATATGTGTGCTGGGAGTGTGTGGGAGGGGACTTGGACAAGGCAGGAGACAAGGCAAGCTGTGTACTGCCTAGGATTCTAGCAATCCATCACCAGGTTAAAAAGCACAGCTCTAGCTGCTTGCTGTGTGCCCAGCTCCCTGCTAGGTTCACACAACACCGGAAAATGCTCTTGAGAACTGCACGTTGCAGGAACTAGTGGGGAGGAAGCTCCCTGGCCTCTGGTGCATTTCCTCAGGACATAGTTTTGCCCTAGGAGTGAGAGCTATGCCCCACCCAACCAGCCTGTTGGACTCGGAGCCCATAGAGACTTGCAGCTTGGGTACTCCAGGAGAGAGGTCCACAGAAGCAGAGGGTCACGACCTCCACCTCTCTCTTACTTACTAAAATAATTGTTTTTATTTGTCTTTTGGTTCGTCTTAGAGTTGTCTGTCTGTCTGTCTGTCTGTCTGTCTGTTTATTTGGGCCAGTTGGCAGAGGGGTGGGAGCCTACGAGACTCATGTAGCCCTGACTAGATTCGAGTTAACTGTAGGTGAGCATGGCTATGAACTCAGCCTCTAGCCTATATACCTGGTCCCGGAATTACAGGCCTGAGCCACCACGCCTGACAGGAAGTTCTTTTGAAAGATGTGGTTTTACTGTACAGCCCCCAGGTTTTACATTCTTCTCATAGCTCCTTGTGAGCCTGGGTTGTCTCCTGGGCTGGAGAGGAGTAAGAGGAAGGCTGCTGTGAAGAAAACCACGTGCACAACCTGAGGAAACAACTGGCTGAAGATTCCCAGAAGGTCACTGGGTCAGATGAACTCTGCGCCTACAGACTAATAGCCTGCAGCGCCCCACCCCCACCCCAGCTGAGGCTGAGGTTCGGGGTCTTCATCTCTGGGCAGCCCAAAGCTGGGTTAAATTGCTCTCTCTTTGAATATTCCTGAACCTCCTAGCAGGTCCCCATAGCCTCTGAAAGCCCCACCCATTTAGCCTGTCCCAGTTCCCTTCCACCCCTCCGCCACTGGAATCCTAGGGTCCAGCCCAGACTTTCTGCCCTACCCTGCAGGTTCCTGCTCTTAGCAAAAGGCTTGCACACCCCCCTTGAGTTTCCACAACGTCCCGCCCCGCCACTCCACCCTAACAGGTGCACCTCCCAGCGCCCCGCCGCTGCCCACCTTGTCGCGCAAGTCCTGGATGGTCTTAAAGTAGTGGTTGTAATCCCGGGAGGGCCCGGGTCCCTGCTTCTGGTACCAGTCACGGATCTTCACTTCCAGCTCGCCATTAGCCTGCTCCAGGGCGCGCACCTTGTCCAAGTAGGAGGCGAGGCGATCATTGAGGTTCTGCATGGTGAGCTTCTCATTACCAGCCAGCAGCCCATCTGACACAGCCAGGGTCCCACTAAAACTTCCACCGCGGCCTCCACCATAGCCCCCAGAGGACGAGGAGACAAAGCGGGTGGAGGACACGGACACGCCGCGGCCGCCTGAACCCCCGTGGATGCTGGGTGCGCGGAAAACACCCCCTGACCCAAAGCGTACGGAACCCCCGCCCATGCCCCCAATGGAAGACATGGCTGAGGACTGGCGATAGCTATAGGAAGCCATGGTGACGAGGAAACCCGGAGCGTGGGACAAGGGCTGCAGGTCTGAGAGCTGCTGACCACTGGAAGAGTGACAAGGCCCTCACCTGGGGCTTTTTATGCTCCAGGCGGGAGGAGGGGGGGAATGGAGATGTTGAAGGGGCGGGTATCAGAAATTTCCAAGCTCCAGAGTTCAAATATGAGCTCTTTCCCCATTGGTCAATTCCTGGTGATTCTGCTCCTACCTCTTCCCTCCCAGGAGCCAGAGGTCTCAGTCCTTCCCAGAGCTGCCCCACCCCAGCCCACTCCAAAGCTACTGTCAACACAGCAAGTCCCTTTTCTGCCTCTTCAGCCCCTTAGTACACAGGCTTAGACAACTCTAACTTCCGGAGTGACAGTATCACTCTGGCCCTTTAAAACCTCCAGGAATTTAACACCCTTAGAAATCACACCCCTCTGGGACCCAACTCAGAGACCACTCTGAGAATGCCCCTCTGGAATCATGTTAATAAACCCTTCCCTCTTTGTGATCATAATACACACACACACACACACACACACACACACACACACACACACACACACACACACCAGATTTCTACACCTCACTGGAAATTCTCACCTGGTGCTAGAGACCACCTTCCCCTTATTCCCCATTAGTCCCCTCTTAACAAAGACAGATTCCTGTTGAGGGTACTCTAAGCTCCAGGCTTCCTGTCTTTCTGAGACAAGGTTGCCCCACCCTGCTGTAGGCATACAATGCCCTAGGTGACAGACAATAGGTACAGCTGCAGGAAACAGGAGGCCACCCAAGTGACTTACTTCTTCACAATCCTGTAACTGCTCAAACCTAGCCCACAGTATGGCTGACCCAGCTCAGAAATTCACCCCTCACCCCCACCAGGACCCCTCCATCCTTCCCTACCCAAGTCTCAAGATGCATTTAATAAGACCTCTAACTGAGTTTCTTTAATATTCCTATGATGAGGACTCTGAGCCTGGCTGAGGCAAATAACTTACCCATAAGGCATTTGGCACCTTCCACCCAGAGACAGAAATGGAAAGGAAGCTGCCTGCCTTGAGCAGTTCTGGAGAGGTGTTAAAAGGCTGCAGGCTGATTCCAGGAGACCTCAGAACAATCCTAGAACAGAGGTGAAGGAGGTGAGGCCTCAGTTTCCCCTTGTGAAAGGAAGAGTGTTCAAACTCAGTCCTCCTCTCTTCACATTATCAGCAAGGTTTTCTATGACTAAATGAAGAATTGTTCCTCTAAAACCCAGCACTGTCTTCTAGCCACCATCCTCACCAGAAAGAAGGCAGCAATAGTACTTTTACACACACACACACACACACACACATGCACACTCAAGTACATACACATACACACACTTACACGCATATATAAACATGTACACACACTTAAGCACATGCTTGCACACACACTTATATACTTATGCACACACTTGAACACATATATACACATACACATGCACACACACATATACATGCTTACACATACAAACTCACTTAGGCACACACACATTTATACACACATGCAAATACATTTGACTTGCACACACATACACACATGCACCCACACATTTATATATACATGTACACACATTTGACTTGCACACACACACATACACACAAATGCGTGTGAGTACACAAGCACACTGACACACACACACACCTTCCATGAGTGACTATAAATTAGGGAATCAGTGGTAGAAGGACTCTAGAGAGACCCATGTCAGGCAGGAAACAGGGTGTGGCTGAAGCTTCATAAAGGTTTTAGTGGCCAGGGTTAGCTAGCCCAGTGAGTCATTCCTTATCTGGCCCTCAGGAGGAGGTCTGTTCCCTGGGGGAGGTGGAGGAAGAGACTGGCCAGTTAGTTTGTTACTGTGCTTTAAATCCAGGCCTGTCCCTGTTACTCAGGCCTGACTGGTGGGTTTTAGAAATGGACTTTGTATCCAGAAACAGAGGCTAAGACTGATAACAGTGTTAGGAAAATTACTGTGCTCTGTGTTCCCTCAGCTTCTAGAGCTTTCTGTCAGTTCTACCAGAGTGACATTACTCTGGGAATAACCATACAAAGCCTTTTCAGATGCCCTTGGAGCCTGCAACAGCCCAAAGAAAAGGAGATTCTCTGCCCATTTCAAAGATAAAGGAACCACTTCAGAGGGCAGTAACTTGCCAGAGATCTACAGCCAAGATGCCCAGATGCCAACCTCTTGACCCCAGCTCCACAACCTAGCATTTGGAGTATAGTTAGAGGCCCTGCTCACCCTCCCAAGAATGCCCGGCCCACAAATAACTCTTTATGATTCCTACCCACAAAGACGGTCAGCAACAGGCTGGCCTGTGATCCTGGTCACTGAGGGCCCACACAGAGAGAAAACCCTGCTCCCTTCTCTCTGGTCTCAGCAGTGTCTAACCTAGAGCTAAGTGGCTTTAGATACATCAGGATCTCAGGAAAGTGAGATGAACACCTCACATATACCAGATGGAACTGAGGGTCTCAGCTCACTCCAGTGAATAAATCACATAGCCTGTCAAAGCATCTCTGCTCCTTCTCTGGCTTCCGGAGGGGAGAAGCCGGTCACAGGTGCTCCCTTCCAAAGCCTGGGTTCTCCAGGCTAGGGTGCAGGGTTGGCTGGAAGGAACCCCAAAAAGGATTCAATCCAGCCTTCCCCAGCTGTGATGAGAGCTTTGTGGGAAAGGACCTTGTCCTTAAGAGTAAACACTGGTGGCTCTAGCTGACACTTAAATATGCCATGCACAGTACTAGAGGCCATGAAAACTTATCTCATTTGTAAAATGAAAAGAAGGAGGAGAAGGAGGAGGAAGAGTGGGAGGAGGAAAAGGAGGAAGAGGCCTGTTTCATGGAGTTATTTCAAAGAATCAATGGGATGGTACTTGTTAAGGGCTTAATCAAAGCTCCTGGCAAATAGCATTCAAATCACCTTGCTAATATTTATTATATAATGTTATTAGTATTAAATAGTATATGATTGTCATAATTATAATCATGAGTATTATGGTCTGTTTAATTCACATTTCACCAATATGTAGGACCATAGGCTTCTTTGTCTGGTGAATCTTAACAATAGCCTCCAATGACAAGAAAAGCTACTCCAACCCAAGGGCTCAGAGAAGTCAGCTGAGTTGTCTGAGGTCACATGCCTCCTGAAGAGAGCCAAGATCACCTCCCAAGCCCTGGCTATCAGGTGGAGACTCTCCATCATCTGGATACATTCCAGGCGGTTTTCCACTTGGAGAAGTTCTCTAGTTTTCATAGGAGAGCAGCTCAAAGGTAGGAGAAATTTCCCAATCCCCGAGAAAGTGGGGAAAGGCTTGGGGTCGCTAAAAGGAATCTGGAAGTGTGAGCCCCCAAGTAGAAAGGAATGGAGTGTATGAGCCATGACAGCATGGTGACAAAATAATAATGACGGTAACAATGGGGACAGCAGATGACCATTGCCAACCTGTGCTGTCCAGGACCATGCTGCAAGAATTTGCATACATTATCTCAAGAAATCTGGAAAGTTTGGTATTATTGTCCCTATTTTGTAGTCAAGAAAACTCAGGCCCAAAAAGCTAACAACTGAACCAATGTAAGAAGTGAAGCTAGGCTTTAAGCACAGACCTTTAACCTCCTAGAGCCACAGTCCCCACCATATGGCTTTTCCTGATTTCACTGGGTAGAGGTCAGGCACTTCCCTCCACTAGCCTGGAGAAAGGCCTATCTCACTGAGGAAGTCATAGCATCACCCACCAGGATCCTTGCTTTACCTTTCTGCCTTGGTACACACCCATTCAGTACGTCACTGGACCATGCAAGCACCGTTCCTCCTCCAAGATCTGCCTAGCACAAGGGATAAACTCATGCTGGAGAAGAAAAACGCAGACATGGGGAAAATTCACAAACTCAGCCATTGACTAAGTTAGCAGCCCATTACCTATGAGGCAATCCTCTTCCCCAGAGACCACCATGGAGTACTCAAGATGCCTCTCACCCATCACTCACTCACTGATCCCAGGCATGCACCGAACCCCTTCATCCACACCAGGCAGGTTGCTAGGTGCTAAGGTAAGGCTGTAAATACAAGCTTTTGCCCTCACTAAGAGCCTGACAGCACATAAGGGGTTATGTGCTTTGATGAAATGGTGGGTCCACACCTTTAATACCAGCACTCAGGAGATGGCTGTCTCAAAGAAGAGGGGAAGGAGGAAGGAAAGAAGATAGGAAGAAGGGAGAAAAAGAACGGATGAGAAAGAGTAGATTGGGTGGGCATGTTTAACTTTAGCCCTTCCTAAAGCCCTGCAGAGACAGGAATAAAAGGATGCCTAAAGAAAGTGAGAGGCAAGACAGCACAGCGGCAGAAGATGAAACATCTCAGAAACAAGGCTGTAGCAGGAGAGACTCAAGGTCTAGACCTTAGGGAGAGAAAAGAACAGGAAACTCAGAGGAGGTCTGGAATCCAGGTCACCAAGTATCTGGAAAAGGTGAACAGGACTGGGTGAAAGTTTCTATAAGCAGCACTGCCCCACCCCCACTCACACCCCACGCCCATCATAAACTCCATTTCCAATTAAAGAAGCCGAGTGACCACCTCTCTCCAGCTGGGGGAAAAGGTGGGGGAAAACTTTCTCTCCCCCCCCCAGAGGCATGAATGCAGAGGGGCAGTTGATTGGTGATTGGTTGGTTTTCTGTCTTAAAGACAGGGTCTCCTGTATCCCCCCGTCCCCCCTCCCCCGCTGGCTTCATCCTCACTATTTAGCCACAGATGGTCTCGAACTTCTGATCCTGTTGGCTCCACTTTCCAGGTACTGAGATTTCAGGCCACTTGACTTGGTTTAATGCAGTGCTGGAAATCTAACACAAGGCTCAGGACACATTAAGCAATCATTCTTGAGGCTGCACCACAGCCCCTGTTAAAAGTTGCAGAGTTGCATCTTCTCAAGTGTTGGGGAAACTACAGAGAAGAGAGTTGCAGCAGCCGGGTGACAGGTAATATTTCTCAGTGTCTTCCATTTTATAAAAGTCATGCAAGCCACCTGGCCGACTCTTCTCGTTTGTACCCAGAGAATGCCTTGCAGTGTGCTCAGTGTGCAGGAAGACACAACAAAGGGTGGTCTGGAAAGCCTTGTTGTAATAGGGAAAAGACAGAAGCAATTACAGGCGAGCAGGTAGCTACATACATAACATCTGGGGAGGAATAGGAGCGGAAATCGACTAGAATAAGTAGTGTCAACACACGGTGACTTGGAAAACCCTAAGAATGAGTTATTGGGTATAATAAAAGCAGCGGGAGGCCATGACACACCATAAGATGAGTGCACATTAGCATACGGTTGAAAGATGACTTATTTCTGCAGGTGTATATGAATACAGATGTAAGCGTGTTGATGATTAACCCTTTCGTCCCCAACTTGCTCCTTGGTCATGATATTTGTGCAGGAATAGAAACCCTAAGACAGCCGGGCAGTGGTGGCGAATGCCTTTAATCCCAGCACTTGGGAGGCAGAGGCAGGCGGATTTCTAAGTTCAAGGCCAGCCTGATCTACAGAGTGAGTTCCAGGACAGCCAGGGCTACATGGAGAAACCCTGTCTCAAAAAAAAACAAAAAAGAAAGGAAGAAAGAAAGAAAGAAAGAAAGAAAGAAAGAAAGAAAGAAGCCCTAAGACAACATACATATGGTACACATACATACAGGTAAAATACACATATAATATAAAAATATTTAAGTCCTTTTATTTTTTTTTAAAGAATAAAACACTGTGGACAGAAACATCACACCTCTGCAGGAGAATGAGATTTTTTTCATCAGTAAGAGACTATCTAACTTTGTCTACTGTGCTACCCGTGTCGGGTGGTATTTGCTGGACTAGAGTTCAAAAGAGCAGGCTTTATCTTGAGGCAGTCAATTTGATAATGCCACTCTCGTTCTCTGAGAGCAACCATTTGAAGTGAGGCACTGGGGGCCACTAGGGGTTAAGTTCAAATTGTTTGTGTATGGCATCAGAAGCCACTGGATTAGACTCCAAACAGTTAGGGTCTGTCTGCTGGAGAACGGGGAATTTTGTTTTCTATCTTGCCTTGCCAGGCTGGGTGAGAGGCACCCTGGGAACTCTGGGCCAACAATGGCTCATCTCAGGTACTTCCTGCAGGAGGTAACTGGAAGGGGCGGGTGCTCTGAGTCAGAATGGCCCATGGTGTTCCTTTATGAGCCCTCAGGGAGAAAAGAAGCAGCCAGACCAGAACCAAAGCCAATGTGCATGTGTGGGAGGGAGAGGAAAGGGAGGGAGGCCTATGGACACAATCCCTGTCCTGGCAAAAGTGGAGGGAGAGAGCATGACCAGGTGTCACATCCCACAAAGGCTAAAGATGACTCAGCTGAGTGACTTCGGACTTGAGAAGGCACAGGCTTCTCTCCACACAAGGTGGGGCCCAGCTCTCCTTGGCCAGGGGTACATGGGCGTTATTTGGAGACACTCCCCTGGCCCAGGTCAAGGCTTCTAGGATGAGGAAGGAGGCATGGGTGTGCCAGGGTATCCCAGAGCTGCTCTGATTGCCTGGAGCCTCTTTTCCGTCCCTGGCCAACCATCTTCTCTCCCACCAGGATCTGTCTGCCTTCAGGGCTATCCTGCCTCACTGGGGACAAAGACTCTAAGACTCTGCATTCAAGAGTTTTACATTTCAAAGATGACTTGTGAAAAGATCTTGTGAAGCCCAGGCTGACTGTATGAATGTTTGGGACTCTCTCTAACCTAACCTGAGAAGATGACAGTCCTGACCAGGAACTTCAGTGGACTTCCTTTAGGACAAAATTCTCTCCCTCTCGTGTGTGTGTGTGTGTGTGTGTGTGTGTGTGTGTGTGTGTGTGTGTGTGTGTGTGTGTGTGTGTGTGTGTGTGTGTGTGTAAGGCCAGAAATGAGGAAAGAAAGTGTACAGCTTTCCAGAGGAACCAGAGCTACAACATTCTCCCTGGGCCCCTACCTCCTCCATTCCTTAGGCTGGTTTTCTGTGGTTCTGCTCAGATCACAGACAGCACCTCTGCTGAGACCTTCAGGCTGGGTTCCCCTGTTCCCACTGCCCCCTGAAAACACCCTGTCATAGGGACACAGAAGGCCTCTGGCTGAGAATCTAGCCCCAGGCTACCCCCAGGTGCTTACCGCATTCAACAGTCATTTACTATGGTAGAGGAATAAAAAAGCCCTTTGGAAATTATATCAAGTAGCTATGGATACCTTCTGTGGGTACCTTCTAGACCTAACCAAAGCTTCCTGGCAGCCTGGAGCTCATTCCCACAGTGGAATGTGGAGAGTTAGATTGGTAGTGGATTAAGAAGAAGGCACTGAGGATGGGGCCTTTGAGGGAGGTCAGGGGAGAGGCCTTTCTGGGGTGACCTAGGAAAAGACACTCAAATGAAGAATAGAATCTTGTTCCTTCCTCAGGGGAGCCTTGCAGACTGAGAGTGCAGGCAGAGTCCCTGTGTGGGAAAGAAGCCAGGTGTGTTAGAGAAACATCTCCCAGAGCAAGGGTGGGGCATCTGGGAGGTGAGCCAGGGCAGAGTGCAGGAGGTGAAGCCAGAGGAGGCTGGGTGGGAGCGCAGGGGCTCTGTCTGAAGTCTTACTAGGGAGCTGACTGCTGTCTTTCAAGGAAAGGGCTTGAGCAGGGGAGCAGTGGGGAGCCCTCCACTATTTTCTAGGCCACTGGCCTCAGGGCAGGGAGTAAAAGAAATGAAACCTGGTGACCAGGAAGTATGAAAAGGGCTGGAGCTGGTTGTCGGGGGACACCCAAGGCCTGTGGGAACATTGGCCTGCTGTAGTAATATCACGAGAACACTGACTGACCTGACGTCTGTCCACACAGATAATTGAGTGTTTATCAAATTACCCCCCAGGAAGACGGTGGTGCCACTGGGGTTCTCCTGGATCTGCTTTGGCAGGCAGCGCTCAGGCAGAACTAGGTTCCCCTCTCCAAGAACAACGAGCTCTATCTGCTGGTGCCAATGCCCACCAAGGAAGTCAGATCATCCATCCAGCAGGTATTCAGGGGGAGGAAAACCCAGTCTGGGTTTAAGCTCACAAGTGGGGCCTTGCAGCTTTGGGAGAGATGATCAGCTTATTCGAGTCTCTGGACCAGAGTGGCAGAAGGTGTGGAGGAAAAGGGGCACTCCTAAGAACAACTGGAAGACACTTTGGTGGCTGAAAAGACAGAGCGCTGAGCCCCGGTCCTGGATGCTCCTGGCTGAAGTGAGCTTCAATGCTCGTCACTTCAAATTCATCACACAGGAACCTGCACACACACTTACACTGATATAAACAGAGTCACCAGCACACACTTGTGCATACACACACACACACACACACACCACTGACTGGCATGCTCACACAAATTGGCATGCTCATACAAACACTGACATGTGCACTCATTGGCTTGGGCTCCCACTCACACAATGATTTAAGAACACGCTGACACATCTTCACACTAACACACATTCAAACTCATACACTAATGAAAACAGTCCCACACTGGCAAACACACATAGATTTATATTTGCACACATCTCACACACACAGATTTATATTTGCACACATCTCTTTCGCCTCACACTTTTGTACACACTCCCATGTTACACATATGTTCACATGCACACGGATACATCCATGTGCATATATACACAGGTATACACACATACAAGGATACACAAACATGTACATACACATGCACACATGTACCTAAACGTGCATGTACACACACACATAAATAAGTGCAAATTCATACACTCTTATGCAAATGCACATGCACACAAATGGATACTTCTTTTAATATGCATACCAATAAAAATGCATGTACACACAAACACACATATTCACACAAAAACATGCCCACATGTGCATTCACACACACACATATTCATATACACACATGCTAATAAATATGCACAAACACTGCACACATAAACATGCACATATATACACAGCCCTGCACAGAGATACACATACATACACACACATACACACATACATATGCATATATACATATACCAAGACACTTGACCATGTGTATTTTTACAGGCACACAGACACACATGTGCACATACACAGTTGGATACACAGACACTCACATAAACACATGCATGTGCAAATGTACAAATATATACATATACACACTTATATAAGTATATACACACATATATGCATGCATATTCATATACACTACTCTTGCAAGCACACAGACATGCACAAAGCATCTCATTCATTTTGTATACCTAGCTTCTGTAACATTTACCTTCAGTCCACTGTCTCAGCACAACCTTAGTTTACAGGTCAGAAAACTGTGGGAAGGAGGTGGCCTCCCCGGTGGGTCTTCAGCTGCTTTCCTATTGAGCTTAAGCCAGGGGCTCTAACCCAGGCTACCTGGCCATGGGGCATAATTTCCTATCATGGATCCTGGAAGCTCAGTGAAGAGAAAGGCAATTGCTGGAGGCTCCTGACAGAAGTTGGTGAAAGTCCAGAGTCAGAGGAGGGGTCCTGTGGAGCCATAGAGACTCAGAAAGAGTATCTGAGCTGGGAGCCAGGCCTGGGTCAG
Organism: Arvicanthis niloticus; assembly: GCF_011762505.2. Lineage (NCBI taxonomy): Eukaryota > Metazoa > Chordata > Mammalia > Rodentia > Muridae > Arvicanthis > Arvicanthis niloticus. Next base: position 22,277,862 of record NC_047663.1, on the reverse strand, counting down.
CAGCAAGGGCATCTGGGTGGAAGAGGACACCCTGAGTAACTGAGAGAAGCATCGGTAAGTGATTTTGGGGGGTGACAGGTGACCCTGTAGGCACTTGCTTGATATGTTTCGTCCCCTCTGTTACTGACTCCATTTGTGGGTGACCTACACGAGCTTGCTGAAATCATCTCAGCTCCCTTCCAATGTAGTGACTAAGAAACCAATAATTTTTATGTAAACTGAGTTTTTTAATGGTCAAGGTAGAATTTAAGCTCAGGGAATCTGGCTCTGAACCCTGAAACCTAACCATGTGTCAAAAAAAAAAAAAAAAAAAAAAAAAAAAAAAGGAGCAAGGCTGCAGACGCCCTATAGCCATTGAAGTTTACTGGGTTAGAGTTCCGGCCTTGAAAAAGCCAGCCAATTTTGAAGTCAAAAGGTAATGCATACAAAGCTTTAGGTGAGTCAGCCAGCCAGGTGCAGAGCTTCCTGAAGCCGGAACATAGGAGCTAATGGCTATCTAGATTACCCGAGTACCCTTTGGCCCCGCCCTGTGCCCCTCCCATAATTATAGTTTCATTGCTTCAAGAATAAAGGACCATGACCCCCTGAGAGCTGGCCTCCAGCATCAGACCCCTCCACATCAAGCCATCTTTGATCCAATCACCGCCTGCTCTCTGGCCCTGGCAAACAACTCTACCACAGAGGCTCTCTTCACGTGCTCTCTGACTTCAGGCTCCTGAACAGAAGAAGCACCAGGGAAGAAAGCTTTCCTAAAATGCTGATTCTTGCCAGTAGTGGTGCCACATGCCTTTAAACTGAGCATTTAGAAGGCAGAGGTAAGCAGATCTCTGTGAGTTCGAGGCCACCCTGATCTGTATAGAGTTTCAGGCCAGACAGGACTACCTAGTGAGACATTGTCTCGGTAATAAATAAATAAAATAGAATTTACTTAATTAAAATAATAATAGCAATAAGATGCCTGCTCTGGATTGTTGCTACCAGGTTACTGTGTCAGTTTAGATGCATTAGTAACAAATATGTCACCAATAATGTGTCAATGTTGCATTAAGGAAAGGAAATAAAAAGCACTTCCCTTGGAGCAGTTTAACCAAGAGCCAGCTGAGATTTGAATTCTCTACTTCTCTCTCGTCTACCTTCTTTCCCTTGTGTGCGTCTGAGCCTGCCTGAATGCTGTCGGTCCCTTTATCTGTGTCTGTATGATCCTAACAAAGGTCTTTGCTCTATGTTTATCGAACTGCACAGAAAGCATCACGTAGGGAAAGTGATGTTTTATAAAATAGCAGCATGATGCGGTGGAGGGGGTGATTTAGCAGGCTCATGCTGAGGCACCTCCGCTGCCCGAGGTATCACCCATAGGACAGGTCTAGTATAAAAGGAAGTTTATTTGGGACATGGTAAGGGGACCTATGGAAGGGAGTAAAGGCAGAGAAAAAAAAGGGGAGAGAGAGAGAGAGAGAGAGAGAGAGAGAGAGAGAGAGAGAGAGAGGGGATGGAGAGTCCTTTTTTATGTGAGGCCCAGCCCATACCTGGCTATTGCTAGGTAACTGTTGGGCAGAGCCTAGAAGAAATGCTAACAGAAGGAATGAGAGACACTTCAAAGAAGTATTTAACAGAGTTTTACAAGGAATTAAGTCACCGACTCCGACCCAGACAGCAAATGGTAGCACACCATCACTGCAAACAGGTTTGCAATGAGCTACATTGTTTCTAACATTTATGGTGGTATTCACTTTCTAAGATTGCTTTCCAGCCATTTGCTGTTTCCAACGTTTGTTTTCCATGACACACATCTGAGCGTACATTGCTCTAGATCAGGGTCGTGGAAGAGTACATAGCCTAAGACTGCAACTATATAATAACTTAGATTGTAAATGTCGATTACTTGGGATATACAAGGCAAGTAAGGTTGGTTGTGACAGCATTCTTTTAAAGACAGCTTAACCGAACAAGCTGAGTTCACAGTAGGATGGCAGCCGTAAATCTTAAATGACCTCAAGGTGTATCATTAACCTGGCTTAGTGAGGTCCAGCAGAAGTTCCAGTCTCGGAATGTAAGGGATATTTTTATAATATGCATTGCCACAAGTTACACTTTTGTAGATGAGGCTACGTATTTAATAAATCTACTTGTATTTGGTTTTTGTTTTGTTGCTTGGCTCGAGACAGAGTTTTGACACCTCAAACTCAAACTCCTCCTGCCTCAGCCTCCAGAGAGCTGGGATTACAGGCATGCAGCACTACCCTGGCCAACAACTCTGCATTTTTAATAAACTCTGAAAGCCACCCAGATGTTCACTAGAGGTTGTAGCCCACTAATCGAACGCATGAGATCCACTGAACTTCTCTGAAGCTATGAAAAAGCCTGCGAGAGACCAGCAATCGTGCGCTCAGAAGATCACATGACTGTGGGTGGGAGGAAGGCCATCTTAGCATAGCAAAGCTTAGGGTTTGAACTAAGAGACTTAGCTGAAGACCCAGCCTGAAGCAGGTGACCTTCAGCTCAGTCACAGCCTCAGTTTACCTATTGAATCATCACAAGCTGAAAAGATCTAACTTTCTTTTTTCAAGCTAACAAGTTGTTTTTGCTACAGCTTTACAGATGTTCACAAAAGACACAACCCCCACCCTGGATTTTCAAGGGTAATGGCTCACTTGTAATTTCAGCACTTGAGAAGCTGAGGCAGGAGGATTACCATGTGTTCAAGCCTAAGCTACCTAATGAGTGCCAAGCCAACCTGGACAATAGTATGAGACCATGCCATGTCCTGAAGATGCTTGAGCTTCGTGTTTACATAGAGTCCTCTTGCCCATCAAGTACCATGGGGACGATGCAAAGCTTGACCCTAAAGGATGCTACATAAGCCATGGGTTTTGCATTGTAGGGAAAAACAAAACAAAGCCATACTTTAGGAAATCAAATCCCCTGTAATGAGCCTCAAACAAAGCTACTTGCTATTTACTCCAGAGAGAGATACAATAATTCAACAGAACAAGCAGCATGCTACTAAAACACCTTTGAAAGACACAAAGAGACATTACCAGAGCCTCTGCACAGGTGGAGGGCCACCTCCCATGAGCCTCTGCACAGATGGAGGGCCGCCTCCCATGAGCCTTTGCACAGTGGAGAGCCACCTCCCGTGGTAGTATCACCACCTGTCTCATGAGAAAGTTATAAGCTGTAAACCATATAACACTAGTAAGAGTCCAAGGCATACCAGGGCCTTCACTGGGATAGATAAGACAATAATAATTAGACTCCATTCTCCTTTAACATAAAAGTGTGAAGGTGACAAGGCAGATAACAACCCTTATCATGGACCATGGACCAAAGCCTGGAATCATTAAGCCCAATAGGATGCCTACAGATAAGAAAGATACCAGCAACCTTGTAGGAAAAGGTGCAAAGAATATAAAGACAACTCCCACCAAAGACAATGCAAAGCACACTTAAATATATGGAAATACCCAGCTTTGCTCAAGAGAAGAGAAATGCAAATTCAAATTGCCAGGAAATCTCGATTTTTCACAGGTCAGATATAGAAAGGACTCTGTTGGGCATGCTGGTCCGTGCTTGACATCTCAGAACCTTGGATGGGGGCGAGTTAGTGTTCAAGGGCAATCTGGGTTTTGAAATAAAACCTGGTCTGAAGAGAGTTAAGAATAAAAGCAGGAGGTGGGGACCCATCCCTTTAATCCCAGCACTTGCAAAGCAGAGGCAGGTGGACCTCTGAGTTCTAGGTCAGCCTGTTCCATATAGTGAATTCCAGGACAGCAAGCTACACAAAAACATACCATCTCAAAACAAAAGACAAACAAACAAACAAAACTTAAAAAGGAGAATAAAGAAAATAGAGGAAGAAAACAAATAAATAAGGAAAGAAAAGAAAATGATAACTTAAATTTATTAGGGATTTAGAGACCTGGATGGACATCACATATTCCTTGATTGTGGTAAAATCAGCATAGTTATATAAGTAGTAAGCCCCGGTATGTATCAAAATTTTAGATGTGGGCTGGAGAGACAGCTCAGCAGTTGAAAACAGAGTGCTCCTGCAGGGGACCCACATCTAGTCATGTAACTTCATCTCCAGGGGATCTTTTAAAAGATCAAGCACAAGCACAGGCACATTTAAAAAGAAAACAAATCCTTTCAGCTTTAAATGTAATACATTACATTTATTTATTATTCATTATATAGTGTACACAATTAGATATTATACATAATATATTAGTTATTGTAGGTTTGCCATGGAGCATGTGTGGAGGTCAGAGGACAACTTACAGAAGTGGGTTCTGTCCTTCCATCACATTGGATCCTAGGGATGGAACTCAGGTTGTTGAACTCAACAGCAAGCACCTTGCCACTGAGACATCTTACCACTTCTAAACCTAATTTTTCATCCATCCAGATATACCTCTGCATGTATCCAACAATATTCACTGCAGTGTTGTTTATATCAACCAAAGACTGGGAATGCCTGACCACCCACTGTGTGCTGCCCCCTGCCCCTATGCACTGGTATATACCACCTACTGTGTGCTGACCCTGTGCACTGGTGTACACCACCCACTGTGTGCTGACCCTGTACACTGGTGTACACCACCCACTGTGTGCTGACCCTGTACACTGGTATACACCACCCACTGTGTGCTGACCCTGTACACTGGTGTACACCACCCACTGTGTGCTACCCCTGTGCACTAGGGTACACCACTCACTGTGTGCTGACCCTGTAAACTGGTGTACACCACCCACTATGTGCTGCCTCTGTGCACTGGTATACACCACCCACTCTGTGCCACCCCTGTGCACAGGTATATACCACCCACTGTGTGCTGCCCCTGTGTACTGGTATACACCACCCACTGTGTGCCACCCCTGTGCACTAGGGTACACCACCCACTGTGTGCTGACCCTGTACACTGGTGTACTAGACAATCACCAATGAACAGTGAGTTCATTGTGAATAGGAAAGCTGTTAAATGTATTCTGTGCAATGCAAGGTAAGACGGCAGAGCAACACAGTATCCACTACAATTTGTGATATTCTTTATTTTATTTATTTATTTATTTATTTATTTATTTATTTATTTATTGTGGAGGGTGGCAGTCACATCACACATGTGGAGGTCAGAGAGCCACTCACAGGAGTTTGTCCTCTCGCCTTCCACCATGTAGGTCCTGGGAATCGAACACAGGTCATCAAGCCTAGCAACAAGCACCTTTACCTGCTGAGCCATCCTGCTGGCCCCTGGAGTTGGCTACCATTTATGTGTGTTCTATATGCACATCTATGTCTATAAATACACAGGTAACTTCAGAGGACATGTATGTCTGTAAATACACAGGTAACTTCAGAGGACATGTATGTCTGTAAATACACAGGTAACTTCAGAGGACATGTATGTCTGTAAATACACAGGTAACTTCAGAGGGCTGCTGAAGAAAGTAACAGCCCCGGAATGTTTCAGGGAGGGGAGCTGGGAAACTAGGTTCAAAAAGATGACTGTTCTATTGTATGGCCTTTGTACTTTTAAGTTTCTCAATTGTATTATACATATATGATTACTTCCATATTTGTGATACGTTTAGAGCAGCAATTTCAATCAAATTAAATTTTATTAATGGATGTATGACATTTAGTGTCCAAAGCAGCTATCAAATACTGAAGCTGACTGTGGGCCAGGCATCATTTTATCCACAATTGTTTGCTCAGCTCCCTCAAACACTGCAAGGTCAGTATTTTTAGCCCCATTTTAGAGATGAGGAAACAGACTGTGTGGCTGTGTATGTGTGCATGTGCATGTATGTATGCATGTGTGTGTGCATGTACATGTATGTAGTACTGTGCAGAATACAGTTTTAAGTCAACAGTGACTCTCCTCACACTGGGACGATTTTGAATCCAAGGCCTGTGTGCTTACTCTGTAGCCCAGGCTAGACTTTAACACTTGGTTCTCTTGTCTCAGCCGCCTGACTTCTGGATTACAGGCATACACTCCTACACCAGGTTCAAACGTTCCTATGGGACATGAAGCTTGAGCAGGGATCCAAGCCTGGACTCAAGGAGTTCACAGCTTCAGCCCCTCTGGATCCAGTGGCTGCAAGAAACTCCCTGAGCAGCTCCTTGCTTTTCTCAAAGCCAGGAACAGGAAGTACCACTCATTCTACTCCCCTACCCCCAGTGGCTCCAAGCAGGTATGCATGTACTCTGAGCCAGTCCCTGCACCAGGTACAGAACAAAAAGACAAAAGCAATGCAGGCCCAGACCCCAGGGGGCTCCCCACAAGTTGGATAGTTAGAGGTTGGAGAAAAGGCTGTACCAAGAACTATAAAGCCAAGACCATGCAGCATAGCAGTTAAGATTAATAAGTCACTGTGTGCAAAAACAGTGACAAGCTTGACCTTTGAAGTGCACCACACCTGGTTTGAGTGGCACTCATAAGCCTGGACTGGTTATATAATCTCCCTGAGCTTCAATGTCCTTCCTAGAACCTATGAGCAATGATAAAGCCAGCACAACCCAGGTGAGGAGAGTCACTATTGACTTAAAACTGTATCCTGCAAAATTAGTACTACACACACACACAGCCACACAGTCTGTTTCCTCATCTCTAAAATGGGGCTAAAAATATTGCCTTTGCAGTGTTTGAGGGAGCTGAGCAAACAGTCATGGATAAAATGGTGCCTGGCCCACAGTCAGCCTCAGTATTTGATAGCTGCTTTGAACACTGAATGTCATATGACCATCATGCTAGGAGAGACAAACCAAAAAGCAGAAGTGGGAGCCTGTGCTCCCCCTCCCTCCCTCTCTTCCTCCTTCTCCCTGTTCTCTCTCTCTCTCTCTCTCTCTCTCTCTCTCTCTCTCTCTCTCTCTGTCTCTTTTCTTCCTGTGCAGGGAAGGAGGGAGGGAAGGCAGTCTTCCTAAGAGCCGGAGTGGTCTGAGGGGAGTGTGAGGGGAGTGTTTCTGACATAAAGCAACTAAGGGAGCCTAGCTTAGGGAGGGGAAGAAGCCCTAAGCAAATGTGCAAGGAGCAGAAGGAATCCAGAGTGAGTGTGTGTTCTTGACCAAAAACCCCAATTCCTCAGATCCATGGGAACTGGCAAAGCCTTCCTCTCATCCATGTATGAACTTTAACGGTGTAGGGAGAGCATCTGCTTCCTCTCAGATGTTTACAGAGCCTGCCACTACTCCTACTACAGGGACACTCCTGCAGAGACTACCTAACTCCTCCCCCTGTCCTATACATATTAAATTCCTTGAGGTTCCAGGTCATTTTATAGTTGCTGGCCTCCATCAGAGCAGGCACAGGTCTACACCATCCTGCCTTTTTCTGTACATGTGTCTGTGTGTCTGTCCTTTCTCATTCCCATGTCACCCCTGTCAGTTCTATCCCTGACCCATGCAGAGCTGGGCAGCCTGGCGTGGATAAAGAAAATGGGGTGTTTGGATGCAACTCGGGATCAAACATATGACTGGGAGAGCATTAGAGGCCTAAGACTGGGGAAGGCTGGAGAAAGAGGTGGTACCACCTCTGAGCCTGTCACCAGTGGTGACACTGGAAGACATTTTGAGGTAGACAATGACAAGGATCAAACCAGGAGAAGAGACAGGAATCAGAGGATGGCATTGAACAGTGACACCCTCAACACACAACACACCAACCCCAGTTAGTTTGTGTGTCTTCAGAAGGTGCCCTTCAGGAGGCTGTGAGGCAGGGGGGATCCCACAAGATTGTCTTCCCAACTTCAGAACCCCCTGCACTGTCTGTAACTTATGTCCCCCTTCCTCCTTCAAAACACACCACCCCTACCTCTGTTACCACAGACATAATTCCTCTCTCAAGCCAGGCATGTGCTTCATGCCTGTAATCCCAGCATTTGCAAGGCTGAGGCAGGAGCATCACCCATGTATTCCAGGCCAGTCTGGCTACAGATTAAGACCCTGTCTCAAAAACAAAATAAAACAAACTACTCTGACCTCGGGCCCCTTACACTTACCCTGACACTCAGGATATACTAGCCTGAGTCAAGGCAGTGGTCATGTCAAGTAGGCTTTCAAACCCTGTTCCCCAACGCCACACCTTTCTGCTGTCAGCCACAGAAGCTGGCACAGGCCACGTATGTTCCTCAAACCCCATCTTTGCTCAGCTGGCCTCACCACCCACAGTGGGCATCCAGTGCCGCCTGCAGAAGAACAGCCCTCCGAAGATGCACAGGCCCTGTGAATATACACTTTCCGTGTCTGTTTGAGAAGTCGGCATTAAATTTTCATTGTTCTGCTTCAGATGGGCTCATAGGTTCAGCCAAAGGGAACTTGGGAGAAGGTGGTCAAATTAAATTTGAGCTAGGAGGTAAATTATCTGGCTGGGTGCAGTGTAGTGACAAGGTCTTGTGAGAGGAAGACGGGACCATCGAAGTCAGAAAGGAGAGACTCAATCGTGGAAACAGAGTTGAGGTGATGCACTGTGAAGAAAGGCCCTCCAGCCAAGGAAAGACTACAAGCAGCCTAAAAACTGCACAAACAAGGAAGTACTGTGTTCATTATTTGTCTGGTTGCTATGACAAAATACACAACCAAAGCCCTGTAGAGAAGGAAGCTTTTTTTTCTTTTTTGGCTCAAGCTCTGAGGGGACAGTCCACCATAGCAGGAAAGTCATGGGGACAGGAGCATCAGGCCGGTGGTCACATCGCATCCACAGTAAGGAAGCAGAGTGGTAGGCTGTTTGTTGCCCGGCTCAGTTGTGGGGTATCCACTGGCCAAGACTACTCAGACACGGGTTTAAACCAATAGAAAGCCTTTATCAGCCGGTGGGTAGCTACACAGTGTCTCATGATGCCGGGAACCCCTTTCTCAGCGTGAGCTTTTATGCACAGAAACTATATCCTGGACTGACATACTCCACTTAACAAGAACAGCTAGCTAATCAAGCAGAATTACAAAAGCTGAAAAACAAGGTTAGTACATTTAGAGACTTCCCCAGACCTATGGACATTAATGAATTAGGTCTTTGTCTTCATTTTGGATAGTGATGCTGTCTATTGCTGAGTTTTATGGCCTGCGTGGTGCTCTCATCATGGAGTTGATTATGCAAGGTCCGAGGGCCTGTTACTCAATGTCTTTTTGCGTCCTGGACCCTACCCTACCAGATGGTGCTGCCTATGTTAAGAATGGGTCTTGTCGCCTTTAATCCCAGCACTTGGGAGGCAGAGGCAGGCGGATTTCTGAGTTCGAGGCCAGCCTGGTCTACAGAGTGAGTTCCAGAACAACCAGGGCTACACAGAGAAACCCTGTCTCAAAAAACCAAAAAAAAAAAAAAAAAAAAAAAAAAAAAAAAAAATAAAAGAAAAAAAAAAAATGGGTCTTACACATCTCACCTCTCTGGAAACAAGCTCCCAGACACACCAGAAGCCTTGCCTCCTGGTGGATTCTAAATCCAGTCAAGTTAACAGTTAAGATTAACCACCAAGGTGGATTCTCAGTCCTCCCCACCAAGGTGGATTCTCAGACCTCCCTGCCACAGCCTCCAGAAGGAAGGCATTTCTTACCTACGCTCTCATTTTAACCATACAATTCGTTTCCCACTGTGAGGCAGCAAGTTTGAAACAGGCATGGTGGGGCACCTACAATCCCAGCACTCAGAAGGCTAATCTGAGGCAGGGGGATCCTGAATTTGATGGTAATCCAGGATACTAGAGAAACAACCTCAAAAACAAGGTGATGGTGAATTTGTCTTGGTTTGTGGTAACTTGTTACCAGCAACCTCTTCTCCCACATAACCCACTGCCCAGGCCCCAGACTCACTCCTCCTCTGAACTCCTATCTAAGCTCCCCTTGGGTGCTCCCTCTGCTGACCACTCTCTACATCTCTTGGCTAGATGTGCTTTGCCCACAGCCCACTCAGCTACCCCTAAGCATCCATCTAGTCCCATTGGGACCAGGTGTATCTGAAAATCTCCATGAAACCTGATATACAGGTTATATCTTAGATGGGATAGGGGGGCAACTGTGAGTATCCTCCTCCCATATCCTGGTAGGAAGCTTGCAGGCTTGCAGCTTGCAGGAAGGAAGGAAGGAAGGAAGGAAGGAAGGAAGGAAGGAAGGAAACCTTGAGGAGCAGGAGTCAGAGAAAACAAGAAGAAAACAGTCAGCCCTCACCTCAGATCCCCACACCACCTCACACCTTGAGATTTCTGGGCTACATTTCTCCTTCACCCCATCCCGAACCTATGGGTTAAACAGGGTAGGGCAAGGCCTGGCCAGTGGGTGTGGCTGGCAGGGTGCCATGTCCTTTCCCAGGGTTGCCTCCCTACCTGGCTTGTCTGCACCCAGTACTGCCAGGCAGCGGGGGCTCTTCCCTCCTTCCGCATCCCACCAAGCTAAGCTGTTGGTTGGGGTGAGTGACTCATCCCACAGCCCTCCTAACTGCCCTTTCCCTCACCCTGCCATGCCTCAGCCCCTCTTAGTGCCATCCCTGCACTGCATCAATCCCTGCCCATCTGAGCGCTTTAGGAAGGCCCGGCTCCACTCTCCACGCACATGGATCCAGGGCACCGCCACCACCAGTAATCTCTCCACCTGCCTCAGGGAGTTAACAGCAGGGTCTGTCTGTCCCAGCCCAATCTCCAGCCATGAGCCCACATGTAAAAAACTAGCTACCCTGACCCCTACTCTCTGTCTCTTTACAGACACTACATATGTGCATTGCGGCAGCCTTCCAGGAGAAATGGCTACCACCCATTTCACAGATGAGGAAACAGGGGCTCGTGTGTTTGTAGCACTCCTTCCTTCCACCATCTTCACATACTTCCTAAGCAAACTCAAGAGAACCGTAAGGGGGAAACGCAGCATTTAGAGTTCAAAGCCCTGCAGCACAGGCTGTGTCATCTACCGGTGGCCTGGTCTTGGGATGTGTGTATGGTAGTCATATCCACTTCAGACGCCAGCCTCAGACACAGCCACTGCCCTCTCCACAGGCTTACCTCATAGACCCACCCTGCAAGCCCCTAAGGCCAAACTATACTTCCTTCTGAGCCTCCAGAACTAGGTAAGGGAATCAGGACTGGATCTTTGTCCCTGTGCAGATGGAAAAACATTTGCAGAGAGACTGAGGGCCTTGCGCAAGGGCAACACATGCCCTTTGTCCTCAGGCTGCAAAACTTCCTCGTCCTCACAGAGGCAGCCAGAGCTGGACCAGCTCAGCTCCACAGCACCCCCTGGAGGTCAAAGGAGACATGACACTCTGCAGCCTGGCAGGTCTCTTCCACCCTCAGCTCCTTTATCTCTCCTGCTGACCAAGCCTTAACCTAACCAGAAAAATCATGAGAGCAAATCTGTCTTGGACACAGCAGAAACCACAGTCCAGATTGCCCCCTGGCCTTCCTACAGCAGCAAAGAGGATTAAGCTGGTAGTATTACAAGAGTTAGAACCCAGGAGGAGCAGAAGTTCAAAGTTCCACCTGTGCAACCCTGGGCTTTTATCTCCCCTTCTCTGGTCAACAGAATTATGGAACAGGTACTGTCTTTCCAGAAACAGTGCTTCCCTTCCAGCTGTAAAACTAATTTGACAATTTACTAGTGTGTAATATGTCCACAAGGGGGCGCTGCAGCCACAATTGTGAGCAGTTATCGAAGGCACTGTTCGTGCCAGCTTCTTGCCTGAAGATCAGCAAGCCTCCTGCCTAGGAGTAAATGTCCTGGTAGAGTCACAGTATACTCAAAAATTTCCCAGAATACCTCAGTCTTCTCATGTCTCATTTCTACTGGGAGTTCAGGGAGACCCTCAGGTAACAAAAAACGTAGCCGTCTTGGACAGACTAGGAACAAGTCGCTGAAATTCTGCTTGGAGCACCTGATGGGATGAAGGAGGGGGCAATTCTGGAACAGATGTTACCTCTGGTTTAGGCCCCCAATCAAACACCCCTTTTCCAGTGTCACAGTATCCCGTCAGAAAAAAAATGAGCATATGCAGGAAGGCCTCAGACTCAGACCTGAATCTGATGTTAGCACCCACAGCAGGAAGGCAGGGAGCCCCTCGAGCCCACAACTCCAATGTGGCTTTTAATAACTGTTCACCCTCTTGTCTCAGTCGCTTCCACTTCCAGCAGCCCTTTCATCCACCCTCCCTGTCTTTCCTACCGTGTCCTTAACCCTCTCCTCTGGCCTTCGGTGACAGTGGTCCATACTCTGTAGCCTGCATATCTTTCCCTTCACAGCCTATGGCTCACTGGACATGGTTTCTGCGTCACCTGCAGGTGGCATGGGATGCCCATGAGAACAGGAAGTGTGTGTTCTCCGAGGATTTATTGGCTACATGAGTCACCTAGAAGGGCACAGTACGGATTACAGTGTAGACCTCTGAGAGTCATAGCCACTCTCTTCCTCCTGTTCTCTTTCCTCTATCAGCTTGATGCCATCTTGTGCATTTGATGGGTTCTATTCTTGTTTTTTTCCCACAGTCCTCCTGAATTTGCCAAACTTTTCCTCTGGGAATTCCAGAGTAGCTTCGGTGCAGCCAGGAACAGAAAAGGATGAAGTCTTTCTTGAGAGCCCAGGGGCTGGTGAGGCAGATTTGGCTTCATTTGCATTGAGATGTAAGAGAAAGGACAGCTTTCCTCTAGACCGGGGCAGGGGGTGGGAGGAGGGGTGGCAGAATGGGGTGACACTGAGATGTTTGTTGAGAGAGATAAGTGTCCCAAGGGAGGAGACAGTTTGGGGGAATTTAGAGCTTTTCGATGTTGGTCTTAAAGATTGGTGAGTTTCAACCAGCACATACCTTCAATCCCAGCACTTGGGAGGCAGAGGCAGGTGGATATCTGAATTCGAGGCCAGCCTGGTCTACAGAGTAAGTTCCAGGACAGCCAGGGCTACACGGAGAAACCCTGTCTCGAAAAAAATAATAAATGAATGAATAAAATAAAATACATTGATGACTTTCAGAACCATTGTCAGTAGCACCAGGCTCCTCGGCCTCCGTTGTCAATCACATCTGCATCCCAGGCCCGACCTCTCTGGGAAGTGGCTTCTTTAACAGAAATTAGTCCAGTCAGTTCCTGCATAGCTGAGCCACTCACTGTCACTTGAAAGTTCAAGATCAAGGTTAGGACTTCACAGCTCTGAAGGGAGCCCCCTCTAAATTCAGAGGTGCTTGGCCAGGTGAGACACTGCAAAGGACACCAACGTTGGAGTTAAGGTACCCTCAGTCTCTGACGCAGGCCCTGCCCCATGCTGAGGGTCTAGTAGTTAGATTTTCTGATAGGCAGAGAGACAGGGAGAGGGGTTGTGACTAGGAAAGAAAGGTAGTGTACTGCCAAGATGGCTGCCATCTTTAGTGCCTGTCAATAAACAAGGCCACAGGAAAGAAATAGCTGAAATGCATGCTCCATGATATGGGGAGAGGAGTTTTTAATTATGGGTAAGGAGAGGGAGAGAGAGAGAGGGAGAGAGAACAGTCAGAGGCATCTGAAGAATCTAAGGCAGAGAGAAAAAGAGACAGACTGGATATGGCCAGGGCTACCTTCGAGAGACATAAGAACAGCAGGATCAGAGGAGAAGCCATAGATAGATGAATGGATGGATGGATGGATGGATGGATGGATGGATATAGAGATAGAGAGAGCAGGGATGGATGGATGGATAGATAGATAGATAGATAGATAGATAGATAGATAGATAGACTGGGTATTTGGGAGGAGGGAAGCCTGGGAGCTGGCATGGTGGAAGAGGAGTGGAGAAGGTGAGAAGGAAGGGCCAGGCTAGCCTGGACTTTGAAATGCATGATATAGTGACTTAAGGAACCTGAAGGCCAGCATGGGCTTTGATGTGCAACCACAGGTACATGTCAGTGGTAGACAGGAGCCTGTCTTACTAGTCCTGAGGCATGCTGCCTTTTATCTAACCATCCTTCTATAGCCCAGCTTGAGTTTAGCCTAGACTCAGTTTTGGACCAAGTCCATGGGCCTAGCCCTTTTGGGGTGCTTGGTCATTTCCTTCAGACCTAACACTGTCCTGAGACAAAAGCTTGGAAGCTTAAAACAAAGAATGGTGGGCTTTTTCTCTTGCCAGTAGGTTCCCTGCTGCTAGACTGCCCAACAAGTTCAAACCCAATCAGAACAACTGTTGTGGGCCATGAAGTCTTTCTTCCAAATGACCAACCCTAAATTATGGAGGAAAACTCTTCAAAGACTTTTACATCCCCAGTCCTCCAAACAGCTGGGGTTTGACCTCCAATGTTGTTTTTGGCATGTGAGTCCTGAGTCCTTCATCGTCCCAACACTGCCTCCTCCCCACTCCCCTACTTTGTAGAGGATTTTTTTTCTTTGTTTGCTGTGTGTGTTTCCTCATTGCTAGGAAAAAAGGGACACCGTTTCTCTGTGTGGTCCTGGCTGTCCTGAAACCCAGTTTGTAGACCAGGCTGACCTGGAACTCACAGAGATCCGATTGCCTTGTCCTCCTGAGTGCTGGGATTAAAGTTGTGTACCACTACACCCTATGCAAAAGCCTTTTTTGATCAGTTGATTCTGTCTGTTCCTGTTGGCTGTGTTCAAGAATTCCCCCACTGCTACCTGGCATGCTCCAGATTTTTCCTGCCTTTTATTTCTTTAACTGACAGAGAAAATGAACACCAAACCACTAGACAGTAATCAAAGGGGGAAAAAATTAAAGGAAAAGAGGACTGCTCCAAGCTACAGTGGAGGGGGGTGGGGTATTGAAGATTTGGGGGCAAGCATAGCCAGAGGCGTCTGGAAGGGTTCCGAGTGAACATGACTGACCAACTGAGCCAGGGCATGTGAGGAGAGGGAGGACGGGAGAGGGAGAGAGGAAAACCGAGAGCAGTGGCCATGAGAGCAAAAGGCCAAGAGGGACATAAAGAACCACATTGCCAAAATGGCTGCATTATACAGAAAAGAGCAGCTGGGAGAAGGACAGCCCAGCCCAGTCCCAGGGCTGGAAAAGTTTAGGGTAGGGGGACAGGGTATGCCAGCAGGAGAACCCTGTTACAGGTAGGGACTCAGATACTTGGAGAACCTGGCATTTAGCATCTGCTTTGATCTGTTCATGGGCACCTCAGTTAGCCATTCTTCCTGAGCTTGACACCTAACATGTAACGCTGTCTAGGCTTAGATGGATCACTGAACCTGTCTAAGACTGAGGCAGTAAGACCTTCCTCCTTAGGTTCTAAAAGTAAGAATTAACAAGCTGGCTTATTTCCTGTGCAGGGACCTAATGGAAGCTCAACCAGTAGGAGAAACTGAATTTTGAATCATTATTATTTGGTTCTTGCCACACACTTTGCAAAGGAGAGTGGGCCAGTTCTGGGATAGCACACGCATGACTGTGAGGTCATCAGATAAAAACCCAAGTGTGATGCTCTGGCCCCGGGCACTTGGAACCATGACACAGTTCTTGTCTGGTCATTGGCTGGGAGGAAAGATGTTGTGAGGTGGGAGCTGGTGGTCGGAAGGGGGGCAAAGAGAAGCCTTCTTCCCACCATCCCTCATAATGAGCTTCTACAAGTCGAGACACAACTGCTTTCCCTGTCTGGGTAAGAGCTTCTCAGGAACTGTGAGCAATCTTGTGACCTTCTTCATTAGGGACCCTGAGCAGTCTAGGAATTCCCTCACCCAGCTGAGCAAGGTGAGTCAAAGACATCCTGGTTGCCCCAGGACCGTCCTTCAGAGGTCACCATTCCCCAGACAGATGCAGAACTGCATCCTGTACTCACATAGTCTGGGAACATCTAGGTACTGTTTCCTCTTCCTGGAGACTCAAATGCACTTTAAGGAAACAGAGCCTTTTGCGAGTCCTGTAAACAAGAAAAGCATGGTTTGTTTGCTTCCATCTTTCCTACTAGATTTGCACTCAAGAATCTTGTAAGACGTGTATGTGTGCATGTGTGTGATACAAGTGTGTGCAAAGTGTACTCAGTGTGTATGGTGTGTGTGCGATGCATGTGTGAGAGTGTGCCCACTAGTGTATGGTGTGTGTGTGTGTGTGTGTGATGCATATGTGTGCGAGTATGCTCGGTTTTGTATGGTGTGTGAGACGCGTGTGTCTGCAAGTGTGCTCATTTGTCTATGGCGTGTGAGATATATATGTCTGCAAGTGTGCTCACTTGTGAATGGTGTGTGTGTGAGATACATATGTGTGAAAGTGTGCTCACTCGTGTATGATGTGTGAGATGCATGTGTGCAAGTGTGCTCACTTGTGTATGGTGTGTGAGAGATGCATATGTGTGAAAATATGTTCACTTGTGTATGGTGTGAACGATATGGAAATGTCTGCAAGTGTGCTAACTTGTACACGTGATTCATATGTGTGCAAGTGTATGAACATGTAGAGGCCAGAAGCCAACATAGAGCATCCTCCTCTCTGTTGCCCACATTACTTATTGAGTCAAGGGTTCTCACTGAACCTGGAGCTCACCGATTGGGTAGACTGTCCCTTTACTGACTTAGCTGTTTCCCCAGTCCCTGATTATTTTATTTTTCAGGTAAGAAATTCTTTTATACTTATAATCCAAATATCCTTTAAATATGAATATTTCCCAGTTTTATGAAGAAGCATAGCAAAACACACAACTGTATACAAATTTAAATATTCAAGATTTTGAGGAGCCAAAAGAGGAAAAGGAAGCTGATGGCCGGCTAGGAAGCCCAAGTGATGCCTCAGTGAGCCGGGTGTGGTGGTGCATACGTCTAGTGCCAGCCCTCAGGAGGCAGAGGCAGGCAGATCTTTGTGAGTTCAAGGCCTAGTCAACATAGCAAGTTCCAGGCCAGCCAAGAAGGACTACATAGTGAGATCTTGTCTTAAAAAGAAGGGGGTTGGGGAGAAGGTTAAATAAATATAAATGCTTCAATAAATTCAAGTAATTCAAATTAAAGCAATAATTAATTGTACTCCCTGGACTTCTAATTCCTAAAGATTTCATTTTGTTCAGAGTTAGTTTCTTTTTTTTAACTCTCTCTCTTTCTCTCTCTCTCTTTCTCTCTCTCTCTCTCTCTCTCTCTCTCTCTCTCTCTCTCTCTGCGTGTGTGTGTGTGTGTGTGTGTGTGTGTGTGTGTGTGTGTGTGTGTGGTTTATGTACACCACCTGCATGCAGGACTCAGGGAGCCCAAACACGGGCTTCAGATCCCCTGGAACTGGAATTTCTAATGGTTGTGAGATATGTCCAAGTGAGTGGTAGGAACTGAACTTGAATCCTCTGCAAGAGACTCAAGTGTTCTTAGCCATCTCTCCATCCCCTATAGTTAGTGTTTATCAACACCCAAAGAGATTATACACCAAAAAATCCACAGGCCCAAGAACTGCAGGAAGAAGCTCAAACTGTTACAGAAGAGACTCTTCAGTGAGATTCCCTCCACTTCTCACTGTTTAATGTTAGACCTAACTGTCTGCTGTGGGTTTTCATTTTTCTTTGTTTCCTTGCCATTTACCCAAGATTTTTATTACACCTGATGGAAGCACCTTTGGAAAATTCCAGTACATGTTAAGTCGTGCCAAGTGGAAGGGGATGACAGGAAAAAAACTTGGTTTTGTTCATATTTGTGCCTGATAAAAGAGAGAAAAACCCTGAGGGTGACGAGGCTTGTGACAGCAGATATGGAAGACAACTCCAGGGTACTGTATGTCAAGACTAGGGAGATAACTCGGTTGGACTGAGCTCAACCTTCAGAACCCACATTGAAAGAAGGAGCAAAAGAAAGAAGAGAAGGAAAAAGATGGAAGAGAAGAAGAAGGAAGAAAAAGAAGTAGAGGAAGAGGAGGAGGAGAAAGAGGCACTGGCCAGATGTGGTGAATTCCAGGCCGATGAGAGGCCCTGTCTCAATAAAAAGAATGGGGCAGCACCATGACTTTTCCATGGCTCAAAAAGTCAGTGAGGACCACACATCCCAGTGCCCTCATTTCTTCAATTTTTTTTTCCTCCATTCTGTGCCATAAACAATTAGAAACTGAAACCCAGAAATTAGAGATAGCTAGGATGAATCCCCCATTCCCGCTGTGGCTACCTACCTCCCAAGAAGAGAATTTCCAAATCTTTCCTGTTCAGGTGAGGTGCCTGAACTCGGCAGGTGTCCTGTGGTTGTTGTAGAAAGAATAAAATAATGGTGGTCCTGGGAGTCAGATCAAAGCAGATCCTTTGCTGGCTGGGAAATTGATGACTGTGAAAGACAAAGTCCATGACAGTCCTAGACAAAGGAGGTGCCGCTCGTGGTGATGAGGCCAGGGTGAAGGTAAAGGGTGAAGGTAAAGACCTCTAACCAAAGTAACAGTGACAACAGTTGTCATCCACACAGCACACTCCTCGGTGAAGGGAACTCAGTTGATGCCCAGTGCTTAGCTGCAGGGGGTTTTCAGAGGTGAGGTGGAATAGGCAGAAACAGGGAGCCATTGAGACATCTGACAACACCAGCCCTAGGGGTCTTCAGAGGGAAAAATAGTGTTGGAAATATGATAGGCAATACTCCCCAACCCTGGTGTGAGTTCCCTACATCAGTCAGAACAGAGATCACTTGTTGGCTTGCCAGAACCATCCTCCACTACGGTGGTTCACAGCAAAGGTGGCTGATATTACATAAACAATGAACAATTCTTACCAATAGGGTCCTGCCCTCCACCACAGACAAAGACAAAGGAGGGTATAGAGATGACATAGGCTTGTCTGTTGCCTTCAGGATGCAGTGCAGAAGACCAAATTGGTCTCCAGCATGCCCTCCCTGACTTGCTCTCCCAACCTTTCCAGCCCAGCCCTTATCTCTCACTAGCCCCTCCCTACTCTCTGGTTTATAGCACAAAGACTTGGGTTCCTGGCCTCCAGTCCTCCAGTCCTGTTCCCTATATCCAGGACATCATTCCCACCCAGCACACAGCACCTCCACTGGCTATCACCTGGGGAAAGCCAAGCCATCTGTCACTCAGGCCTTGGCCAGTCACTACCTCCACTGAATGTTGCCTGACTTCCAAGACTGAGTCAGGAATTCTCACTGGGTACTCTGAGTCCCTGCACTTCTTGTAAAGGAATTTGGAATACTCTAAATGGTTCTGTTATCATTAGTGTTGGTGTTTCTTTAAGTCCTAAAGTTTAGGACTTTATGGGGTTAGGACCTCTGTCATCTACCCCAGATATCATGGTTGCCCCAGCAACTGGTCCCAGCATGGCATAGATCAGATCTGAAACAAGTGCATGCTCTATGTAGGGATCAATGACTTCATCAAGGTGGCCAGGGTCTGGACCACAGCTCCCAACCAGCCAACTGCCTCCCACCTCACCTTCAACCTCAAACTGGGCTCTTGAGGATTGGTAAATTCTTTCTTCATGTCTCTGTGTCTCCTCTGACTTAACAAAAGTTCTTTGCACACCCCAATATTTCCCAATCATGCTGAGAACCAATGGAGAGCTCATAGTTGACTGGGTTTCGCCTAAGCCAAGATGAGGAAGGTATATATCGCTGAGGCTGAAATGCTGGTGGCTGAGAGTCCAGAAGATAAGAAACCGTCATGAGATGAATGAATGAAGGAATGAATGATAGTCTTTGGGGCCTATCTTATCCAACACCCTCGTTTCTTGCTTACTGTTCATGCCTCGTTCATTTAACAAGTTTGAAGGGCTATCTGAGGGACACTTGGACCAGAGATCTGATCTTAGGAAGAGTTAAAAGTTGTAAAAAGACAAAAGAATGCAGAAGGGTGAATTTGGATCCATAGCAACCTAACTGTGGGTGACTTGGGTAAGTCACATTCTGCCTCTTCTGAACCTAATCAGTAAATGACAGCTATATCCACCTGACGTGAACAGCTGAAGCCTTCCTGCCCACTGTAGCTGAGTCAGGAGAACCTATGTTACCTCCAAGGGCATTGTCTGTGAGATGCAGCACCCACTGATCACACAGCTGCCCCCAGCACTGGACTGGGGAAGAGTGGAGACTTCACCTGTTCAGGTCACAGTTGTCTTTCCAATCCCCAATAGGAAAAACACATCCTATAATTTACTGTTGTGGTTGTTGTCACCGTCATTCTTTTGTTTTGTTTGGAGACAGGGTCTCAAGCATCCCTGGCTGACCTCAAGCTCATTATGTATCCTTAGACTTCTGATCATTCAGTCTCTAGCTCCTGGGTGTTGGAATCTCAGGCATGTGCCAGCATTCATGTTCAGGCCTGAGATTCGGAGAGAGCATCAGAACCGGAGGCTATGAGAGCTCGCTGAGCCAGCCGCAACCTTAACAAGTAAGAGAGTGCAAAGGGAGGAGACTCAGAGATCAAAGCCAGGAAGATTTATGGGTGTCAGAATGACAGGAGGAGGGAATCCAGAAGGTTTTCAGCAATCTAGCTGTTACCCTCATTCCTCTGCTGTTCAATCCATCATCCACCCCCTCTGGCACTGGCAGACCCAGGATCTTTCAGGAGAAACAGGGGACTCAGGAAAGCATCCTTCTATGCAAGGTCACTGGTTATAACTGGTTATATACACATACACAATAGACAAATACATTTTAAAATAAAATATGAACAGCATTATGAGGTTTCTGTGAAGAATCGTGAGAGAACCTGTGTGCAGTGCTTACCACAGTGCCCTGTACATCAAGCATACAGTAGGTACTCAATAAATGTCAGTCCCTGCCCCTTCCTTTTATAGATAGTTGTTCTTAATCTTGGTCACACAGCTTGTCCAGAAAGGAACCTTAATCTAAAGTCTGCATCTCCCCAAGATGGAAGCCACCAATTAGCCATTTATACAGGGCACAGGCTCATGGCCAGACTCTCCAAACCCAACACATTGCATAAGCCTGCAAGCCAAATATTAATGTCCTGAAGAAGGAGGTACCCAGAGCAATCTGCTCTGGCAGGAGTGGCTGCCAGACACCCAGCTTCCACAGCAGCAGTGCCAGAGGCTCAGTGGTGGCATGCAGTGGGACATGCTATCGAATCCATGCCTGCAGCTGGCGCCAAAGGTAGGCTTCCTCGGGACTGCAGCCTTCAGCCCCGTTCTCTGAAAATCCTTCCTGGAGGTTCTAGGACTCGCCTAATGTCACTTAGTGACCTCGCTTCAGGGTGTGGTCCCTGTCCTTACAAGGAAAACTCCCGAAGGGTACAGAACTCTGGGATGGGTGTGACCGATGATGAAAGCTTCTTTGGGTCTGGGTTCAAGTGTCTAACAGACTATATTCCTCACATCTCCAGCTGGCTCCCCAATTTCCACACCAGCCTCCTCCTCCTACCCTAATCTTCTCTCCCAACAGACAACAGCTACTCTAAGACTCCCATATTTCCTTGGTTGTTTTTTTGTCTTGTTGTGTTGTGTTGTATTGTTGGTTTGTTTTGTTGGTTTTTTTTTTTTTTTTTTTTTTTTTTTTTTTTTTTGGCACCATGCAGTTCTTCAAGAAATCCTGACAATGAGTTCTGCCTTCAGATTGTGTTTACAGCCTAACCAGCCCCAGCCATCTCCACTCTAAGCATCAGGGACTCTCTCTCTGTGTCTCTCGCTTCTCTGTGTCTCTCGTTTCTCTGTCTCTGTCTCTCTCTATGTATCTCTGTGTCTCTCTGTGTCTCTCTGTGTCTCTGTCTCTCTGTGTCTCTGTCTCTCTCTCTCTGTCTCTCTCTCTCTCTCTGTGTCTGTCTCTCTCTCTGTCTCTCTCTCTCTCTCTGTGTCTGTCTCTCTCTCTCTCTCTCTCTCTCTCTCTCTCTCTCTGGAATACTGTTCTCTTGCCCATCTCTGTTCCAGCATCTTCTGAATGGCACGTCACTCCTCTGCTCAGAGCCTATACGTTATACGTTAGTCATGTTCATCAACACCTGCTGCCATGACAACCTCAGCATCCCTTCATTTCCCTCGTGATGAGCATTTGTTTCCTGATCACATAGAGACTGATGTGGCTGTTCCTGGCTGGGCAGCTCCCTTGAAGGTCCCTGTCCAAGCAGCACACTCCTAGGGAGTCTCCTTGCCTCACATCTTAGAGCTCTCTGCCTTTGTCTGTGTGTTCTGAGCTTCCCTGAGAGCAAAGACCAAGTTCCTTAGACAGCCCTCTGAGGCTATGTGTGATCCCCACTCTGACCTCATCAACGTCTGCTGAGTTTCCCTCTCCCAATGCTCTGGCGACAGGGACCTTCTCAGTCTCCCTTGTACACACCAAATACATTCTCACCATAGGGCTTTTTACACCTGTGGTGTGTACCTGGAGTAATCCCTGGCCACATACTTGACTCTGGACTCTAAGTCCCACTTATAGTCCACCTTGGCCACCTTACCACAAAAGTCCTCCCTCCCAGTGCCACAGTGCACCTGTCATCTTCCCACCGCCCCTTCTTTATGTGCCTATCACCTTTAAATACATACATTCATATGCACATATTCATAGAGAAAGAGGGGTTGGGTTGCAGAAAAATCACCTTTTAACTGTTTTGGTTTGGTCTTTCTAGGGCACAAAAAAATGGTTTAAAAAATAAACACACCTATGGAATTGGTACTAAAAAAAATCACACTTTCGCATTTCTGAATATTAAATGAAGATAGCACTTGGTTAAAAGAAAGCATCTAGTAAATATCTGTCAGCTTTCACACTGAATGACCTGGCCAAATAAGAAGTGACAAATGCGTCCACATGAAACTACTGTATACCAACTGTAAACTATTTCACAAAATAACTGTATTATTTTTATATGCCACATGTATTGTTTCCTCTCCCCTACCTGTGATATAATTCCAATACTAGCAGAATATTCGGCTCTTCCGTTCAGTCAGTGATGTCCTCCCACCACTGAGAAGTGAGGCCAGCATAGAAAGAACTTAACAAGCATTTATCTACTAAGAGTAGCTGAGTGTGAGCTGGGTGTATAGTTCAGTTGATAGACCGTTTGCCCTGGGTTTGATCCTCTCAGCACCATATACACTGTCATGTGATACACACCCACAACCTCAAGCACTTGGGAGGTGGCAGTGGGACGATGTAGTTCAAGGTCATACTTGTCCACCTAGTGAGACTGAGGTCAGCCTCAGCTACAGGAGACCCTGTCCAAAAAAAGTTGAATGAATACCATGAGACTCAAATGCTCTCGATGTAGAAGTCAGTAAAATGCAATTGTGATTAGAACATAGGACTCTCCAGGCTCCTGAATGCTAAGAAGCAGGTGTTGGCCAGTTCCTCCTGAATATACCTGGGCATCCCAGAGAAGAAGCAGTGGACTTAGAGATCTGAGAGAGAGAGACTGATTTTATGAGCAGAGGAACACATTCTTTCCACTATTAGTCCAGATTTTTTTTTTATTATTCCTTGGGCCGGTGAGATGGTTTGGCGGATAAGGACACCTGCAGCCAATTTCCAATGACCTGAGTTTAATCCCTGGGACTCAGATGGTAGAAGGGGAGAACCAACTTCCACAAGCTATCCTCTGACTTCACTTGTGCACCATGGCTTCACACACACACACACACACACACACACACACACACACTGTTGAGAGCCAACTTTTAGCAGAAAGCAGCTATCAGCTTTGCAGCCATCTTGAGCCATATACCCTGACATGTGACTTGTTTTTTCAACAGCCTACAACAGCTGAAGCACACTCTGATATCCCACATATTTTGTTTTGCTGTTCACTGCCCCCAGCTGCAAGGCATGAGGTTCACGTGCTATCCATGTGCTATCCACACCATATATGCCTGTAAAGTGCACGTGGTATCCGCGCCTGTAAGGCACTCGGTTCACGGGCTATCCACGCTACAAACGCCTGTAAGGCTTACGTCATATCAACACCTGCAAGGCACGTGGCAAAAGCGTATAAATACCCCAGATTTCCCTTCAATAAAGGAGACTTGAGACTTGATCAGAACCTCTGTCTTGTCTCCATTCTTCGAGTCTCTTCCCCTTTATCCTCTCTCTCTCTCTTTCTCTCTCTCTCTCACTCACTCTCGCTAGACCCTGACCTGAAGACCGGATCGGCAGCTTGGGCCAGGAAACAGTGTCTGCCAAGTGCGGAACAGAGCGGGCAGCAACAACACACACGTAAATCACGTAAATCAATAAATAAACAAACAAACAAATAAATGTACTTTTTGTTTATTTCTTTGTAGTTACAAAGCCAAAGTAGCTAGTGCACTCAAGTTTGGATTTCCTAAGTCACAACGTCATTTACCATTTGAACCACAATATTCTCCTACAGATAATGTAAACCAAGCCAGGCCTAGTGGGCACAAACCTGTAACCCCAGCTACTCAGGAAGCTGGATCAGGAGGACTGCAAATTCAAGGCCAGCCTGGGCAAATTAGCAAAATTCTGACTCAAATTTTAAAACTTAAAAAGAGAAGAATGCAGCTCAGTGGCCGAGTGGCATTTTTGAGACCCTGAATCCATCCCAGTGAAGAAGGGGAGTAGGGGTGGGGGGGCAGTTAGGCCATGGCTTGGGAAAGATGAGACCCACAAACTGAGAGCACTGTCTGGAACATTTCCTATGTCTTAGGGAAATTAATTGACTCACAGTACCCCAAGCTCCAAATTATTCCCAAGATCCACCCTGAATTGTCTGCAAAATTACAGGCAAGCCAGATCCTACATGCCTAGGGGAGGAGGCCAATTTCAAACTTCAAGGCTTGCACAACAGGGAAACTTCAGGATGCCCTCAGATACTACCTGCAGAATGCGAAGGCTGGCCTTGGGGATGGACTTTTGACCAAACTCAATGAGTCAGTACAAAGACACGGAGACCGGATGACCAGCGTCCAGCTTGAGAGTGGGAAAAGGTCGGAACAATTGCTCAGCCGGATGACAGGAACTGAGGTCCATTCTGCTCAGCATAAAGCTGTTTCCAGAGAACCCCCTGTGGTCCTGAAGAGGAAGCACTCTGAAGTAGACTTAGGGGGCCTGGGAGGTTGAGTGAAATCTTCATACAAAAGCCTGTTCTGTCATTCCCAACGACACCATCCAGACCAATGGTCCTCACCCTTCCTAATGCTGGGACCCTTTCATACCTTTAATACCTCATGTTGTGGTGACCTCCAACCATAAAACTATTTTTGCTGCTGCTTTGTAACTGTCGTTTCCCTGCTTTTATGAACCATAATATAAACATCTGCTTGTGGGATATCTGATATGCAACCCCTGTGAAAGGGTGCTCACCCCACAAAGAGGTCACAACCCACAAGTTGAGAACAGCTGGTTGAGGCTCTGGCCATGAAAAATGCACAGGCATCTGGGTGTGGTAGCAAGCACCTGTAATCCCAGCATTTTGGAGGTGAAAGCAGAAGAACCCGAAGTTCAAGGTCACCCCTCTGCTCAGAAAAAGTTATTCAAAACCACTACAGTTTCCCTTTTCATGAAGCTCAGGGTCCCCTGACCATGGAATAGCACAACCCACAGTGGGCGAGTCTTCCCACCTGGATTAATTACTTTCCATTGCTGTGACAAAACACCATGACCAAAATCAGCCTAAGGAAGGAGTCTGTTCATCTGGGCTAAAATTTCCAGGAGAGTCCAAAAGGGCGAGGGAGGCTGCATCAGGAAGCTGGGAAACCACTTCAGTGGCAAAGAAGGAGCAGAGAAAGCAAACTAGAAGTTGGGCCAGAGGTTTAGTCTGCTATCATCATGGTGAGGAGCATGGCACCATGCCAGCAGGCACTGGAGCAGTAGCTGACAGCAACATCCTGATCCACAGACAAAGAGAGAAAGAGAGAGTGTGATACTTCACGTTTCATCAAAGCTCCACCTCCGAAAGGTCCCATAACCTCCCTACTTAGTGCCATCAACTGGGGACCAAATGTTCAAATGCCTGAGCCTAAGGGGGACATTCCCATTCAAACCACCACACTATGCCACACCAACACAATCAAAATACTCCTCCAAAGGCCTCCCCAGAGGGCCATTCCCAGATAGTTCTAGTCTGCTGCATTGTCAGTTAACACTAGCTGTCACAGGGTCTACATTTGTATTTTTCCTACCAAAGTCTGCAAACTCAAGGCCTTAAGAAACGTCTTTAATTATTACCCAGCAGGATTACAAATGAGACTATATCCTCTGTAGAATATCCAAAGGCCCAAATCAAGGTGAGTTCTCACCCACAGACTAACGTAAAATCTGCTTCCAAATGCTTTGTTGTTTTTGGATGATGTCAGCTAGAGGCCTGAAGTTCCCTTTCTGGCAAGGGCCTTCTGCAGGACATCCTCCAAAGGCCTCACCATGTAGCCCCCTTGGTCTTCAACCTCCACTGAAATCTCATGATTTAGGACCAGCAAGATGGCTCAATGGGTAGAGATGATTGCCTCCTATCCTAACCACCTGAGTTTGATTCCTGGGACCCACATGGTAGATGGACAGAATCAACTCTTCCAAGTTGTTCTCTGACTTCTACACATATATTGTGGCCACAGACAGACAGACAGACACACACACACAATTAGCAAATGTCATAAAGAATTTTTAAAAGTTTCATTCTTCAATTCTGACTTCTATGACTATACAGGAAATGCTTTATTATAAGGTGTGTGTGTGTGTGTGTGTGTGTGTGTGTGTGTGTAGTGTATAGTGTGTGCATGCAGGGACACATGTCTCAGTGCATGTACAGAGGTCAGAAGATAACTGGATCACTTTTCTCCTTCCACCATGTGAGTTCCAGGGATCAAACTCAGGTTACCAAGCTTTCATATAAAAGCCTTTACCCACTGAACCGTCTCCCTATTTGTGTTCAGACAGACACATTTTTGTTTAACAAAAACAAAACAAAAAAACACTCCATTTCAAAAGATCAACATATTAAACAACTTAATTAGCAAAATCCGAATAGTAAGTAGGCTCCTGTTTAAGTAGGAGGAAGTATGGGTACCTCAAAGCCAAGGATCATGGAGAGATCATCTTAGATGTCCACCTAACATAAGATCTATTCGAGATTTCCTTGAATCAGCCAGGCCTGAGACCAAAGTGACATTAGTATGTGTGACTTCTGGGTGTAGGCACTGAAATGAAGCAGACTCTCCCTGACTTAAGATGAAGTCTTCAGATCTGAGAGCTACCTTGAAAAGAGTTTTGGCTGCCCTGAAGCTCCCCTTCTGGAGGGATCCCACGGAGAATCTCCGTAGAGACAAAGTACTGCCAGACAGCCCGTCTGGGGACATGGAAATTAGAAAGGATTCAGACGCCTCCAGCCCATGACAGTGACACCAAGGGGACCGACAGGAGTTTTCTTTGCTGAGCCTTATCAAGACTGTACATTCCTGAGACAAACATTGTCTTAAACCTTGGTGAGGTATGTCCAACCTTTGACCCACGAGCCACACACACTCCAGGATAGCAATGGATATGTCTCAATACAAAACTGCAAACTTCCTAAAAACATGAGATAATTTTGGCATTTGTTTATTTGTAACTCAATTGTTTGGTTCTCTAGAATAAACTTTATAGATGACAAAGTCAATCAGTGACATCTAAAGGCTGAGCACTGGCCTGGGGAAGTAGTTCAGTCAATAAATTTTTGCCTCAGAAGTATGATCATCTAGATTCTGTTTCCATCTGGGCATGGCAGCCCACATTTGTAATCCCAGCACTGGAGAGGTGGAGACATCTAGATCCTTGACAGACGTGCCTGGGGCATCAAGGGAATGAAGAAGAGACAGAAAGACAGACATCCAAATAAACAATAAATACCTAGTCAGATGGACGAAGTCTCAGCTAGAGAAACCTCAGCACCCCAGAAGCTCATGCTTAAACAGGAGAAAGTATGGGTACCCAAGGCCAAGGATCATGGGGAGAGCATCTTAGGAGTCCATTTAACATAAGGTCTATTCAAGACCCTCTTGAATCAGGCAGAAGGCAAGGTCATGGCATCCAGTTGAAGGGGACAGAGTAGTTACACGCAGATTTAAAAAGAGTCAGGGTTTCTGGTATACCCACTAGAGGAAGGAGAAAAAGGTTTAGCTAAGCTCAGCAGGAGCACTATCTGTAGAGGAGCAGTCATCAGGTTGCAAATATCCAGGAGGAAAACTATGGCGGACATTTTCCAGAAACACTATTAACATCTTCACATGGACCAGAAGAGAAGGCTCTGCCATTTTCCTCAGAGCCTCACCTCTGTGAAGGTGGGAGGGGAAAGGCTTTGTCCTCCTCTAGGTCTGAGACAGGGTCCTTGACACAGTCATGCATGCCCATGCCAACAACACACATTCACCCAGTCCATCAGGGTTTCCACTTCCATCACCTGGGGCATGTGGGCTATACATTCTAGCCTACTGTGTGGGTGGCAGGCTACCAGTCTCAGAGCAGGTGGACAGAGGTCCTAAGGATAACACTCAATGTTGTCCTCTGGCCTTCATATGTCCAACCTGAGACCCACAGGCCACATGCACCCCAGAAGTTCATGTGTATGCACATACAAATGAACACATTTTTTTTTTAAAGAAGTTTGGACACACGTTCAGGCTTTGAGATAGTGTATTAGGTCCCATCACTGTGGCAAAGGACCTGAGACAACTCTGAAGGAGAAAATATTGACTTTAGCCCAGGGATTCTAGCTAGTCTCTGGCAACTTGGCCCTGGGCCCTTGACCCTGTGAACAGTAAACTATTCGAAGAGCAGAGTGGAGGAAAGTGCTCGCCTAAAGGTGGTCAGAAAGCAAGAGGCGAGGGAGGCGAGAGATCAGGGTGCCAATAATCCCCTTCAAAGACACGCAGTTCAATGGCCTAGCTTTCTTCTTGTATACCCACCTTCCAAAGTCTCCACCACTTCCCAAAAGTGAGGTTTGATAGTTTATTTGTCCGCCCATGAAATGAGCCAATTCAAGCTGGGTGAGTTCACTGGCCCCAAGAAAGGAGGCCAGAGAAGTAGGCATGGGACAAAGAGAGGACAAGAGGAGAGGAGAAGAGGAGGAGGAGGAAGAGGAGGAGGAGGAGGGAGAAAGAGGAAGAAGAGAGAGAGAGAGAGAGAGAGAGAGAGAGAGAGAGAGAGAGAGAGAGAGAGAGAGAGAGAGAAATAGGAAAGAGCCTCTGGAGGAAGGGCAGCCCAGCCCCTAGGCTAGAAAGTTCAGGGTTGGGGTAAGGACAAAGGGATGCCGGGAGAACTTGGAGGCCAGGTCTGCTTTGATAAGTAAAATATGCACCTCAGTCCTTTGTCCCAGCTTCCTAAACCAAACAAGGTTATCTGGGGATGGGCTTAAACTCAAAAGCCTTTGGGAGTCATTTAAAGTCCATTTAAAATCTATCACAAGTGGCTTGATATGCAGTCACGGTCTCTGAAGAACTGCCCAAAGGGCAGGGCTGTCCCTAGTTTGTAAAGGAAGTTTGTCCATCAGCCCAATCCGAGTCCTTGATACTTCCCATGGGATGTTCATCACTCTTCCTTGGAGTACCCTGCTTATGCCTATATTTCACTCTCTGTGAAATCTTCCATTGCACAAGTCACACCGTGTTTTTTCTTGTTTCACTCTGTCGTCAACAAGTGACTTCCTCATAGAGCACAGTAGATTGCTTGCCCAAAAATGGACTCCATTACTGCTCCTTATATACCCGTATCTTTCACTGTGTGACTTTTCAGCTCTTTGGCTCAAAAGGAGTCTGTTGCCCTCGCTCTCAAAGGTAAGGAGACAGACTGTATGTACAGTTGACCAGCTCCCTTTTTTAAAATTTGGTCCATGGGCTCAGCATGCAGTGTCACCCATAGTCAACATGGATCTTCATCCCCATAGTTAATTATCTCAGGAGATATGCTCACAGACACACCCCAAATGAGCATTACTGTCATCCAAGAGTGTCGCAACCCAAGCAAGTTCACAACCAACATCAAACATCACGCTTCGTCATCTCAAGCTACAAACACATCAGAACCCAAGTTTAATTTGCAATAGCAAAGCTTTATTAGGAAGTCAGGACAAGGAAGGGAGTGGGGCCACCCCCAGGACACATGAAAGAATCAAGTTCTCTCCAGCCCTGAAGCCTCCCCAGCAAGGAACAGAGGCACAATGCCGTCCAGTTCCAAACGGATGGCCCAGCTTGTTGCCAGCTAATCTTGATGTCAGAATGCAGTAAGGATGCTTCGTGTAGCTTCTGCCCTCCTGGGGCAGTCTCAGTTGGGGTCAGGTGGAGAAAGTGTATCAGGGTTCTAGTATCGGATCTTGTGGTCTGTAGTGGGGTGGAAAAGAGAGAACAGTAAGAAGAGAGACTTTAAGCAGTGACTTGAAGAAGAAATTGGAAACAAGAAACCTGGGCCTCATAGAGCTGGAGGCACCTGAGATCAGAGCACTGAAATCACCAAGCCTGTGACCCCCACCCAGTTCCCCATCTGTCCTGTAACAACCCTGAGTTTGGAGAGCCCATGGACTGAACCCTTCACTATCCCACGGCATTGTCAGTAAATTCTTTGGCTACCCAGACAAAGATAACACCAACCTCATTCCTAGATTCACACCCATGCCCCTGTAGAGCAACTGGACATTCAAAATACATAAGATACCTT
The DNA here is from genome assembly GCF_011762505.2 of Arvicanthis niloticus. NCBI lineage: Eukaryota > Metazoa > Chordata > Mammalia > Rodentia > Muridae > Arvicanthis > Arvicanthis niloticus. The sequence continues at coordinate 22,247,439 of NC_047663.1, read as the reverse complement.
GCAAGTGACAGTTCCCTGATTCTAAAAAGATGCCCAGAACTACACATTGCAGCGTTGTTATCCAACCATTTACTATAACTTCATATGGATTTTTTAAAAAGATGAAACCATAGCTAAGAGGACAGTGGCTTTATTTATCTATTTACATGGGTATTTTCTGCCTCCATATTTGTATGTATGTGCACTGCATAATGTGCGTGGTGCTCTCAGACATCAGAAAAGGACATAGGATCCCCTGGAACCAGAGTTATGGATGGTTTCAAATCACAATGGGCACTGAGAATTGAACCTAAGTCCTCTACAAAAGCAAGTGACTTTAACAGCTGAGCATCTCTCCAACCCATATATTTAATTTTTACCTCATTAAGTTCAATTTGTAAATAGAGATTATTTCATGGTGTAGAGACCACCTCTCCTGCATGAGTCCTTCTTAGAGGCAGGTGATGACCCCTGAGACATCCTCCTTTCCACAGTTGTACTGTGTGCTGGTTGTACTAACTGACTATGGACTGAGATTCCTGCATCGCTTTTCCCTGTGTTATTACTGATCTGGGCCTCCCATGTTAATGATGGCTGAAGGGACTGGCCATGGAGCCCCACAGGGCTGACCCCATCATTTGGAAATGACACGATCATGAGGAAACAGTTTACTCCTTCTGAACCTCATTTTCCATAAGTAAAATCTACCTATGGGCTACAACAGAAATGTACCTGATGGTTTCATTTTCAACCCATCTCCTCTAACTACTGAGACTCAGATCATGTGCAGACTTAACTTCATCCATTGGTCAATTTAGAACCAAGTATGGGTCTATACAACTCTAAAGACTTTTCTAAAAATCCATTTTGTTCAGAACACTCAGTCCTGCCAAGACGTCCAAAGATACACAGAAAAGGATAGTTGCCTTGTAGTCACGAGGCTGTGGATTCAGTAATTCCTTACCTTGTGACTCATCATCGCAGTCAGCAGATTTTGAGGAGGACTGGGACTGAGATGGCCTTCTATTTCCTCCACCATAGCTACCCCCGCTTCCTCCTCCAGAACCACTTCCTCCTCCATAGCTGCCTCCACTTCCTCCTCCAGAACTGCTACCTCCTCCATAGCTACCTCCACTTTTTCCACCATGGCTGCCCCCACTTCCTCCTCCATAGCTGCCCCCACTTCCTCCTCCATGGCTACCCCCACTCTTTCCACCATGGCTACCTCCACTTCCTCCACCATAGCTGC